>NC_140013.1:2701472-3266472 GCF_964263955.1 Coregonus lavaretus | reverse complement strand
CCTGACCTCAACCCCATCGAACACCTTTGGGATTAATTGGAACGCAGACTGCGAGCCAGGCCTAATCGCCCAACATCAGTGCCCGACCTCACTAATGCTCTTGTGGCTGAATGGAAGCAAGTCCCCGCAGCAATGTTCCAACATCTAGTGGAAAGCCTTCCCAGAAGATTGGAGACTGTTATAGCAGCAAAGGGGGGGACCAACTCCATATTAATGCCCATGATTTTGGAATGAGATGTTCGACGAGCAGGTGTCCACATACTTTTGGTCATGTAGTGTATATACTGTATACAGTGCCTTCAGAAAGTATTCACATCCCTTGACTTTTTCCACATTTGGTTGTGTTACTGCCTGAATTGAAAATTGATTAAATTGAGATTTTGTGTCACTGATCTACACACAATACCCCATAATGTCAAAGTGGAATTATGTTTTTAGAAAGGTTAATTAAAAATGAAAAGCTGAAATGTCTTGAGTCAATAAGTATTCAACCCTTTTGTTATGGCAAACCTAAATAAATTCATCAGTGAAAATGTGCTTAACAAGTCACATAATAAGTTGCATGGACTCACTTTGTGTGCAATAATAGTGTTTAACATGATTTTTAAATGACTACGCCATCTCTGTACCCCACACTTACAGTGCCTTGCAAAAGTATTCATCCCCGTTGGCGTTTTTCCTATTTTGATGCATTACAACCTGTAATTTAAATTTATTTTTATTTGGATTTCATGTAATGGACATACACAAAATAGTCAAAATTGGTGAAGTGAAATGAAAAAAATAACAATTATAAAATATCAATAACGGAAAAGTGGTGCGTGCATATGTATTCACCCCTTTGCTATGAAGCCCCTAAATAAGATCTGGTGCAACCAATTACCTTCAGAAGTCACATAATTAGTTACATAAAGTCCACCTGTGTGCAATCTAAGTGTCACATGATCTCAGTGTATATATACACCTGTTCTGAAAGGCCCCAGAGTCTGCAACACCACTAAGCAAGGGACACCACCAAGCAAGCGGCACCATGAAGACCAAGGAGCTCTCCAAACAGGTCAGGGACAAAGTTGTGGAGAAGTACAGATCAGGGTTGGGTTATAAAAAATATCAGAAACTTTGAACATCCCACGGAGCACCATTAAATCCATTATTAAAAAATTGAAAGAATATGGCACCACAACAAACCTGCCAAGAGAGGGCTGCCCACCAAAACTCACGGACCAGGAAAGGAGTGCATTAATCAGAGAGGCAACAAAGAGACCAAAGATAACCCTGCAGGAGCTGCAAAGCTCCACAGCGGAGATTGGAGTATCTGTCCATAGGACCACTTTAAGCCGTACACTCCACAGAGCTGGGCTTTATGGAAGAGTGGCCAGAAAAAAGCCATTGCTTAAAGAAAAAAACAAGCAAACGCATTTGGGTGTTCGCCAAAAGGCATGTGGGAGACTCCCCAAACATATGGAAGAAGGTACTCTGGTCAGATGAGACTAAAATTGAGCTTTTTGGCCATCAAGGAAAACGCTATGTCTGGCGCAAACCCAACACCTCTCATCACCCCGAGAACACCATCCCTACAGTGAAGCATGGTGGTGGCAGCATCATGATGTGGGGATGTTTTTCCATCGGCAGGGACTGGGAAACTGGTCAGAATTGAAGGGATGATGGATGGCACTAAATACAGGGAAATTCTTGAGGGAAACCTGTTTCAGTCTTCCAGAGATTGAGACTGGGACGGAGGTTCCAGCCCGGGACGGAGGTTCCAGCCCGAGGGGGTTTAGCGCCCCCTCGGGCTAGTGCATTCTATGAACGTTCTTATTGGCAGACTAAATAGCCTTGGTTTCTCAAATGACTGCCTCGCCTGGTTCACCAACTACTTCTCAGATAGAGTTCAATGTGTCAAATCGGAGGGCCTGTTGTCTGGACCTATGGCAGTCTCTATGGGGGTGCCACAGGGTTCAATTCTTGGGCCAACTCTTTTCTCTGTGTATATCAATGACGTCGCTCTTGCTGCTGGTGACTCTCAGATCCACCTCTACGCAGACGACACCATTTTGTATACATCTGGCCCTTCATTGGACACTGTGTTAACAAACCTCCAAACGAGCTTCAATTCCATACAACACTCCTTCAGTAGCCTCCAACTGCTCTTTAACACTAGTAAAACTAAATGCATGCTCTTCAACCGAACGCTGCTTGCACCCGCCCACCCGACTAGAATCACTACTCTAGACGGGTCTGACCTAGAGTATGTGGACAACTACAAATATCTAGGTGTCTGGTTAGACTGTAAACTCTCCTTCCAGACTCACATTAAGAATCTCCAATCCAAAGTTAAATCTAGAATCGGTTTCCTATTTCGCAACAAAGCCTCCTTCACTCATGCTGCCAAACATGCCCTCGTAAAACTGACTATCCTACCGATCCTTGACTTCGGCGATGTCATTTACAAAATAGCCTCCAACACTCTACTCAGCAAATTGGATGTTGTCTATCACATTGCCATCCGTTTTGTCTCCAAAGCCCCATATAATACCCACCACTGTGACCTGTACGCTCTTGTTGGCTGGTCCTCACTACATATTCGTCGCCAAACCCACTGGCTCCAGGCCATCTATAAATCACTGCTAGGCAAATCCCCGCCTTATCTTAGCTCATTGGTCACCATAGCAACACCCACCCGTAGTCTGCGCTCCAGCGGGTATATCTCACTGGTCATCCCCAAAGCCAACACCTCCTTTGGCCGCAATTCCTTCCAGTTCTCTGCTGCCAATGACTGGAACAAATTGCAAAAATCTCTGAAGCTGGAGACACTTATCTCCCTCACTAACTTTAAGCATCAGTTGTCAGAGCACCTTACCGATCACTGCACCTGTACACAGCCCATCTGAAATTAGCCCGCCCAACTACCTCATCCCTATATTGTTATTTATTTTGCTCATTTGTACCCAGTATCTCTATTTGCACATCATCTCTTGCACATCATTCCAGTGTTAATACTAAATTGTAATTATTTTGCACTATAGCCTATTTTATTGCCTTACCTCCATAACTTGCTAAATTTGCACACTGTATATTAATTGTATTTCTGTTGTATTTTTGACTTTGTTTTGTTTTACCCCATATGTAACTGTGTTGTTGTTTTTATCGCACTGCTTTGCTTTATCTTGGCCAGGTCGCAGTTGTAAATGAGAACTTGTTCTCAACTGGTTTACCTGGTTAAATAAAGGTGAAATAAAAAAAATAAAAAACGTTTGAACATCTTGAAGAACAAAATGGCCATGTACTCTTATCTCCACCCGGCACAGCCAGAAGAGGACTGGCCACCCCTCAGAGCCTGGTTCCTCTCTAGGTTTCTTCCTAGGTTCCTGCCTTTCTAGGGAGTTTTTCAATCTGCATTGCTTGCTGTTTGGGGGTTTAGGCTGGGTTTCTGTATAGCACTTTGTGGCATCTGCTGATGTAAAAAGGGCTTTATAAATACAATTGACTGATTAAGGAAATATATTTTCTGGATTTGTTAAAAAAGTATTTTGTGTAGTTTGTTGACAAAGAATGACAATTAAATCCATTTTAATCCCACTTTGTAACACAATAGAATGTGGAAAAAGTCAACGGGTGTGAATACTTTATGAAGGCACTGTATATATTCTATTTATTTTTGTTGTTGTGTTTGTTTGTTTGTTTCTCTGTAATACTACTAGCCACCAAGGAATTTTGTGAAGTTGGCTTTAGCTAGCCCAGATAGGTTCCCAATCTCCCAACCTCATAACTAACTACCAAGAAGCCATTTCAGGCTATCAATCAAGTTAAAGTAGCTAGCTTTAACTATCTTAGACTTTAGAAAAGCAAACAACTACTAAATGTACTAAGACTCACATGCCTTTCAATCTTTTACCAAGGTTTTTTGCAGCGATGCAGAGAAGTATATTTAGTTTATTTTAAAAAAATAGTCACCAGTCAGGAGGATACAGACAGCTCAAGAGGTATGCTTAGATATGCAGAAAAATATACATATTTTTTTTACATAGAATTAAGCATAATGATTATGGCTCTCGATTGCAGGAAAAATCTGTTTTAGGTGTTCGAAAAATTCAAAATTGTCAAATTTGAGGACTGTGGGCCTAGCCACCCTACATACCACCCCCCATACTTTGTGCCCCCTCAGATTTTTAGGGTGCATGACGCACCTGATCTATACCAAGGTACATTGGAGCTGTTCTGGCAGTTCATGGTGGCCCAACGCCCTATTAAGACACTTTATGTTGGTGTTTCCTATATTTTTGCAGTTACCTGTATATAAAGGTGTTATTGTATGATACATATGTGTGATGCATCTATATGCTGTATGTGTTTTGTTTTTGTTTGTTTGTTGCTGTGCTTATAAAATGGAATTACTGAATGTCACATGAAAGATTTATTGAATGTTGTGAAAACCAATAAATACAATTGGGGGATAACAGAAGTATGTTCGATTTACAGTAGCTCGTCTGGCGAGCAGAGTCCGTACAAAAGTGCAAACTCTTCACGCCCATCTAGCACACAATATCAAGTGCACCTACCCAGCAGGCAAAATGTGGCAAATGACAACTTAATGTCATTCTCTGGTTGTAAACTGGTTTTCTGGTTGAGGATACGTCAACCAGATTATAACCAACTGGTCTCTCTTTTCAAGCCAACATCAAGTTTACATCTGATAAAAGCATCTAAAAAGACGTCATAGACGTCAATCGATTCCTTTGAAATTCATGGGTGGGGGAAAGTGAACGAGTACACTTTTTGGGGGAAGGGTAGAGAATCGGAGCACAGACCGACAGGGAGTAGAGAGTCTTTGCACCTTGTTTCCAGCTGAAGCGGGACTTCCCCAGGATCCAGAACTCGTGGTTGTCAAAGTGGATCTCCCCGCGCGGGGGCAGGAAAGCATGGGCCAACTCCCCATTTAGCCCATCAAAACAGGGGTGCAATGGAGACCACCAGCAGTCTGTGTGGTTCCACGTGTAGAAACCTGGAAGCATGTGCACACACACGTGCACACATACACACATTTAAAGCAGGGGGTATTAAAGACTTTTATAAATATTGAGATACACACACACACACCTTTAACTTATTAATGTCTCGTCCATAGTGATCCAATAAGGTTCTATTGAATTATGTGGTCTCACCGATGATAATGTCAGCACTCTTGTTGGGGTTTGTGATTTCAGCGAAGTAGAGAGGGGACACGTCGCTCCACTTGGAGAACGCAATGCTGATGGCCTTGCGGGTGTCATCTTTGTTCAGCGTGTTGGGAAACTTCACGATCCTGACAGACGTGAACGGACAAGCAGACAGACAGACATGAACGGACGGACAGACATACAGATGTGAACAGAAAGACACAAGTATATACAGGAAAGTGACAGACAATGCGACGAACTTGGATTCCCCAAAACATACTGCTGTTTCCTTTCAGTCGGTCACTCGGTATAACATACTATAGGGAGTCAACGACCAACCATATTCACCTGAAAAAAATGGAAATCACGCCCAACAGGCCAATGGATGCCGAGTCTGCCCTCAAGCCCTGCCCTCCTGGCTATAATACCGGGGCTCGCATCCATTTCCTCAATTATTTTCTCTTCAGCTCACCTGAAGGAAGAAGGTGTCATGCAATTCACAAACTTTTCAAGCACACAAAGACTA
Organism: Coregonus lavaretus; assembly: GCF_964263955.1. Taxonomy (NCBI): domain Eukaryota; kingdom Metazoa; phylum Chordata; class Actinopteri; order Salmoniformes; family Salmonidae; genus Coregonus; species Coregonus lavaretus. The sequence goes on along the minus strand of NC_140013.1, from coordinate 3,260,790 downwards.
CGAGATTCGGCTCTGACTTAGGTGTCTCTCTAGATGTTGAGAGTTTTGGGTATTGGTATCGTTATTCGTGTTTGCTAAAAGCTAACTACTTTCTGCTCTACTTGTGTAGCTAATGCTCCTTGCTTGGGTAGGATTTGTGTTTGCTAATACCCCACTACTTTCTGCTCTGCTTGTTTAGCCAGTGCTTCCTTGCTTAAGTAAGAGTATGTTCAAAAAGGCTAACCAGTCGAGTTTGAACCTCCAACCGTGCCCTAGGGCATGTGGTTTCACAATGAAAATTAAAGATACTCATGAGTGCTGTCCTGTTTGCCTGGGGTGGAAAGACGCTCAGGAGGCTTTGGCTCGGACCAGATTGTGTGACCATTGTCTCCGGCTGGAATCAACTTCCATTAGGTGTCAGGCTGACTTTGTGAGAAAGATTGGGGCTGCTGGCGAAGAGTCTTTCCAGTGAATCAACCTCGGGAATGGGGTTATCTGAGGCCGGGAGAGAGCAGCAGCGGTGGTCGGAGTTAATAGGGGTGTCATCCCAGCTGAGTGAGGTTCATTCCGGTTTCTCTGGCAGTGTTCAGAGTCCAGATTCCGTGGATGATATACTATCCCTGGTTGGCTCTGGAGGATTTTCAAAGTGTGAATCGGATGACATCAGTCCGGGGCAGCCCCGGCTTTGGATTCGGCGGGGGAGAGTGAACTATTGGTGGTTAATGTACCTTTGATGGAGCTGTGTCGTAAGGCGGCAGATCACCTGGGGGTGGATTGGCCGTCTTCTCCCCCTCAGCGGAGTTCCTCCAGGTTTGGGGGAAGGTATTTACCTCCTGTCCCTGCAGCGGTGAAGCGTCACTTACCCCGTTTAAAGATTTTGCAGATGAGCTAAAGGCGACCTGGGATTCCCCTCATTCAGCCAGGCTGGTGCTACCAGGTTATGGCGAGTTCATGAATGTAGAGGGTATTTCTACCCCTGGTTCCTCTGTGTTCAAGGGTATCGAGAGCGCGGTATCATCCAGATTTGTGCATAATAAACACAGTTGCTTCCCCACATTCAGACACATGGTTGTCAAGGGTGGTGGATATGAAAACAAGCATGAAAAAAAAAAATATATATATAGGAGATAATGTATGGGAGACTGGCAGCGTGCTCCGTCCAGTGGCGGGCATGTGCAGTTTCACCATGGGTGATGAGAACAATGATGATGGGGTACGGTCTCCAGTTCGCTGTGCATCCTCCTCCTTTTCATGGCATCTTTACGTCAATGGTCCCCGAGGTCCTAGCGCCTGTCTTGAGAGAGGAGATTTCCTCTCTCCTTCAAAAGCAGGCAATTCGGGTGGTCCCTGTGTCAGAAATACAGAGCAGTTGGTACAGCCGGTACTTCTTAGTTCCCAAGAGCGATGGAACATTGCGTCGCATCCTGGACTTGCGTGTTTTAAACAAGCACCTCTAGGTTTGCAAGTTCAAAATGCTCACACTTCGCCGGCTATTGCAGTCGGTGTGTCCCAGCGATTGGCTCACAACCATAGATCTGAAGGATGCGTATTTTCATGTGGCTATACATCCTCACCACAGAAAGTTTCGGAGGTTTCATTTCGAGGGTGTGGCCTACGGGTTTCTGGTCCTGCCTTTTGGGCTTTCTCTATCGCCCCACACTTTTTCTACTGCGCTGTGCCAGGGGATCAGAGTATTGGCCTATCTGGACGATTGGCTGGTTGAAGCGGAGTCGAGGGAATAGGTGGAGCTCTGGGGTTCATAGTGAATCACAGGAAAAGTGGTTTGACTCCGGCTCAGCGCATTCAGTTTCTGGACTCAGATCTGAATCATGCGTTTTTGTCCCAACAAAGGAGGGTCGCATTCCGGCTCTGTCTGGCACGGTTCCTTTATGATAGCTGTGGTGCTTCTGGGACTTCTGTTGATACGTTTCAGGCTGTTGATGCATCTGTTTCGTGGGTTCTCCTTAGAATAACCCATGACTGCCGTTGCAGGTGGTTCTCGCAGGTAGTGTCCCGCAGGATGATCATGACAGACGCATCCTTACTGGGATGGGGAGCACTGCGTGTCATCCTCTGTTCTTCTCAATGAGGGATCTGGGCGCTATGCGGGGACCCCTGGTGGGTTCTGTATCGTTGGGATCTATTGTCCCAGGTGCACAGGAGAGTTTGGCACCGACGACCACAGATATGGGATCTGTGGGTTTGGCCCCTGAAAGGTTGAATTTGACGGCTAGGAGTTTACCCTCGAACATGATTACGACTATACAGTCGGCGCATGGACCTCTACAAGAGGGTTGTATACGTAAGTGGCGTGCATTTGAGGGTTGGTGTCAGGTTAAAGGAGTTTCTCCTTTTCAGAGCTCTTTGGTGGACATTTTGATGTTCTTGCAGGAGCTTTTTGAGCAGGGCCTTTCTTTTTCCACATTGAAAGTTTATATGGCAACCATCTCGGCATGTCATGTAGGGATGGACAGCTCTACCCCGGGGTCTCATCCTCTGGTGGTGCGGTTCCTGAAAGGCGTGCGTTGGCTCATGGCGCCGACCTGGGACAGGGCTTTGGTCATGAACACTCTGTGTGAGCCTCCGTTTGAACCACTAGAGTCTGTGGACCTGAAGCTCCTTTCCTACAAGACTGCCCTGTTCATGGCCTTGGCATCGGACAAGCACGTTGGGGATCTCCATGCGCTATCAGTACACCCTTCCTGTTTGGAGTCCGAGCCTGGCGACTCCAAAGTGATGTTACATCCTAATGCAGCTTTTGCTCCCAAGGTTATACTTATGTCTTGCAGGTATTTTTGTTTTTTTATTAGGATCCTGTTGCAAAAGGGGAGAGGCATTGTGCCGTGAGGTGTTGCTTTATCTGTTTTTTAAAATCAGGTTTGCTGTTCACTTGAGCAATATGAGATGGAACGGAGTTCCATGCAATAGCCTTCTCTATATAATACTGTACGCTTTCTTGAATTTGTTCTGGATTTGGGGACTGTGAAAAGACTCCTGGTGTCTGGTGGGGTAAGTGTGTGTGTCAGAGCTGTGTGTAAGTTGACTATGCAAACAATTTGGGATTTTCAACACATTAACGTTTCTTATAAAAAGAAGAAGTGATGCAGTCAGTCTCTCCTCAACTCTTAACCAAGAGAGACTGGCCGGCATAGTATTTATATCAGCCCTCTGATTACAATGAAGAGCAAGACGTGCCACTCTGTTCTGGGCCAGCTGCAGCTTAACTAGGTCTTTCCTTGCAGCACTCGACCACACGACTGGACAGCAATCAAGATAAGACAAAACTAGAGCCTGCAGGACTTGCTTTTTGGAGTGCGGTGTCAAAAAAGCAGAGCATCTCTTTATCACACACAGACCTCTCCCCATCTTTACAACCATTGAATCTATATGTTTTGACCATGAAAGTTTACAATCTAAGTTAACGCCAAGTAATTTAGTCTCCTCAACTTGTTCAACAGCCACACCATTCATTACCAGATTATACCAGTCTAGAAGTTAGGGAATGATTTGTACCAAATACAATGCTCTTAGTTTTAGAGATGTTCAGGACCAGTTTATTACTGGCCACCCATTCCAAAACAGACTGCTACTCTTTGTTAAGGGTTTCAGTGACTTCATTAGCTGTGGTTGCTGATGAGTATATGGTTGAATCATCACCATACATGGACACACATGCTTTGTTCATTGCCAGTGGCAGGTCATTGGTAAAAATAGAAAAGAGTAGAGGGCCTAGAGAGCTGCCCTGCGGTACACCACACTTTACATGTTTGACATTAGAGAAGCTTCCATTAAAGAACCCTTTGAGTTCTAGTAGACACAGTTGAAGTCAGAAGTTTACATACACTTAGGTTGGAGTCATTAAAACTCGTTTTTCAACCACTCCACAAATGTCTTGTTAACAAACTATAGTTTTTGCAAGACGGTTAGGACATGTACTTTGTGCATGACACAAGTAATTTTTCCAACAATTGTTTACAGACAGATTATTTCACTTTTAATTCACTGTATCACAATTCCAGTGAATCAGAAGTTTACATACACTAAGTTGACTGTGCCTTTAAACAGCTTGGAAAATTCCAGAAAATGATGTCATGGCTTTAGAAGCTTCTGATAGGCTAATTGACATAATTTGAGTCAATTGGAGGTGTACCTGTGGATGTATTTCCAGGCCTACCTTCAAACTCAGTGCCTCTTTGCTTAACATCATGGGAAAATCAAAATAAATCAGCCAAGACCTCAGAAAAAAATTATAGACCTCCACAAGTCTGGTTCATCCTTGGGAGCAATTTCTAAACGCCTGAAGGTACCACGTTCATCTGTACAAACAATAGTACGCAAGTACAAACACCATGGGACCACGCAGCCGTCATACCGCTCAGGAAGGAGACGCGTTCTGTCTCCTAGAGATGAACATACTTTGGTGCGAAAAGTGCAAATCAATCCCAGAACAACAGCAAAGGACCTTGTGAAGATGCTGGAGGAAACAGGAACAAAAGTACCTATATTCACAGTAAAACAAGTCCTATATCGACATAATCTGAAAGGGCGCTCAGCAAGGAAGAAGCCACTGCTCCAAAACCGCCATAAAAAAGCCAGACTACGGTTTGCAACTGCACATGGGGACAAAGATCGTAGTTTTTGGAGAAATGTCCTCTGGTCTGATGAAACAAAAATAGAACGGTTTGGCCATAATGACCATCATTATGTTTGGAGGAAAAAGGGGTTGCTTGCAAGCCAAAGAACACCATCCCAACCGTGAAGCACAGGGGTGGCAGCATCATGCTGTGGGGGTGCTTTGCTGCAGGAGGGACTGGTGCACTTCACAAAATAGATGGCATCATGAGGAAGGAAAATTATGTGGATATATTGAAGCAACATCTCAAGACATCAGTCAGAAAGTTAAAGCTTGGTCGCAAATGGGTCTTCCAAATGGACAATGACCCCAAGCATGCTTCCAAAGTTGTGCCAAAATGGCTTAAGGACAACAAAGTCAAGGTATTGGAGTGGCCATCACAAAGCCCTGACCTCAATCCTATAGAACATTGTGGGCAGAACTGAAAAAGCGTGTGCGAGCAAGGAGGCCTACAAACCTGACTCAGTTGCTCCAGCTCTGTCAGGAGGAATGGGCCAAAATTCACCCAACTTATTGTGGGAAGCTTGTGGAAGGCTACCCGAAACATTTGACCCAAGTTAAACAATTTAAAGGCAATGCTACCAAATAATAATTGAGTGTATGTAAACTTCTGACCCACTGGGAATGTGATGAAAGAAATAAAAGCAGAAATAAATAATTCTCTCTACTATTATTCTGACATTTCACATTCTTAAACTAAAGTATTGATCCTAACTGACCTAAAACAGGGGATTTTTACTAGGATTAAATTGTGAAAAACTGAGTTTAAATGTATTTGGCTAAGGTGTATGTAAACTTCAGACTTCAACTGTAGATAGCTCTGAATCCACGATATGGCAGAGGTCCCTGACTTTCAACAAGGCCTAGCGGTGTGCGTCCTCACTCCATTGGGGGTGTGGCGGCTGCTTGGGTATTGTTCATGTGTATGACGATTGGTGATATCTGTGCTGCAGCGAGATGGGTTTCCCGACATACCTTTGTGAGGTTTTGTTGCGTGGATGTAACTGCTCCCGGTGTGGCTCATAGTGTTCTTATGCCTGGGTCCGGGAGTGTGGCGCTTTTATCCAGCTTATCACAATTCCCTGTGGATTGAGCCATGGGCTGCCTTGGGGTGCGGCAGCACGTAAAGTGCGCATTATCAAGGTTACCACAGTTTCCTGTGGGTTTGATCCCGGGCTGCCGTGGTGCAGCCCTTGTGTGCACTTTACCAAGTCACGACAGGTGTTCTGTTGTTTTGGACTTGCGGTTCCTTGTACGAGTTCTGACATTTCAGGCTCGCAAGGTAATAAGTATTGTTCTTGGAACAGGTTCTGGTTCCCTATATGGAGCTCTGACAGTTCAGGCCTCATGAGGCTCTGACAGTTCAGGCTTCTCAGGTAAGTATTAGCGAAAAAGGTGGCTTCTGTAGCCCCTTTTTGGAACCAGTGGAATCTGTGTGCGCTTGTGCTGCCGTGGGCCTCCTAGTTTGGTACTCTATGAGCCGGCTTGGGGCGTGATTGTATGTCCCCATTGTATGTTATAGCGAGTGACCGACTGAAAGGGAACGTATGAAAATAACTACTTTTCCCTGAAGGAGGTAATGAGGTATAACATATTTTTACCCTGCACTGTCAGGTGATTTGGCCTCGCTGAAGAGGGGTACTGAATTGAGGAAATGGATGCGAGCCCCCGTATTATAGCCAGGAAGGCAGGGCTTCTGAGGGCGGGCTCTCCATCCATTGGCCAGTCCATTGGCGCATGATTTCAGTTTTCAGGGGAATATGAATGGTCGTTGACTCTCCATAGTATGTTCCTCCTTCAGGGAACAGTAGTTATATTCATAACTGTACGTTATCAATTTTGCTTTCAGAAATAATATTTATATATCTGGCCAGTGGCCATCCCCCGAAGCTTTAATTCTCAAAATATTACTCCGAAGTCGACCTCCCAGTCTCTTCCATCTCCTCCCCATCTTTCCCCATTGGTCTCTTTCTCTCTCACTCCCTGAATCCCTAGTCCCTTCCTCCTCGACACTACATCTGAGAGGATTGGATAGGTATCAGCAATATGGTGGAACCTCCATCTTGCCCACTAATAGGTTAGGTGGAATTGCTGCCATATTTCTTATCTACAGTGCCTTCAGAAAGTATTCATACCCCTTGACTTATTCAACATTTTGTTGTGTTATAGCCTGAATTCAAAATGGATTAAATAGATGTTTGTTCTCACCCATCTTCACATAATATCCCATAATGACAAAGTGAAAGATGTTTTTAGGAAAAAGATTTGTGAAAATTTTGTGAAAATGAAATACAGAAATATCTCATTTACATACATATTAACTCCCCTGAGTCAATACATGTTAGAATCACCTTTGGCAGCGATTACAGCTGTGAGTCTTTCTGGGTAAGTCTCTAAGAGCTTTGCACACCTGGATTGTACAAATTCTTCAAGCTCTGTCAAGTTGGTTGTTGATCATTGTATATTTGGCCTTGTGTGTTAGGTTAGTGTCCTGCTGAAAGGGGAATTTGTCTCCCAATGTCTGTTGGAAAGCAGACTGAACCAGGTTTTCCTCTAAAAAACTCCCTAGCCCTTGCCAATGACAAGCATACCCATAACATGATGCAGCCACTACCATGCTTGAAAATATGAACAGTGGTACTCAGTGATGTGTTGTGTTGTGTTGTATTTGCCCCAAACATAACGGCACATTTTTTGCAGTTTTACTTTAGTGCCTTATTGTAAATAGGATGCATGTTTTGGAATATGTGTATTCTGTACAAGCTTCCTTCTTTTCACTCTGTCATTAGGTTAGCATTGTGGAGTAAACTACAATGTTGTTGATCCATCCTCAGTTTTCTCCTATCATAGCCATTAAACTCTGTAACTGTTTTAAAGTCACCATTGGTCTCATGGTGAAATCCTTGCGCGGTTTCCTTCCTCTCCTGCAACTGAGTTAGGAAGAACGCCTGTATCTTTGTAGTGACTGGGTGTATTGATACACCATCAAGTGTAATTAATAACTTCACCATGCTGAAAGGGATATTCAATGTCTGCTTTTTAATTTTGACCCATCTACTAATAGGTGCCCTTCTTTGCGAGGCATTGGAAAACCTCCCTGGTCTTTGTGGTTACACACAGTGAGTCCATGCAACTTATTATGTGACTTGTTATTTGCCATAACAAAGGGGTTGAATTGACTCAAAACATTACAGCTTTTCATTTGTAATTAATTTGTAAAACAATTCTAAAAAATATAATTCCACTTTGACATTATTGTGTGTAGGCCAGTGGCACAAAATCTCAATTTAATCGATTTTACATTCAGACTATAACACAACAAACTTTCTACAGTTTTCCCCTTAGTTAACACTATCAACGTTTCCCTTTACTGTGGGAATTGTGATCGACTCGATGCAATATTAGCTACTTTCAATGCAACATAACAAAACAAAATGAACTATTCAAGAGATTTTGTTGTAGGTAGAACGCATCGGAGTAGGATTCAGCCCGTACTCTACACAGACCAGTGCGGCATAACCAATCAGAGCTGCAGTAGGCCTATATGCAAATAGACCGTTGCCATTTATGGATCTGTGCCATTCACTTTGAACTGGACTGTGTTTACAGCATGAGCGGTCGTGAGTAGATGCGCTTGTTTTGAGATCAAAGCGAGAGCTGCATGTAGCCACGTGTGCACATTTTTTCATATCCTTTGCTAGTTAGTGAGTTATTAGCCCAGTTATAGATAATTTGTAGTCAGCAATGGGGGAGTGGATTGCTTTCTACAAGAGCACAAAACTTGTACATTTCTAGACATCTTTCAAAAGCAAGTCAGGTAAAGAGGTTTTTTTTGTATTAAAGGGGCAGTGTTATATTTTGAGACAGGCTTGAATAAGCTACGGGTAGCATCATTTGTCTGAATTTCTGTAATAATGGTATGGGAATAATAATGCATTTTATTTGAATCAAACAACACAATAACATTTTCAGTCACCTCCTTGTCTGAAGGACAAGTGGATAAACAGGTTAATGTCAAGCCCTGCATGTTTTTTTCAAACGCTCATGGAATGTAGGCCTACATTGAACCCCACACATTGGCTGCTACTGTAGATTGAATGGCTATTTCCATGTTAAAATGTTATGGGATGCATTTTGTCCATTGTTTTTGATGATAGGAAACTCTGATAGGCCTACATTATGATCAAATAGCCACAGTAGCCTACTTGACCACTGTCTGAAACTGTAACTTAAAGCAGGTACAGCCTCAGTGTTCACAGTAAGTTGCACCAATTTATTTTTATAACGTTCAAGTTTACGCTCAGCAGACCTGAAATTTGCTCAGTGCCCAAAAAAAATTAGAAGGAACATTGGGTGTGAATACTTTCTGAAGGCACTGAATATCCAATCCTCTCAGATCTCCTAAAGTGCCTAGGGAGTGGGGACAAGGGTCTGAATTGGGATTCAGGGTCTCACTTGTAGGTGAGGTTGAAATGCTTCCACTTGTGGCCCAGTGGGTTGATGGCGTAGCGTTTGGAGCGGCTCAATGCCGCTCCCGTCACAGGATGATGTTTCACAGAGCTCAGGGACTCCACAGACAGCCCACCAGCTCCCTGAGAGAGAGCGAGAGAGAGAGCGAGAGCGAGAGAGAGAGAGAGAGATTATTAGAGGTGACAAGAGGAGCATGACATGACCATGGAGGTGAAAACAGTGTGTGTGTGTGTGTAGGAGAGAGAGAGAGAGAGAGAGAGAGAGAGAGAGAGAGAGAGAGAGAGAGAGAGAGAGAGAGAAGCTTTGCACAGTCAGTATGTTGCAGTAGAGAGAATGGTACAGTGCCTGAGACAAAGAACAAATGAGCAGGAGCCTGTGAAACAAGACAGGACCAATGGTGACCCGTCATTGAGGGCAGGGCCCCACCTGTTTTGCATGTTATTTCGAAAATTCAAGCCCCTTGGGTGCTGCCATAGAGTTACATTAGAAGTGCCCATCCAAGAAGGCTCAAGGTCATTGGCCACAGATAAAATGACGTCAAATCATGTTATATGTACCGTAGCTTTGATTGGACTGACCATGTCAACATCATACTTTCAAAATCTTAGCTAGCAAGCTAGACAAGCAGTCATCATCATGAATCACGTTGACAATCTACTGGCAAATCCTTTTCAATCCTTGAAGATAAATAATAGATAAAATGTATCCATGCTCATCGGCCATTGGACATAAACATTACACAACAAGTTGGAAATCGCAAATTCAACTATGAGTGGTTTGGAAGGAATCAAAGGCTAACTGCAAGCGGTGCAAAGCAATCACTAGCCTGCTATTCAGTGGAGTGGGTGTGTGGTCCAAGTCTGGGTTTAAGGGTCTCTTTTCTAAGCATAAAATTATAAATATTCAACACCATGGGCCAGCAAAGGTTGAAATACATTGGCCATGCTGTTAACCTTTTCACACGTACCAACAAACGGGTGTGATCATTCTACAGTGGTCCCTGCAGCGTACGATCAAACCGGTGTGATTAGAACACTTATTTAGAACGTCCAGTTTCAATTGACGCAACAGTCAGCATTTGAGCTAGCCACTTAGTTTTTTTTCACAGAAACATTTCGCACAAACACAGTCCTTACAAAGTTATGTCCTGAATGTGACCAGTTTATTTTTGGATGCAATGTTCAGACATTCACAGAAGTAGCGACAACATACACAATCATCCAAATCGAAAAATGTAGGCTACATTAGTCCTAGGCTAACTGAGGAAAGATTGACGTAACACAAGAGGTCATATTTAGAGAACTCTCGGCTGACAGAAACCACAATATGAATTAGCTAATAGCAATTACTATTTATAATTCATCACATCACGGGTGAGCTCACCATTGATAAAAATAATTGAGTAAAACACTTTCTAGTAATCGAAAGTAATCCGATGACGGGTAGTTTGTGCACGCCGCCATGTTTGTTTTGATGCTTCAACCAAAGATAATAAGAGGAGACAAGATGAGTTTGGTCTGTTTGCAGTATGCATGTTGAAGGGGGTGTGTCTTCTAGGATCATTCACTTCCCTTCATTCACTTCTGGAAGTTTACTCGAAAGATGAGAGAACCATTCCTTCACCTCAGTATAACATCTTTGGTCTGACAGACGTTTACGTGACACCCAGAATGCATTGCATAATGTCAACAAACATGGCGCCACACATAGCTGGCAAATAGCTTAGCATTAGCTCATTGTAATCAGTACAACCTTCAAAAAAGTATTTTACACACATCATAGGAGTCCATTACAATCTATGCAATAATCGGAATGCAATAGCTGTCACCAGTACTTGAAAACGTGAATAAAACTGTAAATGCCAACCAGAAAATGTGCCAGTTCGTGCAAGACTGTGCAAATGTCTGCAAACTTGATCTGCGGAAAAACTAGGGAAGTGATTGGGCTCTCCTGGAAGAGAGAAGTTTGTCCAGCTCAGTAAAGCCTCAAACATAAATTGTCCGCAACACTGAAATGGGCTACTTCTATGTGAAATAATGAGGAGGCCCAACACACCTCAATTCAAACTGTTATTAGAAAATAAAACTTGTTAGAAAATAATTTGAAATTGACAAGTTGAAACATAGCCTATAGATAATTAGCAGGCAGCGTGTGTTTACTGTCCTGTTGTGTAACAATCACATTTTGGAACAGTGAGTGCATTCTGACATCACGTGCATACTCACGCTGGGGCGACCGTTACGAGATATTTGGAACTCACATGTGAAAAGGTTAATCCAGCATGACTTCTGCCGCGTTCAAAACAACTGGAAACTCTGAACTGGGAAATCTCAGACTTCAGTGAGTTCAAGACAACTGGGAACTCGGCTCCGACTGAGAAAATACGTTTTGAAAGGTCATCCAACTCGGAATTCCAAGTCGGGAACTCGGGCCTCTTTCTAGAGCTCAAACCTGAAGATCACTGACGTCATGATTCGACCTTGTTTTTGTCCGAGTTCCCAGTTGTCTTGAAACCACCATAAATCCAGAGAATGCCAGACTTTGATGACAACGTTTGATGACAAAAGTTGCCCACAAGGACCGCCGCACCACCTTCCTGTTCAAGTGACCACAGCACAACAAGGTGAGTCCAAAAATGTATTGTATGCTGCTGCATAGATACAGTGGGGAGAACAAGTATTTGATACACTGCCGATTTTGCAGGTTTTCCTACTTACAAAGCATTTAGAGGTCTGTAATATTTATCATAGGTACACTTCAACTGTGAGAGACGGAATCTAAAACAAAAATCCAGAATATCACATTGTATGATTTTTAAGTAATTAATTTGAATTTTATTGCATGACATAAGTATTTAATACATCAGAAAAGCAGAACTTAATATTTGGTACAGAAACCTTTGTTTGCAATTACAGAGATCATACGTTTCCTGTAGGTCTTGACCAGATTTGCACACACTGCAGCAGGGATTTTGGCCCACTCCTCCATACAGACCTTCTCCAGATCCTTCAGGTTTCGGGGCTGTCGCTGGGCAATACGGACTTTCAGCTCCCTCCAAAGATTTTCTATTGGGTTCAGGTCTGGAAACTGGCTAGGCCACTCCAGGACCTCGAGATGCTTCTTACAGAGCCACTCCTTAGTTGCCCTGGCTGTGTGTTCCGGGTCGTTGTCATGCTGGAAGACCCAGCCACGACCCATCTTCAATGCTCTTACTGAGGGAAGGAGGTTGTTGGCCAAGATCTCGCGATACATGGCCCCATCCATCCTCCCCTCAATACGGTGCAGTCGTCCTGTCCCCTTTGCAGAAAAGCATCCCCAAAGAATGATGTTTCCACCTCCATGCTTCACGGTTGGGATGGTGTTCTTGGGGTTGTACTCATCCTTCTTCTTCCTCCAAACACGGTGAGTGGAGTTTAGACCAAAAATATCTATTTTTGTCTCATCAGACCACATGACCTTCTCCCATTCCTCCTCTGGATCATCCAGATGGTCATTGGCAAACTTCAGACGGGCCTGGACATGCGCTGGCTTGAGCATGGGGACCTTGCGTGCGCTGCAGGATTTTAATCCATGACGGCGTAGTGTGTTACTAATGGTTTTCTTTGAGACTGTGGTCCCAGCTCTCTTCAGGTCATTGACCAGGTCCTGCCGTGTAGTTCTGGGCTGATCCCTCACCTTCCTCATGATCATTGATGTCCCACGAGGTGAGATCTTGCATGGAGCCCCAGACCGAGGGTGATTGACCGTCATCTTGAACTTCTTCCATTTTCTAATAATTATGCCAACAGTTGTTGCCTTCTCACCAAGCTGCTTGCCTATTGTCCTGTAGCCCATCCCAGCCTTGTGCAGGTCTACAATTTTATCCCTGATGTCCTTACACAGCTCTCTGGTCTTGGCCATTGTGGAGAGGTTGGAGTCTGTTTGATTGAGTGTGTGGACAGGTGTCTTTTATACAGTTAACGAGTTCAAACAGGTGCAGTTAATACAGGTAATGAGTGGAGAACAGGAGGGCTTCTTAAAGAATAACGAACAGCTCTGTGAGAGCCGGAATTCTTACTGGTTGGTAGGTGATCAAATACTTATGTCATGCAATAAAATGCAAATTAATTACTTAAAAATCATACAATGTGATTTTCTTTTAAGTAGGAAAACCTGCAAAATCGGCAGTGTAACAAATACTTGTTCTCCCCACTGTATACTGTAGCTAAGAAAGTAATACTAAGGGTATGTTGCGTAGTAAGCTGTTAGTAGCCCATGTGCCTCACTATAAACATTTGGTCCATTTCCCCCTCATAACTTATCCTACTGTTCTGACTTGGTGGTGCACATGTAGCCTATAGCCTGTTTTAGAGAAATGTCATCATAGAATATTGTAAGAGCTTTCATTGTCTGTTTATATGTCCCCTTTATTTATCCTACGGTTCTGACTTGGTGTACAGGGAGAATACTGTAAGAATGTTCAGAATTCTGTCGCTGAACAAATAGTTATATTGACTACGTCCGTCCAAGATTGCTCATGAATGTCTTAATCGAAATTACGGATTGCCTCTTCTCCACGTCGTCCCCTTATGCCATAGTTTGTACATCTCAATTGTCAGTAGAAACCACATTTGTTTAAGCAAGTCAGACATGTCAGCTATTTTTTTTTAAAGGCAGTAAATGAGGCTGAATGAACTGTTTTGCTGCCAGACAAGGCTCCACTGATAGCCAGGTGTAGCAGTGGTAAGGATTCACTCCATGGTGAAGAAAGAAAGCTCTGCTGTTGGGACAGCTTTATGTAGGCCCTAACAGTTGGTGGGCACCGTTAAATGAATGTATTGTTGAGTGTTGTGTTGTGTAGTGGCTTTGCTGGCATGCATCAACAACAACAAAATGTGGAGTTTGTCCCACCAAGATTTACATGCTAAAATCGCCACTGGACAGGACAAAAATCACTTCAATGATGACAAAATGTTGAATCAGCAACTGGGAGAGGATTTCAACTACCCTCCGAAGACAAAATAGTTATTTCAGTTGTTCATTCTATTTCTCCACATTTCTTCCACTAGGAGTTAAAAGGAATGAATGAAAGTCAAGATAAGTCATTGCATTTTTCAGGCTTCCTGGCAAAAGGGAGCATGTCTGGCCTCCTCTAGGAAGAAAAAAAAAAAGCACACGTGGCACAAGTGCAAAAGAGAACAGAAATCACAACTTAATCCTACACAGATGTGGAACCCTCCTCCTCTGCTCTCATCCCTTGACAGTACCTCTCTATCTATCCATCGCTCTGTGCTAAAATATCTGTCACCCACATGTGAGCAGAAGCATTCTCCTCCAGCCCTCCCCTCACCACTTAAACCACTCCTTACTTTCTTTTCTTCTTTCTTCCCACTTATTCCCCTATTCTAGGCTATTGTAACACCGATCAAATAATAAACATGCACAAAAATGCATTAGGATCAAACCAGAAAAATGTCATAATAAGTGTAGCCTACTTAAAACCCTTATTTTTTACAGTCGGTAAAAAAACGATACCAAAACACAATACATTAAAAGCAAATACTGGGCTTGTTGAGTCGCGCACACAGTCTAAATATTAATTTTAATAATTTCCATGTGTAGCCGCCCACTTACCGTTTTACTTCTACACGTCGGGAGTCCGCCGACCCCATCCAATCCTACCAACATCAGCACTAGTAGAAAAAGTATTGGACGAGTTCCGCGCATCTCAAACACGCGAACGAAGCCCTTGTGCGAACTCAACTTCTGCTTCCTGTGCCCCATTGGAACCTGTAGTCTTTTTAGAGTTGACAGTCAATGGTAGCCTACACTCAATGTTGAGAGCTACCTTATTCAGGTGTTTTCATGCAGAATGCATGAGTAGGCTATCCTTCCTCTGAACCAGAACGCGGTGCGTATCACAACGTGAAAACCAAATTCGAACAGCTCTGCAGATAATTGGCCATTTGGGCATGGAGCTCCAAAATCTCCCGTCCCATCAAACTCGTATCATTCTCAGCATTCCGCACTATTCCCCTGGGATATAATTGTAAACTCCTACTCTTCCACCGAGTCCTTCGTTAATTGCATCGCATTTGTATGTTTATTGGATCACTTTGGTACTTCCCTGCCTAGTCTATGGAGCGACCGAACGGATCAGGTGTCGGACATCCAAGTTCGGGTACATCAGTCGAGTGGTGGGACAGAGAGATAGCGCCGCCCAGTTCTAAAACAACAATTTGTCTCTCAGCCTCTGCTCTCCCATTTTCTCACGTGCTCTCAAACTGCACACAGTTCCCAACCAGGCGAATAGAGGGTAAAATGTTCAACTCTCTTCAAAGACAGCCTTAAAGTCTTCAAACTATTGTTGAGCTGTAAACTCTTACTAGGCCTAAATAACCACTAGTGCAACTTAATAGTTTCTCTCATCGGTTGAGGCATCAATCCGCCATGACTAAGACAAATGATGAAAATAAGTCATAGCCTATAGGCTAAAGCCTAATTTTTTAAACGAAACTTTTTTCACATTTATTATGAAGTATTATTTAACCACCAAAACTTGACATTGGCAAGAAAGCAACCTGCAAAAAACATGGCAGCAGAGCCAGGGGTTTCTTTATGGTCAGTGCTATCGGGGTTCCTTGGGATGTCCATAAACCCTAACCCTAACCATAAACCCTAACCCAAGGGTATGGAAGTCCCAAGGAACCCGAATTGCACTGACTGTTTCTTCACCTGTTGACTCATGTGGCGCGCAGTTACAACTGTATGCACAAGGCAGGTGGGCAACATGACAATATTGTTGCAAATAACATCCTTCCAGATGCGCACATTTTTCTTTACTTCCACGGCCCCATTTTCCAATTCATCTATTCAAACAGGCTCCATGAGTCCACTTCCTAGCAATTGGCAAGTGGCAACTCAAAAGACAAGTCAAAAAGGTTAACTACCTCAAATAATGATTGAAAGCTAGGCCTACATCTAGCCTATCTCAACTCTCTCTGAGCCCCATCTAGGTGTGATAGCTCCTCAGCGAATTCTGGATCATCCATTGAAGAGGAAGGCGTCTAGTAGTCTATCATGACCAGCCCACAGTATGCCCCATCCAGGTTAGGCTACAGCAATGTGTCACCATATGCAATGCTGTGGCTCAGGAACAGGCTTTACTGCACAAGGGGTTTGTTCTAGCCTACATCCCTTCAGTCACCTTCAGAAAGTACCCATGCTGGCAACTCTAAAAGTCATACAATTCTGCATGTGAAGTGTGCTCTCATAAAAAAATCCACTGCGCAGAATGAGGTAAATATTTTGGCAATGGAACTTTTTGGCATTGCCCATGGTCTGGCTGGCCAAGTGGTCCACAGTTTCCCCCTATCCCCATCACTCAGGCTGACCTTAGGAAGACCCCGAGACAGCCTGTGGTTTTCAATTGAAGAGGACCCCTGTGACTCTTAAGAATATACAGCAGGAATTTGGGGGTTATGTTGCATGACATTTACAGATCAGGCCCAACGACAATGCTTCTGTTGTCCCATCGTTCCACTGATAAATTATGATCAATTAATCACTTTTTGACTGAGAAAGTTAAGCAGGCCTATGCTTAACTTAAAATTGCCCGGACACAACACCAGAAATGAGAGATGAGGGATACTGTATGAACCGTCAGTGACATTCATTTACTTGTGTTTATATATTGTATGATATCACATTTTCTGTATGTGTCTGCGTGTACCAAGATGTTGAAATAAACCTAAACATAAAGAGAGTAGCCTAAGACGTCTGCTTTGGTTCACACAAAAAACAAAAAAATAATGCTTTCTAGAGACAGACTTTTTAGTAAATGGCACCTGAATGGCGGTCTCATAACTTCTGCCCCTCACTGGACTTGGCCCTGTGCCCAGGGTCTGGCTGCGGAACTCGGGGCCAACTGACCTGACGATGTCACCCACCCTGGGAAGGAGCGGTGAGAAAATAGGGAAGGAAGGAGTCGAAAAGAAAAGCTGGAAAGGAGATCTTTCATGGGGCCCTGAAAGATGAGAATTTAATTACGCATCTCTTTATTCATCTGTCCATCCACACCAACACTGCACAAGCTAACTTTTCTAAACGGCCACCCACACATTTTCCCAGTTAACCCCCTCCCTACGAACACTTTACAAACCATTCAAAGCTTATCCCCACATAGTTTTACTTAAAGCCTTTGTTTATACCCCCAGTTTTACTTCAAAGTCAGTAACCCACTATTAGAGTTAGCCTACACAACACTCAACCACGCTTAAACATTGAAATTGTTTCTTTTAAATTTGACAGAAAAATCACTTCGCTCCGAGACGGGATTGTGTCGAGACTCAGATCTGGGGAAAGGTACCAAAACATTTCAGCAGCATTTAAGGTCCCCAACAACACAGTGGCCTCCATCATTCTTAAATGGAAGAAGTTTGGAACCACCAAGACTCTTCCTAGAGCTGGCCGCCCGTCCAAACTGAGCAATTGGGGGGAGAAGGGCCTTGGTCAAGGAGGTGACCAAGAACCCAATGGCCATTCTGACAGAGCTCCAGAGTTCCTCTGTTGAGATGGGAGAACCTTCCAGAAGGACAACCATCTCTGCAGCACGACACCAATCAGGCCTTTATGGTAGAGTGGCCAGATGGAAGCCACTCCTCAGTAAAAGGCACGACAGCCCGCTTGGAGATTTTTTAAAAGGCAGCTAAAGGAATCTCAGACCATGAGAAACAAGATTTTCTGGTCTGATGAAACCAAGATTGAACACTTTGGCTTGAATGCCAAGCGTCACGTCTGGAGGAAACCTGGCACCATCCCTACGGTGAAGCATGATAGTGGCAGCATCGTGCTGTGGGGATGTTTTTCGGCGGCAGGGACTGGGAGACTAGTCAGGAACGAGGGAAAGATGAATGGAGCAAAGTACAGAGAGATCCTTGATGAAAACCTGCTCCAGAGCGCTCAGGACCTCGGACTGGGGTGAAGGTTCACCTTCCAACAGGACAACAACCCTAAGCACACAGCCAAGACAACGCAGGAGTGGCTTCGGGACAAGTCTCTGAATGTCCTTGAGTGGCCCAGCCAGAGCCCATCGAACATCTCTGGAGGGACCTGAAAATAGCCGTGCAGTGACGCTCCCCATCCAACCTGACAGAGCTTGAGAGGATCTGCAGAGAAGAATGGGAGAAACTCCCCAAACACATTTACATTTTACATTTTAGTAATCTTATGCAGAGCGACTTACAGAGTGCATACATTTTCATACTGGCCCCCCGTGGGAAACGAACCCACAACCCTGGCGTTGCAAGCGCCATGCTCTACCAACTGAGATACAGGGGACATACATGTGTGCCAAGCTTGTAGCGTCATACCCAAGAAGACTCGAGGCTGTAATCGCTGCCAAAGGTGCTTCAACAAAGTACTGAGTAAAGGGTCTGAATACTTATGTAAATGTTACATTTCTACAAACCTGTTTTTGCTTTGTCATTATGGGGTATTGTGTGTAGATTGAGGGGGGAAAAACTATTTAATCCATTTTAGAATAAGGCTGTAACCTAACAAAATGTGGAAACAGTCAAGGGGTCTGAATACTTTCCGAATGCTCTGTATATAGTTATTAGTGTAAACATTAATAATATACAGTGCCTTCAGAAAGTATTCACACCCTTTGACTTTTTCCACATGTTGTTTTTTTACAAAGTGGGATTAAAAAATTGATTTAATTGTTATTTCTTGGTCAACAATCTTCACAAAATACTATAATGTCAAAGTGGGAGAAACATTCCAACATTTGTAAAAAATTACAGCTGTGAGTCTTTCTGGGTAAGTCTCTAAGAGGTTTCCACACCTGGATTGTGCAACATTTGCCCATTATTCCTTTCAAAAAATGTCTAACAACCATTCAGGTCTTGCCATAAATTCTCAAGCTGATTTAAGTCAAAACTGTAACTCGACCACTCAGGAACATTCACATTCTTCTTGGTAAGCAATTCCAGTGTAGATTTGGTCTTGTGTTTTAGGTAATTTTCCTGCTGAAAGGTGAATTACTCTCCCAGTCTTTGGTGGAAAGCAGACTGAACCAGGTTTTCCTCTAGGATTATGCATGAGCTTAGCTTCATTCCGTTCCGTTTCTTTTTTATTCTGAAAAACTCCCCAGTCTTTAATGATTACAAGCTTATCCATAACATGATGCTGAGCCAGCACTATGCTTGAAAATATGGAGAGTAACTCAGTAATGTGTTATATTGGATTTGCCCCAAACATAACACTTTTTATTCAGTACAAAAAGTTAATTAATTGCTTTGGCACATTTTCAGTGTTACTCACAGCCATTAAACTCTTAACTGTTTTAAAGTCACCATTGGCCTCATCGTGAAATCCCTGAGCGGTTTCCTTCGTCTCCGGCAAGAGTTAGGAAGGACACCTGTATCTTTGTAGTGACTGGGTGTATTGATACACCATCAAAGTTCACCATGCTCAAAGGGATATTCAATGTCTGCTTTTTCTAAATTTTTCCCAATCTACCAATAGGTGCCCTTCTTTGCGAGGCATTAGAAAACCTCCCTGGTCTTTGTGGTTGAATCTGTGTTTGAAATTCACTGCTCGACTGAGGGACCTTACAGATAATTGTATGTGTGGGGTACAGAGATGAGGTAGCCATAAATCATGTTAAACACTATTATTTCACACAGTGTGAGTCCATGCAACTTGTGACTTGTTAAGCTTTTACTACTAAACTTATTTAGGCTTTCCATAACAAAGGTGTTTGAATACTTGACTTAACATATTTCAGCATTTGATGAATTAATAAGAAATAAAATCATAATTCCTCTTTGACATTATGGGGTATTGTGTGTAGGCCAGTGACAAAATATCACATTTTATTCCACTTTAAATTCAGGCTGTAACACAACAAAATGTGGAAAAGGTCAAGGTGTATAAATACTTTCTGAAGGCACTGTAACTGCAAGACAGAAACTTCACTTCTGCTGCAGAAATAAGTTGATAGACACAATTCCATTGGTTACACCTTTTTATTGGGATTACCTTGACAGTCACAAAGTTACCATATGTAGCCCATCAAAACATTGAAGCAGAGGGTCAAGCCCCCAGTTCTCTCCCTCCCCATCTCTCAGGATGTTGCATGACATAGTGGGCATTGACCAGAGAGAGAGACTAGGACTGAAATGGAACCCTATTGCCTATATAGTGCCCTACTTTTGGCGAGGACCCATAGGATTTTGGGAATAGTGTGCAATTACAGACAGCCAGAGAGATAGGGTTTTTCAGAAGTTAGCAGAACTGATTTTAGTGTTCATTGGTAGAACGTAGTGCCAGAGAAAAAAGAGAATGGAAACTTGATGTAGTGTCACAGTGTTTGTTGCAACTGCTCAGACAATCTGATAGCCTTTGTTCAATACACACAATAGCCATGATTGAACTAGAAGGAATATGGGAGGAAGAGGAACGCTATCTCAACCCGCACTCATTATCAGAAAGGCGGAATGTTTTAAAATGCTAATTTGAAATGCAGGCAGTCCAAGTCTAGTAGGCTGAGTTGAGCACTCAGTCCCTCTGTCTCTGTCCCAAATGGCACCCTAAAAGTAATATACTATATAGGGAGCCATTTGGGACGCATCCCCATCTCTCTCTCTCTTAAAACACACACCATTGTTCCATAAATCAAAATCCCTTCATTAAACTGATTTCAAAATGAAGTTGAAAACAATAGTTTTGTATGGGGGGGGGATCAGTGCACATGGAGTATAGGGGGTTGTTGAAGCTTAATTACAAATTGGTTTCCTTACCCTGTAAGCAGTCTTTGGACAAGGTATGACAGCAAGCCATGCTTTGGTTTAGTTTCCCTGGCACCGTTCCAACATGCTAAAGTTTTAGCATTTGGGCCGCAAATTCCATTGAAGTCATGGGACCTCTGTAGCTCAGCTGGTAGAGCACGGCGCTTGTAACGCCAAGGTAGTGGGTTCGATCCCCGGGACCACCCATACACAAAAAATGTATGCACGCATGACTGTAAGTCGCTTTGGATAAAAGCGTCTGCTAAATGGCATATTATTATTATTATTATTATTATAATTTTTTACGCATCATGTCCAAATGTATCTGAAATTGATTTGAACATGATGCGTGACAAATGCTAATATCGGTCCCATGACTTGAATGGGATTTGTGCCACAAATGCTAAAACGTTAGCATGTGATAACGGTGCCAGGGAAACTAAACCAAAGCATGTTGTTGTCATACCTTGTCCATAGACTGCTTACAGGGTAAGGAAACAAATGCCATTGTAATTTGGGTGAACTATCCCTTTAACTGGCCAAGAAATACACCCATGCTAATGTAAAGCGTATGGGAGGGTCAGAATTCCAGCCGGGATCAGAACTGGGAATTTGCAGCCAGAATTTCAGACTCCTGAGAGATGTTGAGCAGATCGTGGTCCTGGGTAAGAATAGCAACGCACACACACACACACACAGAGAGAGAGAGAGATCCGCTCAACTGAATCTCATACACAGCACATTTTTACCATTCATACAATATAGAAATGTGTTTATATATATTTATATTCATAGACAGGCGTATCCCGTTCTCAGTCTATTGTCGATTAATTTTTTTTGTTCCTAAAAATGACAATTTTGGTCACACAGAAGGAATCTCTGCAGCACTTAGACAGAAAACGACAGGAACCACAGCAAAAAATCGACATTATTATATCTGCGTCAATAGAGGAATCATAATAACAATGACACTAACAGCTATTGGAAATAGTATAGGAGGACTCGAGTGTTGGATAAGACAGTGAGAGAGAGCGATGGAATGGTGGCCAGAGAGCTTTAGAGAAGCACGACAAAGCACTAAATACAAAAACACAAGACGATTCATGACTAATATACTCAGGGAAGGCAGGGTATTAAAACAACTAAACGTATAAAATGTCTTGAAAATGGCATGACACTTAATGGATGCATCTACACTGCATTCTGCTGCAAACTACACGAGGCTAAAGAGTGACTCAGCCGGTTGGTTATACAGATACAGGGGCAGGGCTGGGGAGATGGAGGTGAGACAAGAGACGTTAGTTGCTACAGGAGAAGAGAAGAGCGACACACACGCTACTATGCCAGCATCAAGAAAGGGAGGGTAGCAGTTACCCCTAAGCCAATGATACATACTTTTTTTTATCCTCCTAATACATTAGGATTGAGGGTATGGTGCGTAATCTGATCCTAGATCTGTGGTTATGGGCAAAGGGGAAAGTCGTCCACTAATTCAGTGCCATGAGGAATAGATGGGGTAATACAGGAATAGTAGTCTGCTATGACAATGTAATCTGTGGTTTAAATGACACAGCTTTAATTTAACTACAGCCCTATGTGGCTCTGCTCAACAGTACTACATAAAGAAACTACATGTCATGGCGGTGGAATGTATGTTTTGTTTAGATTAAAAGAGGGAAAAGACCCTTTAGATGCAGATGGACTTTTTTGTACTCCTCCGGATGTTTGCATTATCTATACACACACTACCAGTCAAAAGTTTGGACACACCTACTCATTCAAGGGTTTTTCTTTATTTTTACTATTTTTTACATTGTAGAATAATAGTGAAGAGATCAAAACTATGAAATAACACATATGGAATCATGTAGTAACCAAAAAAAGTGTTAAACAAATCAAAATATATTTTATATTTGAGATTCTTCAAATAGCCACCCTTTGCCTTGATGACAGCTTTGCACACTTGGCATTCTCTCAACCAGCTTCATGAGGTAGTCACCTGGAATGCATTTCAATTAACAGGTGTGCCTTCTTAAAAGTCAATTTGTGGAATTTCTTTCCTTCTTAAAGCATTTGAGCCAATCAGTTGTGTTGTGACAAGGTAGGGGGGGTATACAGAAGATAGCCCTATTTGGTAAAAGACCAAGTCCATATTATGGCAACAACAGCTCAAATAAGCAAAGAGAAACAACAGTCCATCATTACTTTAAGACATGAAGGTCAGTCAATACGGAACATTTCAAGAACTTTGAACGTTTCTTCAAGTGCAGTCACAAAAACCATCAAGCGCAGCGATGAAACTGGCTCTCATGAGGACCGCGACAGGAATGGAAGACCCAGAGTTACCTCTGCTGCAGAGGATAATTTCATTAGAGTTACCAGCCTCAGAAATTGCAGCCCAAATAAATGCTTCAGAGTTCAAGTAACAGACAAACCTCAACATCAACTGTTCAGAGGAGACTGTGTGAATCAGGCCTTCATGGTCGAATTGCTGCAAAGAAACCACTACTAAAGGACACCAATAAGAATAGACCTGCTTGGGCCAAGAAACACAAGCAATGGACATTAGACCGGTGGAAATTTGTCCTTTGGTCTTAGATTTTTGGTTCCAACCGCAGTGTCTTTGTGAGATGCGGTGTGGGTGAACGGATGATCTCCGCATGTGTATTTCCCACCGTAAAGCATGGAGGAGGTGGTGTTATGGTGTGGGGGTGCTTTGCTGGTGACACTGTCTGTGATTTATTTAGAATTCAAGGCACACTTAACCAGCATGGCTACCACAGCATTCTGCAGTGATACGCCATCCCATCTGGTTTGGGCTTAGTTGGACAATCATTTGTTTTTCAACAGGACAATGACCAAACACACCTTCAGGCTGTGTAAGGGCTATTCTACCAAGAAGGAGAGTGATGGAGTGCTGCATCAGATGACCTGGCCTCCACAATCCCCTGACCTCAACCCAATTGAGATGTTTGGGATGAGTCGGACCGCAGAGTGAAGGAAAAGCAGCCAACAAGTGCTCAGCATATGTGGGAACTCCTTCAAGATTGTTGGAAAAGCATTCCAGGTGAAGCTGGTTGAGAGAATGGCAAGAGTGTGCAAAGCTGTCCTCAAGGCAAAGGGTGGCTTTTTGAAGAATCTCAAATATAAAATATATTTTGATTTGTTTAACACTTTTTTGGTTACTACATGATTCCATATGTGTTATTTCATATTTTTGATGTCTTCACTATTATTCTACAATGTAGAAAATAGCAAAAATAAAGAAAAACCCTGGAATGAGTACGTGTCCAGACTTTTGACTGGTACTGTATATGCATTTAATCATTTCATAATTTTCATTTTTCATTTTTTTTTGTCAGCCAGCCCATGGGAAGAAAAGTCATAAAAAACAGACGCGATGGGATAGTAGTGATCCCATGTTGTCGTCTTTTGCCCTCTCCCTTGTTGCAGCCTCTTCCCTGTTGCGCCCCTCTTCCCGCCTGATCGCGAAGTGCCGGTTAGCAGCGCGTCTCGTAGATGCCGCTGCGGCCGATGTAGCGCACCCATTTGATGACGTCGTGGTCACTGTAGTTCAGCTTGGGCTCAAACACCTTCAGGTAGCGCACCTTGAGCCCGGACGGAGCAAATGGCACCTGGGAGACCATAACATAACCATAATGACACCTGGGAGACCATAACATTACCACAATGACACCTGGGAGACCATAACAGAACCATAATGACACCTGGAAGACCATGACATTACCATAATGACACCTGGGAGAGAGTTCAGTATTTGACAGAACAGAAACGTTTGCACACCTGGGTCATTCAACCATAAATGTTGGCTATAGGGCACAAACTAATCTTGAACCCAGCAACAGTAGAGATGACTGTGTGAAGGAAATAAAATACCTAATCACCTCAAAGTTCATGGAGATGGGAGGGCGCGCCCACTTCTTCTTGTCGTTGGTGGGCAGCAGCTCGATCTCAGCACTGATCTGAGACTCCTTCATCCCTGCCATACGCTTGATCCTGCAGACATACATAGCCACACACAGTTAAGACCGTTCCACAGCACAAACACAGGCGCGCGCGAGCACACACTAGGGATGGGCACGGTTAATCGAATATCCGGATATCCAAACGGTCGTTACTATTCAAACACTTGTATTCGAACACACTGAGTATTAATATATATACATATATATTAATACTCAGTGTGTGTATGTATATATATATACAGTGCTATGAAAAAGTATTTGCCCCCTTTCTAATTTTCTCTACTTTTGCATATTTGTGATACTGAATGTTATCAGATCTTCAACCAAAACCTAATATTAGATAAAGGGAACATAAGTGAACAAATAACACAACAATTACATATTTATTTCATAAACAAATTTATGCAACACCCAATTCCCCTGTGTGAAAAAGTAACTGCCCCCTTACACTCAATAACTGGTTGTGCCACCTTTAGCTGCAATGACTCCAACCAAATGCTTCCTGTAGTTGTTGATCAGTCTCTCACGTCGCTGTGGAGGTATTTTGGCCCACTCTTCCATGCAGAACTGCTTTAACTCAGGGACGTGTGGGTTTTCAAGCATGAACTGCTCATTTCAAGTCCTGCCACAACATCTCAATTGGGATTAGGTCTGGACTTTGACTAGGCCATTTCAAAACTTCCAATTTGTTGATTTTTAGCAATTTTCATGTAGACTTGATTGTGTGTTTTGGATCATTGTCTTGCTGCATGACCCAGCTGCGCTTCAGCTTCAGCTCACAGACGGATGGTCTGACATTCTCTTGTAGAATTCTCTGATACAGAGCAGAATTCATGGTTCCTTCTATTAAGGCAAGTCGTCCAGGTCCTGAGGCAGCAAAGCATCCCCAAACCATCACACCATCACCACCATGCTTGACCTTTGGTATGATGTTCTTATTGTGGAATGCAGTGTTGGTCCCCAACAACACAGCGGCCTCAATTATTCTTAAATGGAAGAAGTTTGGAACCACCAAGACTCTTCCTAGAGCTGGCCGCCCGGCCAAACTGAACAATCGGGGGAGAAGGGCCTTGGTCAGGGAGGTGACTAAGAACCCGATGGTCACTCTGACAGAGCTCCAGACTTCCTCTGTGGAGATGGGAGAACCTTCCAGAAGGACAACCATCTCTGCAGCACTCCACCAATCAAGCCTTTATGGTAGAGTGAACAGACAGAAGCTACTCCACAGTACTCTTGGACCATGAGAAACAAGATTTTCTGGTCTGATGAAACCAAGATTGAACTCTTTGGCATGAATGCCAAGCGTCAGGTCTGGAGGAAACGTGGCACCACAGTGAAGCATGGAGGAGGCAGCATCATGCTGTGGGTATGTTTTTCAGCGGCAGGGACTGTGAGACTAGTCAGGATCGAGGCAAAGATTAATTGGAGCAAAGTACAGAGAGATCCTTGATGAAAACCTGCTCCAGAGCGCTCAGGACTTCAGACTGGGGCGTAGGTTCACCTTCCAACAGGACAACGACCCTAAGCACACAGCCAAGACAACGCAGGAGTGGCTTTGGGACAAGTCTCTGAATGTCCTTGACTGGCCCAGCCAGAACCCGGACTTGAACCTGATCCAACATCTCTGGAGACCTGAAAATAGCTGTGCAGCAACGCTCCCCATCCAACCTGACATAGCTTGAGAGGATCTGCAGAGAAGAATGGGAGAAACTTCCCAAATACAGGTGTGCCAAGCTTGTAATAATATAAATATATATAATATAAATAAGCGTCATACCCAAGAAAACTCAATGCTGTAATCGCTGCCAAAGGTGCTTCAACAAAGTACTGAGTAAAGGGTCTGAATACTTATGTAAATGTGACATCAGTTCTTTTATTTTTAATAAATTCACAAAAAAATCTAAAAATGTAATTATGGGGTATTGTGTGTAGATTGATGAGGCAAAAAAACTATTAAATCAATTTTAGAATAAGGCTGTAACCTAACAAAATGTGGAAAAAGTTAAAGGGTCTGAATACTTTCCGAAGGCACTGTATGTAGAAAACCTTTCTTGAAACAGAATCAGTTCCATGATGGCGAACATAAGACTTATCTTTCACTGTTGCTGTTAGCCTAGGCTACTGTTAGCCAGCTACCATGAAAACATTTGCACTGTTGTGGTATTTTTGTGGCATTTTGCTTCATTCTGATTGGTCAAGGGAATAGAGCGATTTGTATTTTTTGAATTTCGACTATCTGAAAACAATGTTTGATTTTATTTTAATAGTGAAATAATTTAAAATGCCCATCCCTCTCTCTCTCTCACACACAAACTTCAGCCTATAGTCTTACATATGTTTCAGTTTAAAAATAAATATATAAAATAATTTAATTCCACTCAACCTGGATCTCCTCAATTGAGTTGCCATTTCTCAAAATCATTGAGAAAATATTAACGGGTCAATCGTCTTCCTCTGAATCGTTGTGGGTGGGGTTAAAAATCCCCTTGAAATTGCCATTATGTCTGGGCTAAGGTGAGGTCAACAATGTGGCTAGTGAAGGC
Source organism: Coregonus lavaretus (assembly GCF_964263955.1). Classification (NCBI taxonomy): domain Eukaryota; kingdom Metazoa; phylum Chordata; class Actinopteri; order Salmoniformes; family Salmonidae; genus Coregonus; species Coregonus lavaretus. The sequence continues at coordinate 3,233,405 of NC_140013.1, read as the reverse complement.
TGATGTTGCTGCTGAATTAGCATCCATTTAGGCAGAGATCGAAGCCCGGCTTAGTTGATAAAAACAACAAGAGTTTGCAGCTCTGAGGGCCCAGGTTAGCAATCATCGATCCCTCGAACCCGCGTGTTGTGAATAAAGTACCCAATTAACCAGTGACACAATTAACAACTTTTTTCGGTCAGTAGTTCATAGATGACTGCGAAGCGTACATATTTCTCAGGCTGGTGCCTAACCTGGGTGGAGTTCATTAGGCACGAAGAAATTGACTGAAAGAGGGAGGGACTATCTGGACTTGTCCAATAAGAACCACTTATTTTCCAGTTTTTCCCCCCTGGCTGCCTAATGCTTTCCAATGTGTGCCCTAATAAACAGGGCCCTGGTACGGCTAACCTGAGAACGACAATGAGGAAAACTTACTTCCAGACGATGGCGTTTTCGCTGGCCTTGTACTTGGCCTTGCCCTTCATGCAGATCACCTGGACGCCGCTGGTGTTGAGAGGGGTGGGGATGCGCACCTGGTTAGTAAAAACATGGAAAAAGACGTTCAGTTCAGTGGATCCACTCCCCATCTACAAGCACTCATTCATTCATTACGTTATGGGTAAGACCAAGGGTGCAATGGCTATGTAGAGCACTACTACGAAAGTGTGTCATTTCAGGACTTTTACCTGACCACACGACCTGACCATGATGACCACGACCTGGTCAGTTACTGTGCCCAAAGCTCTATGATCATATGGTAAACCTATATCCCTCTGTAGCCATACCTCAATCTTCTGAGCCAGAAGCGAGGGCTTGAAGTTGGACTTAATGACCACCTTGACTTCAAGCTTTGTGCGGCCCACCTCCCTGACAAGGGGGATGACGCGGAAGGGTAGGATGATGTCCTTGGTGGTGCGGTACCTGTGGAGAAGAAGAGGCAAACACACACACACACACACACACAAAACGGACAGATAAAGACAGAGCCTGTGTGTGAATGTGTGCGTGTGTTTGTGTGTCTGTATCACACAAGCTCGTTACCTCATGAGCTCACACTCTCCGTCCGGAGGAATGAAGCTGATGCTGCGCTCAGCGTCAAACTTGCTGAGACGCACACACTGGTGGAATGTACAGTCGTCAATGGCTATGGATTGCTTACCACCACCACCGCCACCGCCACTAAGAGATGGAGATAAAGGAGAGAGAGAGAAAGATAGAGGTGTTTAGAGGGAACAAGAGGGCCACACACAGACACACACACACACACTGAAGGAGGGGAAACCTAGCCTAATCATAATACACAGACATTAATACAGTACAAAATAGATGACAGTGAGATTAACGATTAACACAAATTTAGGAAGAGTATGAATTTCAATGAAGAGCTGATGCACACACTGAGCTCCTTCATACTGAAATCCACACACACACACACACACACACAATGGTAGAGGCATGCAAGCCAGACACCACAACACTAATTGCCTGGTCAGTCTGACTTGCACGTCATGTCGCGTTCAGAAGGATGCAACATTTGATTGATTGATTATGAACACGACATGTTCAAATCTACATGTCAGAAAATCAGACACATAGCATTGCTCTGTACTGAACGCAACTCTGTGTCGACAAAACGATGGACAGACAAGACAGACACACACAGAGGCTGATTGAGGCAGACTGATGATGGAGAGAGCAGTCTGACCGAGTGAGTGATGTACGCTACCTGCCCCCCAAATCACTGAGGTCCAGCACAGAGAGAGGGAGAAAATAAAACCACAAATCAAGAGGGGAAAAAACACAGCTTGACACTTAAAATCTTAGCACTCTAAACATAATGCCACGTAATAAAAACGTCATAAAAAAAGAAGGTGATGGAAAATGATGAACAAAGTAACAAGCCATGTGATGTAGTTGCGGCATGATGACTTGGTTACAATGGCTGCGTAAAACGGAGTGATCTGGTCAAACGTAGTGCACTTTATAGGGAATAGGGTGCCATTTGGGACACAGACAATGTATTCACCTCCCAATCAGTGTTTTGGACAAGAAGCACTGCATGTGAAAACACTTTAGAGAGAGAATGATTTAAAGTTTTCAATTTTCCAGTTTTATCTCAAAGTCTTTTCAACAGCAATTCCGTCCTTGACAGTGTCAGTGGCCCACTTTGCTTTGATCATTATGGGCACTTTAAAAAAATCACGATGTTCCAGGCTTTACAAAACATTCAATGAGCATAAACAAACATTGCAGCAGAAAAATATTTTCAAACCAAAAGTACAGTATAGGAGCTTAATTCTAGCTTGGTCCCAGATCTGTTGTGTTCTTGCCAACTCCATTGATGTAATTGGTAAGCCAAACATTCGGCACAAACAGACCGGCACTCAGGCTAGCTTATTAATTCACGGTATAGTTGCAGGCACCAGCAAAGGGCCTTCAGTCAGCTTGCTCTAGAGTTTAGGCTATTTCCTAAAGGTGAATTCAACAGCTTACTGGGGTGAGACTTTAATGGACTGTAGCTCTGAAAACTCATTAAGCACCTCTGCCCCCTTGGAAATACAAGGTCACAGCTTAATTGAATCAGATCAAGTGCCTTTCTATATCTATTCTATAGATTATTCTAATCTATATTCTAATCTACTTCTATATCTATATTTTTTGCCTCACATCTAAGACTACTTGGGCCACTGTTTTTGTTGTGATATCTTGTTTGATGCTCTCTGACAGTGACATCTGCAAAAATCATTTATGTATTTATTTTACCTGTTAAATTAACTGGGAACACTTCATTTACTGCAACAACCTGAGGAATAGTTACAGGGGAGAGGAGGGGGGATGAATGAGCCAATTGGAAACTGGGGATGATTAGGTGGCAATGATGGTATGAAGGCCAGATTGGGAATTTAGCCAGGACACCGGGGTTAACACCTTTAGCGACCAGAGTCAGAACATCCATTTAACGTCCCATCTGAAAGACAGCACCCTACACAGGGCAATGTCCCCAATTACTGCCCTGGGGCAGCCGGAAGTTTACATACACCTTAGCCAAATACATTTAAACTCAGTTTTTCAGAATTCCTGACATTTAATCCTAGTAAAAATTCCCTGTCTTAGGTCAGTTAGGATCAACACTTTATTTTAAGAATGTGAAATGTCAGAATAATAGTAGAGAGAATGATTTATTTTAGCTTTTATTTCTTTCATCACTTTCCCAGTGGGTCAGAAGTTTACATACACTCAAATAGTATTTGGTAGCATTGCCTTTAAATTGTTTAACTTGGGTCAAGCGTTTCGGGGAGCATTCCACAAGCTTCCCACAATAAGTTGGGTGAATTTTGGCCCATTCCTCCTGACAGAGCTGGTGTAACTGAGTCAGGTTTGTAGGCCTCCTTGCTCGCACACGCTTTTTCAGTTCTGCCCACACATTTTCTATATGATTGAGGTCAGGGCTTTGTGATGGCCACTCCAATACCTTGACTTTGTTGTCCTGAAGCCATTTTGCCACAACTTTGGAAGTATGCTTGGGGTCATCGTCCATTTGGAAGACCCATTTGCGACCAAGCTTTAACTTCCTGACTGATGTCTTGAGATGTTGCTTCAATATATCCACATATTTTCCTTCCTCATGATGCCATCTATTTTGTGAAGTGCACCAGTCCCTCCTGCAGCAAAGCACCCCCACAGCCTGATGCTGCCACCCCTGTGCTTCACGGTTGGGATGGTGTTCTTCGGCTTGCAAGCATCCCCTTTTTCCTCCAAACATAATGATGGTCATTATGGCCAAGCAGTTCTATTTTTGTTTCATCAGACCAGAGGATATTTCTCCAAAAAGTACAATCTTTGTCCCCATGTGCAGTTGCAAACCGTAGTCTGGCTTTTTTATGGCGGTTTTGGAGCAGTGGCTTCTTCCTTGCTGAGCGGCCTTTCAGGTTATGTCGATATACAGTGGGGAAAAAAAGTATTTAGTCAGCCACCAATTGTGCAAGTTCTCCCACTTAAAAAGATGAGAGGCCTGTAATTTTCATCATAGGTACACGTCAACTATGACAGACAAATTGAGAAAAAAAAATCCCGAAAATCACATTGTAGGATTTTTAATGAATTTATTTGCAAATTATGGTGGAAAATAAATATTTGGTCACCTACAAACAAGCAAGATTTCTGGCTCTCACAGACCTGTAACTTCTTCTTTAAGAGGCTCCTCTGTCCTCCACTCGTTACCTGTATTAATGGCACCTGTTTGAACTTGTTATCAGTATAAAAGACACCTGTCCACAAACTCAAACAGTCACACTCCAAACTCCACTAAGGCCAAGACCAAAGAGCTGTCAAAGGACACCAGAAACGAAATTGTAGACCTGCACCAGGCTGGGAAGACTGAATCCGCAATAGGTAAGCAGCTTGGTTTGAAGAAATCAACTGTGGGAGCAATTATTAGGAAATGGAAGACATACAAGACCACTGATAATCTCCCTCGATCTGGGGCTCCACGCAAGATCTCACCCCGTGGGGTCAAAATGATCACAAGAACGGTGAGCAAAAATCCCAGAACCACACGGGGGGACCTAGTGAATGACCTGCAGAGAGCTGGGACCAAAGTAACAAAGCCTACCATCAGTAACACACTACGCCGCCAGGGACTCAAATCCTTCAGTGCCAGACGTGTCCCCCTGCTTAAGCCAGTACATGTCCAGGCCCGTCTGAAGTTTGCTAGAGTGCATTTGGATGATCCAGAAGAGGATTGGGAGAATGTCATATGGTCAGATGAAACCAAAATATAACTTTTTGGTAAAAACTCAACTCGTCGTGTTTGGAGGACAAAGAATGCTGAGTTGCATCCAAAGAACACCATACCTACTGTGAAGCATGGGGGTGGAAACATCATGCTTTGGGGCTGTTTTTCTGGGACCAGGACGACTGATCCGTGTAAAGGAAAGAATGAATGGGGCCATGTATCGTGAGATTTTGAGTGAAAACCTCCTTCCATCAGCAAGGGCATTGAAGATGAAACGTGGCTGGGTCTTTCAGCATGACAATGATCCCAAACACACCGCCCGGGCAACGAAGGAGTGGCTTCGTAAGAAGCATTTCAAGGTCCTGGAGTGGCCTAGCCAGTCTCCAGATCTCAAACCCATAGAAAATCTTTGGAGGGAGTTGAAAGTCTGTGTTGCCCAGCGACAGCCCCAAAACATCACTGCTCTAGAGGAGATCTGCATGGAGGAATGGGCCAAAATACCAGCAACAGTGTGTGAAAACCTTGTGAAGACTTACAGAATACGTTTGACCTGTGTCATTGCCAACAAAGGGTATATAACAAAGTATTGAGAAACTTTTGTTATTGACCAAATACTTATTTTCCACCATAATTTGCAAATAAATTCATTAAAAATCCTACAAATTCTCATTTTGTCTGTCATATTTGACGTGTACCTATGATGAAAATTACAGGCCTCTCTCATCTTTTTAAGTGGGAGAACTTGCACAATTGGTGGCTGACTAAATAAAAAAAATTCCCCACTGTAGGACTTGTTTTACTGTGGATATAGATTGTTTTGTACCTGTTTCCTCCAGCATCTTCACCAGGTCCTTTGCTGTTGTTCTGGGATTGATTTGCACTTTTCGCACCAAAGTACGTTCATCTCTAGGAGACAGAACGCGTCTCCCTCCTGAGCGGTATGACGGCTGCGTGGTCCCATGGTGTTCATACTTGCGTACTATTGTTTGTACAGATGAACGTGGTACCTTCAGGCGTTTGGTTGAACCAGACTTGTGGAGTCTGGCTGATTTGTCTTGGCTGATTTGTTTGGATTTTCCCATGATGTCAAGCAAAGAGGCACTGAGTTTGAAGGTAGGTCTTGAAATACATCCACAGGTACACCTCCAATTGACTCAAATAATGTAAATTAGCCTATCAGAAGTTTATAAAGCCATGACATAATTTTCTGGAATTTTCCAAGCTGTTTAAAAGGCACAGTCAACTTAGTGTATATAAACTTCTGACCCACTGGAATTGTGATACAGTGAATTATAAGTGAAATAATCTGTCTGTAAACAATTGTTGGAAAGATTACTTGTGTCATGCACAAAGTAGATGTCCTAACTGACTTGCCAAAACTATAGTTTGTTAACAAGAAATTTGTGGAGTGGTTGAAAAAAAAGTTTTAATGACACCAACCTAAGTGTATGTAAACTTCTGAATATTTAATATAATATTCCGTATATATATATTTTTTTAGACTAGAGGAAAGAGTGCCTCCTACTGGCCCTCCAACACTACTTCCACCAGCATCTGGTCTCCCATCCAGGACCAACCCTTCTTAGCTTCAGAGGCAAGCCAGCAGTGGGATGCAGGGTGGTGCGCTGCTGGAAAATCTAATAAAAAGATTGAATCTAAATGGCCAAAGCCGGCCACACCCATTGCCACCTCACCTCTTGCCCGCCGCCTCCTCGGTGGCGCCCCCCTTGCCCTGTTTGTCAATGACAATCTTGTCGTTCATGCCAAATTTGCACTCCGGCATGCCGCTCAGGTAGCTCTTCATCACCACGCGGCCCGAGACGTGGGCGCTCAGCACCTGGCCTGTTTGGAGCAGAGGGAGAGAGGGCGAGGTTACCACGGTGCAACACGGAAGGCAGGTAACCGGTTCAGGAGAGCTGTCAAGGAGTGTTTTATGAGGTAGTGATACTCTTATGTAGAGTTATAGAATCATTTATAGTAAAAAACAGGTCACACATTAAAAAACAGGTGGGTGGCGGCCTCTAGTGGCCACACCGGCACTATACCACACAGCTAAATGTGCATACATAGTCATATATACAGTTGAGGACAAATATAATGGCACCCTTGCACTTTTCTTAAATCCTTCCCTATTTCTTCTAAAATAAGTTGCAATTGGCCTCCCGAGTGGCGCAGCGGTCTAATGCACTGCATTGCAGTATTGCGGCATCACTACAGCCATGTCACAATCGGCCGTGACCGGAAGTCCCATAGGGCGGCGCACAATTGGCCCAGCGTCGTCCGGGTTAGGGGAGGGTTTGGCCGGGGGGGCTTCAGGCTGACTTCGGTCGTCAGTTGAACAGTGTTTCCTCCGACACATTGGTGCAGTTGGCTTCCGGGTTAAGCGAGCGGGTGTTAAGAAGCGCGGCTTGGCGGGTCATGTTTTGGAGGACGCATGACTCGACCTTCGTTTCTCCCGAGCCCGTTGGGGAGTTGCAGCGATGAGACAAGATCATAATCACAAAAAAGGGGGTAATCACAAAAAAAAATTTTGGGGGATTTTTAACATTGCAGAACCAATTTTATTTTTGTAAACTTAAAAAGGTTGCTACACTGGATTTTTTCTTTTGTCACTGGACCAGCAAAGGGATGGGGCCCATCACAAAAGCATACTATAGTCCTTCTCTAGATTAAGACCTCTGGGGACTAAAGTATCTAAGGAATGGATCCAGAACGTCTCTGGACCTTTTGTCAACATCGCCACCGTGTTTGTTTTTACTGACTGTGTAACTCCCTAGAAGTTTCTCCTACGTAAAATAAGCCGCACGGGCAGTGAATCACACAGATCCCATCGCGAGAATTACAATTGATGGTACTTTAGATTTTTATGTCTCGACCCGATCTAGGGTGTGAGAAACAATTGCCACACTTGTAGTTGCCGGGGGAAATATGCAGGAGGCTAGTCTTTGCGCCTTGGCTGATGTCGGATCGGACAACACTGTCTTTAATGTTTTTAGCTTTACAGTAGGCGACCGTAGGAGGCTGCTGAAATGTATTACCTTGAGCTGAATCTGAGCGTAGAATATGCCAATGTTTTTTAATGATGCCTAATAGCTCTGGACTTTGTGGGGTGTAGGTATTAACCAGTTGGATAGGAGGTCTGGCTCTAGGGCTTGTGGGCTTTCTCAGTAGTTGTGCTCTAAGAACATCCATGAGTGAAAGTGCATTCAACAGAATAAAGGATGAACTCCTAGAAAGATTTAGAGCAAAGGGCTACAATCACACATGGTTAAATCAAGCTGAAAGTAAACTCATGGATGTTCCTAGAGCACAACTTCCTAGTGCACTTGACAAACACTGAAGGTCCAGAGAGACATTCTGGATCCATTCTGGATCCATCCCCTTTGTTGGTCCAGTGACAACACCCCCCTATTTGTACTTCTTGTTTACACATGGAGGGAGCTTACTAGCTCACTTACAGTTGTCCAAACCAGTTATTAGACCTGTTTGCAATGCAACAATTTCAACGATTTTACTGAGTTACAGTTCATATATGGAAATCAGTCAATTGAAATAAATTCATTAGGCCCAATCTATGGATTTCACATGACTGGGCAGGGGGGCAGCCACGGGTGGGCTTTTTTAAGAGGCTTTATTACAGACAGAAATACTCCTCAGTTTCATCAGCTGTCCGGGTGGCTGGTCTCAGACGATACAAAGGTGAAAAAGCCGGATGTGGAGGTCCTGGGCTGGCATGGTTACACGAGGTCTGCGGTTGTGAGGCCGGTTGGAAGTACTGCGAATTTCTCAAACTACGTTGGAGGCGGCTTATGGTAGAGAAATTAACATTACATTCTCTGGCAACAGCTCTGGTGGACATTACTGTAGTCAGCACGCCAATTGCGCGCTCCCTCAAAACTTGAGACATCTGTGGCATTGTGTTGTGACACAAAACTGCACATTTTAGAGTGGCCTTTTATTGTCCCCAGCACAAGGTGCACCTGTGTAATGATTATGCTGTTCAATCAGCTTCTTGATATGCCACACCTGTTAGGTGGATGGATTATCTTGGCAAGGGAGAAATGCTCACTAACAGGGATGTAAACTAATTTGTGCACAAAAATGTTGATTCCGTACAGTATTCAGTGCTTGTTTTCTCACAAACTGAAATTGAGCGAACAGTGTAGACTTTTAGCAACCAGGAAATGGAGGCAATTTCCACTAGATAACACAGCCACTAAGTCAAAACAGCTTTCCCATTTTGACAACAGATACTGCTCCGGCGGGAGAAATCAATAGGCGAAAATCACAGCCACTCACAACACCGGCGGATAAGTAATACTGTGAAACACTATCATTCCATTATTACTGCAGATATATTTTTATATCTGATATAGGACATTTTCTGAAATTACAATACAAACATTATATATATAAAAAACAATCTTATGTGTAGCACCTTTAAGTCTACAATTTTAATTGTGGGGTTTCTTTGCTGCCTCTGGTACTGGGGGCCTTGAACTTGTGCAAGACATCATGAAATCAGCAGATTATAAAGGTGTTTTGAAGTCCAATGTTTAACCCAGTGTCCAAAAACTGGGTCTCCATTGAAGGTTGTGGGTCTTCCAGCAGGACAACAACCACAAACACACATCAAAAAGCAACCCTTTTTTTCCCCTTTTTTCCCCCCCTTTATTTAACCAGGTAAGCCAGTTGAGAACAAGTTCTCATTTACAACTGCGACCTGGCCCTGAGCTGTACTTCTCCACAACTTTATCCCTGACCTGTTTGTAGCGCTCCTTGGTCTTCATGGTGCCCCTTGCTTAGTGGTATTGCAGACTCTGGGGCCTTTCAGAACAGGTGTATATATACTGAGATCATGTGAAAGATCATGTGACACTTAGATTGCACACAGGTAGAGTAATTATGTGACTTCTGAAGGTAATTGGTTGCACCAGATCTTATTTAGGGGCTTCATAGCAAAGGGGGTGAATACATATACACGCACCACTTTTCCGTTATTTATATTTTCTAATTTTTTGAAACATGTATTATTATTTTTTTCACTTCACCAATTTGGACTATTTTGTGTATGTCCATTACATGAAATCCAAATAAAAATCCATTTAAATTTCAGGTTGTGATGCAACAAAATAGGAAAAACGCCAAGGGGGCTGAATACTTTTGCAAGGCACTGTATATACTGTATTCTATACTATTCTACGGTATCTTAGTCACTTTAATAATGTTTACATATCTTGCATTACTCATCTCATATGTATATACTGTATTCTATACTATTCTACTGTACCTTAGTCCATGCCGCTCTGACATCGCTCGTCCATATATGTGTGTATATATTCTTAATTCCATTGCTTTACTTAGATTTGTGTGTATTGGGTATATGTTGTGAAACTGTTAGATATTACTTGTTAGATATTACTGCACTGTCGGAGCTTGAAGCACAAGCATTTCGCTACACCCGCAATAACATCTGCTAAACACATGTATGTGACCAACACAATTTGATTTGATTTGGATCACTGACCTTGACTAGTCCAGGTGTATATTGTATATTGTGTATATACAGTGAGCTTCAAAAATATTGGGACAGTGACACATTTGTTGTTGTTTTGGCTCTGTACTCCAGCACTTTGAATTTGAAATGATACAACTATGAGGTTAAAGTGCATTTTCATCCATATTGGGTGAACCATTTAGAAATTACAGCCCTTTTTGTACATATCCCCCCATTTTAGGGAACCTAAAGTATTGGGACAAATTCACTTATATGTGTATTAAAGAAGTCAAATGTTTAGTATTTGGTCCCATATTCCTAGCACGCAATGATTACATCAAGCTTGTTACTCTACAAACGTGTTAGATGCATTTGCTGTTTGTTTTGGTTGCGTTTCAGTTTATTTTGTGCCCAATAGAAATTAATGGTAAATAATGTATTGTGTCATTTCAGAGTCACGTTTATTGTAAATAAGAATAGAATAAGTTTCTAAACACTTCTACATTAATGTGGATGGATGCTACCATGATTACGGATAGTGAATAATGATGAGTGAGAAAGTTAGACGCACAATTATCATACCCCCCCCCCCCAAATAAAATGCTAGCCTACCCTGTTATTGTAATGGTGAGAGGTTAGCATGTCTTGGGGGTATGATATTTGTGAGTCTAACTTTCTCACTCATCATTATTCACGATTCATTCAGGACTATCCTTAATCATGGTAGCATCACATTAATGTAGAAGTGTTAAGAAACATATTCTATTCTTATTTACAATAAAATGACAATACATTATTTACCATTCATTTCTATTGGGCACAAAATAATCTGAAACAACCAAAACAAACAGAAAATGCATCCAACAAGTTTGTATAGTCACAAGCTTGACATTTCTGACTACTTTAATACACATAAGTGAATTTGTCCCAATACTTTTGGTCCCCTAAAATGGGGGGACTATGTAAAAAAATAAAAAGTGCTGTAATTTAAACGGTTCACCCAATATGGATGAAAATACCCTCCAATTAAAGCTGACAGTCTGCACTTCAACCAGTCTGTCATTGTACCATTTCATATCCAAAGTGCTGGAGTACAGAGCCAAAACAACAAAAAGTGTGTCACTGTCCCAATACTTTTGGAGATAACTGTATTGTATGTATTTTCCAATTGTATTGAATGTGAAGTGCCTTTGAAGTGCCGAATGCACAGCTAGTCTTGCCCAAACTGTCCATTCTTGCTGCCCACTTGATAACGAGGAGCATAATGGAAATAAGTCGGTAGACTTCATTGTTTTTTAAATTCTCTATAATTTTTTATGTAAGTATTGTTGTCCTCACATAAATGAGTCACCTCTATATGCATTTTAAACATGTCCAATAAAATGTATTAATTCAAGGCCCAAGACCCGAGTCCAGCGTACGTTTGTCTTTGTTGATTTGTTTCAGTACAGCAGCGTTACAAAGTCCTTGCTCCAAAACACACATGACACAGACTGGTAGTACCTTGTGGCGACATCAGCAGGTTGACACTCTCCAGCACGTCCAGGAAGAGCTCGTTGCGACGGTACTTGATGCCCTCGCGACGCCAACCGATCTGCCCAGTCACCTGACTGGTGATCTGAGACTGCTCCTCCTTGGACTGGTGGACAGAGAGACGGAGAAAAGGAGGGATGGACAGAGATAGAGAAAGGAAAGGGACAGGGAGGAGAGAGAAACAAGGGGTTGACAGAGATAAGAGGAGATAGAGGAAAAAGACAAGGAGGAGGAGAGAGAGAAAAAGAGAACGCCAGATTGTTATGGCTGAAACACTTTTCACCTGGATAATTCTAACGACAACCCAGTATGTAAAGTTGGACTCAGCAATATGTTGGTGATATATCCGTAAGGAGACAGTCACCCCGCTGTTCAAGATGTAAAACGGCTGAGTCTGCCTTTAAACAACCAATCAAAAGGGAGAGTACTCACATGGTGCTGGAGAATGAAATGACCAGGAAATAAAAACGGCAGCCACGGAGCACATTGAGACAGAGAGAGAGAGAGAGCGCAAGAGAGAGAAGAAAGAGAGCGAGAGAAAAATACATAACACAAGTATACATCCAAATCAACAATATCCTCAGCTCTGGAGCCATCCCTCATGCCCAACAACAGCTGAAAAAGGTATACTACTGGGTGACTACCACACAGTCCAAACTGTATATGAGAGATATCTTTAAAATATTGTCATGGTGCCCACCTGGCTCTTGATGCCCGTTTGAGTGATGAAGGTCTTCAGTGCGCCAGTCTCTGAGTTCTGGGGGTAGCCAAAGTCCAGGATCTCTACAAGGGGTAAGGGGACCGTGAGACCACACACTTCTGCTATGAGCTCACCAGCTGGGCTCACAAAGAAACACCATCTTATTTTATGTAACTGTTATTTGATCAGGAAAATTCTGAGACCGTATTGAACATGAGCGACGATCTGTGAAAGGGTTGCAGGGGAGGAGAGGGGCTGTTTCGAACAGTTTAGGGCTGACCCCAATTAGTCGACCGGTCGATTGTTTGGTCGTTAGGCTGTTGGTCGACTGAGATTGTTTTAGTCGAGCAGTAACAAATATATAAACTCAGCAAGAAAATAACCGTCCTATCACTGTCAACTGTGTTTATTTTCAGCAAACTTAACGTGTAAATATTTGTATGAACATAACAAGTTTCAACAACTGAGACATAAACTGAACAAGTTCCAGATATTGAACTAACAGATATTGAATAATGTGTCCCTGAACAAAGGGGGGGGGGGGGGGGGGGTCAAAATCAAAAGTAACAGTCAGTATCTGGTGTGGCCACCAGCTGCATTAAGGACTGCAGTGCATCTCCTCCTCATGGACTGCACCAGATTTGCCCGTTCTTGCTGTTTGATGTTACCCCACTCTTCCACCAAGGCACCTGCAAGTTCCTGGGCATTTCTGGGGGGAATGGCCCTAGCCCTCACCCTCCGATCGAACAGGTCCCAGACGTGCTCAATGGGATTGAGATCCGGGCCCTTCGCTGGTCATGGCAAAACACTGACATTCCTGTCTTGCAGGAAATCACGCACAGAACGAGCAGTATGGCTGGTGGCATTTTCATGCTGGAGGGTCATGTCAGGATAAGCCTGCAGGAAGGGTACCACATGAGGCAGGAGGATGTCTTCCCAGTAACGCACAGCGTTGAGATTGCATGCAATGACAACAAGCTCAGTCCGATGATGCTGTGACACACCGCCCCAGACCATGACGGACCCTCCACCTCCAAATCGATCCCGCTCCAGAGTACAGGCTCATTCCTTAGACGATAAACGCGAATCCGACCATCACCCCTGGTGAGACAAAACCGCGACTCGTCAGTGAAGAGCACTTTTTGCCAGTCCTGTCTGGTCTAGCGACGGTGGGTTTGTGCCCATAGGTGACGTTGTTGCCGGTGATGTCTGGTGAGGACCTGCCTTACAACAGGCCTACATGTCCTCAGTTCAGCCTCTCTCAGACTATTGCGGACAGTCTGAGCACTGATGGAGGGATTGTGCGTTCCTGGTGTAACTCGGGCAGTTGTTGTTGCCATCCTGTACCTGTCCCGCAGGTGTGATGTTCAGATGTACCGATCCTGTGCAGGTGTTGTTACACGTGGTCTGTCACTGCGAGGACGATCAGCTGTCCATCCTGTCTCCCTGTAGCGCTGTCTTAGGCGTCTCACAGTACGACATTGCAATTTATTACCCTGGTCACATCTGGACCCTGGGCATCTTTCTTTTGGTGTTTTTCAGTCAGTAGAAAGGCCTCTTTAGCGTCCTAAGTTTTCATAACTGTGACCTTAAAGCTGTTAGTGTCTTAACGACCGTTCCACAGGTGCATGTTCATTAATTGTTTATGGTTCATTGAACAAGCATGGGAAACAGTGTTTAAACCCTTTACAATGAAGATCTGTGAAGTTATTTTGATTTTTACGAATTATCTTTGAAAGACAGAGTCCTGAAAAAGGGACGTTTCTTTTTTTGCAGAGTTTATATATTTGCGCCCATCTCAGTGAACTAATACACTGCGGAGGCCTAGACTAAAAGCCAATTTATGCTTGATCTGAAAATGTGGTTGGAGGCTCCATATGGAGGGTGTGACGCAATTGCGGAGCCTCCAGAGTCATGCAGAGGCCAAATCGAGCTCCGTACCGCATTGCCATGCGCCTCCCAAATGTTGTAAAAATGCAGAGGGCTCTGTATAGCTCCGCATTGACATGATTGGTTGACGGTAGGTGGGGATGGTACATTCTGTAGAAAACACAAACTCACAACAGCTCTGCACTGCTCCGCGAAGCGAAAGAAGTATGAATGCCCTGACTTCTGCTGACATCACCATAAATGCTGCATGGCCAATGCAGACATCAGATTGTGCACCGCCAATTTGTGCACATTCATTGTTTCGTAACTTTATTGTGTGAATTGTTTGCGTATGATTGTTAGTGTCTATCAATTGCCCATTACATATATCACCAGTAGTGCATTTACCGTTAATTCCTATCATTTCTAATCTAGAATGTTTGTTACTTTGGTTACAGTAATTTCTGTTAATGCATTCAATATTTTTATTCCAGTCTTCCCGTTATCATTGTCAGAGTGGACACATTGTTTGCAGAGTGCACAACTTATGCTACACCTGTGAGAAACAAGTTTTGGTTTATTTCATTCCATCTACGAATTTTGTCAATTTAGGCATTGTCTTTTGTTTGGAGCGATCCTGTCAATGTTGAGTAAGGACGCACACACATAGAAGTAGGCCTATAGGCTACCTGGCCTGCGCGCAAATGTAGGCATATACAGTGGGGAGAACAAGTATTTGATACACTGCCGATTTTGCAGTTTTTCCTACTTACAAAGCATGTAGAGGTCTGTAATTTTTATCATAGGTACACTTCAACTGTGAGAGACGGATGATTTTTAAGTAATTAATTTGCATTTTATTGCATGACATAAGTATTTGATCACCTACCAACCAGTAAGAATTCCGGCTCACAGACCTGTTAGTTTTTCTTTAAGAAGCCCTCCTGTTCTCCACTCATTACCTGTATTAACTGCACCTGTTTGAACTCGTTACCTGTATAAAAGACACCTGTCCACACACTCAATCAAACAGACTCCAACCTCTCCACAATGGCCAAGACCAGAGAGCTGTGTAAGGACATCAGGGATAAAATTGTAGACTTGCACAAGGCTGGGATGGGCTACAGGACAATAGGCAAGCAGCTTGGTGAGAAGGCAACAACTGTTGGCGCAATTATTAGAAAATGGAAGAAGTTCAAGATGACGGTCAATCACCCTCGGTCTGGGGCTAAATGCAAGATCACTCATTGTGGGGCATTAATGATCATGGGGAAGGTGAGGGATCAGCCCAGAACTACACGGCAGGACCTGGTCAATGACCTGAAGAGAGCTGGGACCACAGTCTCAAAGAAAACCATTAGTAACACACACGTCATGGATTAAAATCCTGCAGTGCACGCAAGGTCCCCCTGCTCAAGCCAGCGCATGTCCAGGCCCGTCTGAAGTTTGCCAATGACCATCTGGATGATCCAGAGGAGGAATGGGAGAAGGTCATGTGGTCTGATGAGACAAAAATAGAGCTTTTTGGTCTAAACTCCACTCGCCGTGTTTGGAGGAAGAAGAAGGATGAGTACAACCCCAAGAACACCATCCCAACCGTGAAGCATGGAGGTGGAAATATCATTATTTGGGGATGCTTTTCTGCAAAGGGGACAGGACGACTGCACCGTATTGAGGGGAGGATGGATGGGGCCATGTATCGCGAGATCTTGGCCAACAACCTCCTTCCCTCAGTAAGAGCATTGAAGATGGGTCGTGGCTGGGTCTTCCAGCATGACAACAACCCGAAACACACAGCCAGGGCAACTAAGGAGTGGCTCCGTAAGAAGCATCTCAAGGTCCTGGAGTGGCCTAGCTAGTCTCCAGATCTGAACCCAATAGAAAATATTTGGAGGGAGCTGAAATTCCGTATTGCCCAGCGACAGCCCCGAAACCTTGTACTTCTAATCTGGCCTACTGGCCTCCATCTTTCCCCACTATCATCCTATCTCACTATCTGTAAGAAAATAAAAAATTAAATAAAAAAATAAATAAAAAACTGAAAATCCCTTTAAAATATTTTTGGGGAAAGAAATAAAAACAATCATAATATCTTGAGTGGATATTAGCAAGTCTGCATGCAATGTCTGTCATGTCACACAGCACAAGTAGACATCTGCCGGCGCTATATTTTCTTTAGGTTTCGATTTTCTCGCTTAAAAGTCACAAAAGTCTAAACCTAAAAAAACAACAGCACAGCAGAAAGGCTGACCGCGGCACGAGAGAACCACTTCAGGATGTGGCATGACGGTTGTGTGGAATTCCTGTAAAGTTTGTTAGGTGGTTGTAAACCGAGGGGGAAAATAACACGCTGCAATTGAGCACACACACACACACACACACACACACACACTAGGGATGGGCACAGTTATTCAAATATTCTAATATCCGAACGTATTTATTATTCGACTACTTGTGAGTTTTCATTTTTTTGAAAAAAAGGTTGCAAGCTGGCTAACTTAGCTGGCTAGTGTAGCTAGCTTCTTTTACATTGATTTGATACAGTGAAGACAGACACTACCAGATGAGATGATAGATAACCTATCGCAGTAATACGTTTGTCTAACTTGCGCAAGCCGGTTTGGCTACTTCTCTCTCTCGTTCTTCCTCCATATCACACACTGGCCACTGCTCCTCTTCCACCCCTCCCCTACCCTTCTGTTAAAACAACAAGCAGAGTGCACCGGCTCTTTCCTGAGAGCGCGGGCAAGCCCCCGTTGAAGTAAAAAAAATATGTATAATATTTAAAACATGTATTTCGACTTTACGAAATAATGTATGTCCGTCCCTAACACACACAGACAGACACACACAGACACACAAAGTAGCAACAATAGACGACTGACACATCAGCTCTACTTTTCAAGACGATTCTTTCCAGAGGAAAAAAGAGAGCAATAGCCTAAAAGAGTGGCAAAAGAAAAGGCTTCCTTTACCATCCAGCAGCTCGTAGATCAGCACAAAGTTGTTCTTGATGTTCTCCTCGCTGATCTTGCCGAAGTAGGCCGTCATGACGTCGCACATCTTAAGATAAGATCAAATAAGATAGTTATTTATTCATCCCCAAGGAAGAAAATATGATTGCATCAGCCAACACATACAACACCAATAAATATACCTTGTAGAGGAACTCGAACACCATGGCGGCGTTGACATTCTGCTTGGTGACCGCCGCCAGCCAGATGTTGGAGCGCTTGACGTGGAAGAAGCTGGTGCGGGCGATGTTGGTGACCGGCGAGCGCACCTGCTGCCGCGCATGGATCACGTTCACGCGGAACGCATCCACCGCGTTGCGTCTGGATACACAAATACAGAAAAGAAAAGGAGGGGGTCGTTACAGACATTCAAAAGGAAGACCTTGAGCAGCAAGCACACACGGAAGAGGAACAGAGAGTGTTAGATACTTTTAACTGTATTAGGCAAGTAAAGATATGAGATCATTGAAAGTCAAAGAAGGGGAGAGTGAAAGAGGGGGAGGAGAGAGAGAAGACCATGAGATGCACAGAAGAAAGGAAACGGTAAGGGGCATGTAGCCTACATCTGGAGAAAAAGAAAACAGGCTTTAATAGGGGGTTGTCAATCCAGCTTGCATGCCGGCAAGACACTTGCAGTCAGGAGATGATCAGTTGCCAAGCAAGCACATCATGTTACCTATTCCTACAGTATCCAATGGACAAGATGATGGACATGGAGAGAAATGGCACCAGCAAAAAGGGCGGACAGAAACACAAAATGAGGAGGAGCAGAAGAGGGAAAGGAGGTGGAGAATGAAGATGGGGATAGAGACATCAAGGCAGAGGGTTAGAGAGACACACAAAGGTGTAAGCACACACACATCTGGGTTTCCATTAGCTGGCAATATCAACCTTATGGCCGATCAAAAAATGAAAAGCTGATAAATAAAATTGTAGCCGGCATCTCGATTTCATGCTTCAGCACCATTCTCTCACTCCTTGTGCGCAAAAGAAAAAGAAGAAAAAAAAAATATGCCTATAGCCTAAGGGGAATGTCCTCCGTGTGGACACATTTGTATATTGTAGTGGACAAAGATGAGATTAACGTTGGAGTGGCCAAATGCAGGCTACTGTGCAATTCGCTATTCAGGTAGGATGCAATTTTGACTTGTATTTATTTTTGTATTTATAATAATTTGTTTTGTCATTATTATTGTATATAATTGTCATTATTGTAGGCCTATTTATTAATCCAAACTAGTTCTTTAAATATGCACAACGTGTTTTGTTTCATTCTGTGAGACATTTTCGTTGGCTAAATTAAATTCGATCTGTCTTTTTAAATGTTTGCGTCGTATTTACTTTAAAGTAGGCCTGTTGTAAAATAAATATCAGCCGATTGCTGTCACTTTTTGGGTACGGTAGGCACCAGCCTTTGTTGGTAATTGCTGCAATACACTTAGTGTACAAAACATTAGGAACACCTACTCTTCCCTTGACATAGACTGACCAGGTGAATCCAGGTGAAAACTATGATCCCTTATTGATGTTACCTGTTAAATCCACTTCAATCAGTGTAGATCAGTGGTCACCAACCGGTCGATCTCCAAGGCATTCCTAGTCAATCACGAAACATTTCTGTAAAAACACCAATGATAAACCTTGCATTCCTATTTCTTTTTTTATTTGTCTTGCACTGGTGGCGGTAGGTGCACCCGATTCAGCTGTCCTGCACGCTGGGTAGGCGACCTGTTCCCATTTTGAACAATTTCATGTGTCTGAATGTAGAACTCAGCCCAGAGAGCAAATCAAGTGCACTATAGACTTACCACTGGCCAATCGGACGGCTCAGATTACCGTGTCAGCAATAACGTAGCAGGTATAAAAGAAAGCTACCGCAAAGCTGATACTGAGATTTCTAAACTTTTAAAACCATGACTAGAGAGAGACTGTCAATGAATACAGCAAAAAGATACTGTTTTTATGAGTGAGTTCATGCTTAAGTTTACTTTGCACTGTCAACACTTTCTATTCAACACTTTTACAAGCCATACTTCCACTCGTGCTACAACCAGCACTACAGCTGCAATTAATAAATATTTTATTTTTTATTTAATTTAATTTACTTTCACCAAAGAAAACAAGTGATAGACAACAATACAGACAAAAACAAAATACTAAAATTGTGTGCAGGTGTGATTGGAAGCCAAAGGGCTTGTATGAAAACCACAAAAAAACAATATACAATACATAAGTACAAAAATAAAAAAGGTTTATTAAAACAGATAACAAAACCTACTAATTATAAATGTATAAATTAATTGATCAGTAATCACGAAAAAATATGTATTTGTTTTGTTTAAATGTAAGTGTGTGAGAGTTAGGCTATATGGAGGAGATTACTGAGTAGTTTGGTTCATTAAGCTGAAGTTATTGAGGGATGATGATTTAGGAAAGTGTATCGATAGGCTTGTGTTATTATTAGCGGCTTGGGTCTTTATTTAATATCGAGGAATATTTCTGTTTCTCTGGTCATATCAATTTGTGCATGAGGCGAGGCGGAAATAATGCAGTGCGACATGAGTTTCGCATTCAGCTGGAAAACGGTGTCACTTTTTGGTCAGTATCAGTGGAGGAAAGGGAGAGCGGAGGGACGTTGAGAGGCGGACCCTCAGTCTGCTGCTCTCTCCCTCTGCTGAGACTGACCATCAGATGCAGGCACCATCAGCCAGTAAAATAAAAATAAAAAGTAAATTATTGAAATGTATGCTCAGTCAGCTGTGCCTCACAAGTAATACAACAACTGATCTATTACCGGTGTGATCATATAGCCTACCTCAAATGTTAATATATATTTTTTTTAATGGTCTGAGAAGAACAATGTATTGAAAAAATAATAATTATGCACTCACTAACTGTAAGTCGCTCTGGATAAGTCTGCTAAATGACAAAAATGTAAAATGTAACAATGTCTTGGCAGGGCAATTCAAGCAAAGCCAATATGCGTAGATCATGTTTTGGGCCTATAGCCTACTGCACACACCTAGGGCTGGGCGATATATCAAATTCATTTCATTAATATGAATTTATGTTTTTGCGCGATATTCCAAATGCCTGTATTGCAAGAATCAAGGTTTTGTTATTTTTCGTTTTTATGAACGTTTATGTCTGCTTGTTCTCGTGTTGTATTTTTGGTCCTGTCCCTTTTGTGCCTTTGTGCTGTGTGCACCAGGATGGCAAGTAGCCTAGCGGTTAAGAGCGTTGGGCCAGTAACCAAAAGGTCACTGGTTCGAAGCCGGCAAGATGGGAAAATCTGCCGTTCTGCCATTGAGCAAGGCAGTTAACCCCTAACAACAATTGCTCCCCGGGCGCCGATGACATGGATGTCGATTAAGGCAGCCCCCCACACCTCTCTGATTCAGAAGGGTTGGGTTAAATGCGGAAGACATGTTTCGGTTGAATGCATTCAGTTGTGCTTCTGACTAGGTATCCCCCTTTCCTTTTACCTTCCCATTTACACCAGAGATCTGTATATAATGAAGAGATGCACGTCTCCGCCCTAACAATGGGAGTGGTTGTCCCAAAGGCGGGAAGGCAGGCGACAACCTTAGATCCAAAATAAGCCCATAGAAATGCTTTGGACAGATTTTAGCGAAAGTGAAACCGCTTGCTTCGCCTCTTCCTCTATGGTTTACACACACACCAAGCCCCTCCCCCCGCCTCTCACTCCAACAAAGTTGAGAGATCACATCTTGCTCTCTGACAAGCGGTTTCAACTCGTTATTTGCATTTGAGGTTTGGTCCAACAGAATCGGTCATATGGACACCAAAACACATTGAGACATTATTTCACTGTAATAGAGGAGAAGTTATTTTCTAACGATACCTTTTGTATGTCTCAACTACTCAAATTGCGCGCAGAGCAGACACTACTAAAACGAGAGTATCAATGAACATTGATTCTGGAAAATGAATGCTCAGTTTGCCATGCGCGGCATTGTGGTACCGCTAGCAGCATTTTAGCCAAAGACTGTTATACTAGCTGTCTAGTCTGTATTTTATAAATGTGCAATAAGCATAAAACACAATTATATAAGGAATTGGCAACTCGTTCTCATTCTGAGAAATAAGGTAGGCCACTTGATTTCAACATCTGAAAAAAGTGGACAGGCTAACATGCTTTTCAAACAGTTGGAGACAGACAGTAGGGTGTGTTCATAACAATTCAACTGTTCAACTTTGTTAGTTAGCAAATAGATCCAAGTTGGCTAACCTTGAAATATAAAGATTAGCTGGCTAATCACTAGCATGTGGGCTTGAGAGATTGTTGATGAGACCTGTGTTCATTTTCTATTGCCTAATGTGTGCTACAAGAAGTTAGTCATTATTAGTGAATGTTCATTATGCATGGTTCTAATTTATATTTGTAACAAAAAGGGGCATTTTCATAAGACTTGAAAGGCAGATGAGTGATTATTGCAACAGGAAAAAAAGGAGGTTAAACTATTTTTATAAAGTAATTACATTATTAGTGGGTCTTATGGTTGTGGAAGGCTTATATTTATCCTAGGTATAACTTCACAAGCCCTGAATTCATTAGATTATTGCTGACTGTTTGAAATGCAGTGTATTTGATCTTTAATTGTGACCGACCGGCACGATTCGGTCTTATGTAGCAACATTTGAAATGGTGTTTTTTACATTGGATAAAAGTAGAGACTCAGAGCTAGAAAATGGTATATCATATACTACAGTTGAGGAACAATGGGAAAGTAATTCTGCTTAGAAAGTTGATAAACTTGTAACCTCACTTTTGAGAAAATGGCCCTTGAATGTTTTGGTACACCTACTGGAGAGCTCTTCTTTGTCTACACCCATTCAGCATCGTTCACACCCTCTTAAGCTTTAGCCCCGCCCATCACTTTAAGGATTCACATGTGAGGCTATGTACTAAAGAACCAAAGATTTCAAGACTAAAGGCTGGTTTATACTACGGGTTTGTTCGTAAATGTAATCTGGAGTGCCAGAGTGTGCTCTGGGCGTTCATAAACTCAGAGCGTTGTCAGATTGTCTGTTCGTAAATTCAGAGCGTTTCGCTCTCGGAGCGTTCAGAGCGCACACTGGACGCTCTGGCCGAGGAGTGCAGTCAAGCAACCAAGCTAACTGGTTAACGTTGGCTAGCTTGCTAGCTACATCCAGACACAAATGAGAGAACAGCTCACTCTGACCATTTTACTCGCCCTAGCAGAGCTGGTTAGGCTGTTTTATGTTATCCAGAGCATTGGTGACTGCAACTGTGCTGCTGGCAACAATTTAATTACACTTTTTTTGCCAACGTTTACTGACACCGGCCATATTCAACGGGTGTTGAGCGTTCGTAAAATTTGTCAGTTATTCTGCACTCTGGCACACTCAGACGAGAGTGCTCTGAAATCGGAGTAGATAGTCAGAACGAATTTACCAGCTACTTCTATCAACAGTTGTCGCAGTGACATCATAAACATTCTATTGAAATGGTTACTGGCATAGTGGAGTCTTTTGTTTAGACATGTAGCTAGCTAGCTAAACAATGAACCATAATCCCAACTCATAACATTACTACCCTGCATGAATCTGCAGGTAGCTAACCAACCAGGTTCAATGTTAGCTAGCTAACATTAGGCTATAACTAGCAATGCAAATGGCTCTGAGATACGAATAATATTACTACACATATCATACATGTAACGTTAGCTAATGAGCCAGCCAGCTATCGTTAGCTAGCTAGCTAACAGTACTCTAACTTCAAATGAAAATGACTTTCGGACAAAATTAGAAACGTGTAATATCTGAAAATGTAGCTAGCTAGACTATCTTACCCTTATACATGGATGGACGATTATCCCTCTCTGTCACGGATGCCACGGTTGCCCTTAGTTTGAAGATGTAATCTGGAGACAGTTGTTTAATACAACAGCCTTCTGTGTTCTCTTTTCGACTCAGTCTGCATATTTGCAATCAAACGCCAGATTTTAATCCATCTTCTTAGCTATCTTAATCTAATTCCACTGATTTCAAAACTCGGTCCTCCAGAAAGTGGAGAGCAACACTTATTCAGTTCTACTACGTGATATCTTTGAAAGCTGTGTTAGAAATGATTACCTACACATACTGACCAGCTCATGTTACAGACAGAAGCCTGCTACATGGCAGACCAATCCGAACTCATCTCTCAGCATGTCCAGCCCACTCATTATCTCAGCCAATAGTGGCTAGCGGGAAGGTTGCTGTCTTTTTCCGTGGCTAAACCAACTAGGCTCGTAATTTAACAATTGTATTCGTATTTACAGATTGAATACAAGTTTGTTATTAAGGTACATGAAAGTTCACATGTTCCAAAAGGAATTTCTGCCCAAAAACACATTTTTATTTGTTTAAAAAGTTTACGTTCAAATGGCTCTCCTGTGAAGTAGTGATGTGCGACATACGCCTAGTTTCCTGAAACGAGTCATAATTGTACAACAACTCTTATTTAGAGAAAATGTTGTATTTATTTTTTGAGATACAGTATATATATACAGCTCTGGAAAAACTTAAGAGACCACTGCAAATCTTTCTTAAATCAGCATCTCTACATGTATGACAGCCATTCCATTCCAGTGTCTGTTGAATTCCAACACAGGCACACCTCATTCTGAATTAGGTACTGATTAGCTGATCACCTGAACCAAATCTTATTTAACGAGGAAAAGTATAAAAACCACTGCTGTGGTCATCACTATCCTCTTGCAATAGGACCAGCTGGATGGCAAAAACAGTGCTAATAGTACCTCAAAAGTAATATTAATAAAAAAATTACAATGGACCATGCCAAAAGAGTTGAAAAGGAAAGTTTTGAGTGAGGAAAAGAAGGGTTCAATTCTGGCTTTACTGGCAGAGGGATACAGTGAGCGTCAGGTTGCTTCCGTCCTTAAAATTTCAAAGACGGCGGTTCATAAGAACAAGGTCAAGCAGCAGACATTGGGGACAACAAAGCTACAGACCGGCAGGGGGCGAAAACGACTCTCTACTGACCGGGATGACCGCCAACTAATTTGAATGTCACTCAACAACCGTAGGATGACATCAAGTGACCTACAAAAAGAATAGCAAATGGCAGCTGGGGTGAAGTGCACGGCGAGGACGGTTCGAAACCGGCTCCTAGGGGCAGGGCTGAAGTCGTGCAAAGCTAGAAAAAAGCCCTTCATCAATGAGAAGCAAAGTAGAGCCAGGCTGAGGTTTGCAAAAGACCATAAGGATTGGACCGTAGAGGACTGGAGTAAGGTCATATTCTCTGATGAGTCCAATTTTCAGCTTTGCCCTACACCTGGTTGTCTAATGGCTAGACTGAGACCTGGAGAGGCCTACAAGCCACAGTGTCTCGCACCCACTGTGAAATTTGGTGGAGGATCGTTGATGATCTGGGGGTGCTTCAGCAAGGCTGGAATCGGGCAGATTTGTCTTTGTGAAAGACGCATGAATCAAGCCACGTACAAGGTTGTCCTGGAAGAAAACTTGCTTCCTTTTGCTCTGACATTGTTCCCCAACTCTGAGGATTGGTTTTTCCAGCAGGACAATGCGCCATGCCACACAGCCAGGTCAATCAAGGTGTGGATGGAGGACCCCCAGATCAAGACCCTGTCATGGCCAGCCCAATCTCCAGACCTGAGCCCCATTGAAAACTTCTGGAATGTGATCAAGAGGAAAATGGATGGTCACAAGCCATCAAACAAAGCCGAGCTGCTTGAATTTTTGCGCCAGGAGTGGCATAAAGTCACCCAACATCAATGTGAAAGACTGGTGGAGAGCATGCCAAGACGCATGAAAGCTGTGATTGAAAATCAGGGTTATTCCACCAAATATTGATTTCTGAACTCTTCCTAAGTTAAAACATTAGTATGGTGTTGTTTAAAAATGAACATGAACTTATTTTCTTTGCATTATTCGAGGTCTGACAACACTGCATCTTTTTTGTTATTTTGACCAGTTGTCATTTTCTGCAAATAAATGCTCTAAATGACAATATTTTTATTTGGAATTTGGGATAAATGTTGTCAGTAGTTTATAGAATAAAACAAAAATGTTATTTTTACCCAAACACATACCTATAAATAGTAAAACCAGAGAAACTTATATTTTTGCAGTGGTCTCTTAATTTCTTCCAGAGCTGTATATATAAACTCAGCAAAAAAAGAAACGTCCCTTTTTCAGGACCCTGTCTTTCAAAGATAATTTGTAAAAATCCAAAAAATGCACAGATCTTCATTGTAAAGGGTTTAAACACTGTTTCCCATGCTTGTTCAATGAACCATAAACAATTAATGAACATGCTCCTGTGGAACAGTTAGGTAGGCAATTATGGTCACAGTTATGAAAACTTAGGACACTAAAGAGGCCTTTCTACTGACTCTGGAAAACACCAAAAGAAAGATGCACAGGGTCCCTGCTCATCTGTGTGAACGTGCCTTAGGCATGCTGCAAGGAGGCATGAGGACTGCAGATGTGGCCAGGGCAATAAATTGCAATGTCCGTTACTGTGAGACGCCTAAGACAGCGCTACAGGGAGACTGGACGGACAGCCCTGAAACCTGAAGGATCTGGAGAAGGTCTGTATGGAGGAGTGGGCCAAAATCCCTGCTGCAGTGTGTGCAAACCTGGTCAAGACCTACAGGAAACGTATGATCTCTGTAATTGCAAACAAAGGTTTCTGTACCAAATATTAAGTTCTGCTTTTCTGATGTATCAAATACTTATGTCATGCAATAAAATGAAATTAATTACTTAAAAATCATACAATGTGATTTTCTGGATTTTTAGATTCAGTCTCTCATAGTTGAAGTGTACCTATGATACAAATTACAGACCTCTACATGCTTTGTAAGTAGGAAAACCTGCAAAATCGGCAGTGTATCAAATACTTGTTCTCCCCACTGTATATATATAACATTCTATTGGTTGAAAGAATTTTGAACAATCATTTAAATTGAAAAAACATTGAATCCGGCCTCGTTTTGTGTATCAGTTCATAAACCATGTGCCATGGAATCGGTACATCGAAAATCTCTTCCCAACTAATTTGCAATCTGTATGGCACAGCTGTCAAACTGGTATACTTTTTTATTAATCACCATTTTCCTTAAACAATTTTGGTCTTTAAAGCAGGGCCGTCAGACAAGTTTCTTACGTTCTCCCCCTTCCAGTTGCCTCTTCCATTTTTGCGGTTTTGGTTGTAATTTTGGATAGAGCAGACATTTCCATATATTTGTGTTAGCTGCATGTGTGACATAACGCCACCAATCTTATTTATGATATAATTTACAAAGATTATACCGGGTTTCTTTCTCCTCCAAAAATATATAGATATTTTTAATCAATTAGTATATTTGAGATTAACCATAATGTTTGTTGTAATATTTGTTTTGTCTTTTCTGGTGGATGAAACTGAAAATGAAACCAACTTTCTATGTCTTGTTTTAAAAATAACAATATTTTGGAGATTATTTTATTTTCAAATAACCGAAAGTGAGATGTTGTAATCTGAATAAAGGGAAAAAGGTCATTCTTGAACAAGGGGTGAGCCATTCTTACTAATCTACTAGAGAACCAGTTTGGATTTAAGTATAGCTTTTGTATGACTGAAGCCTTTAGTGAGAGGTCTGGCTCAGTTGGTAGAGTATGGCGTTTGCAACGCCAGGGTTGTGGGTTCGATTCCCACGGGGTGCCAGTATGAAAAATATATATAATGTATGCACTCACTAACTGTAAGTCGCTCTGGATAAGAGCGTCTGCTAAATGACTAAAATGTAATGTAAATGTAATGCTTTAATATTTAATCATTTCTGCCCTCTGAATTCATATTCATTATATAAATAGGTCTGCCTTGCCATTCCAAAAAAAAAAAAATTTTGCTCAAATAATTTAAAAAACAAGTTGTTAGGTAGGGCCATAAGCAAATAGGTAAACTGGGATATGACTAAAGGGTTAATCAGGATGATTTTTCCACAAATAGGCAGGTATTTTCCTATCCATGGTAGCAAGATCTTATGTATTTTTGCTAACTTTCTATTAAAATGTATTGTAGTGAGATCATTTATTTCCTTCGGGATATGAATACTGATTATGTCCACTTCACCGTCAGACCATTTTATTGGTAAACAACACGTTGTTTTATTTTTACCCATATTCCAATAGGTGCTCCTCTTTGCGAGGCATTGGAAAACCTCCCTGGTCTTTGTGGTTGAATCTGTGTTTGAAAATCACTGCTCGACTGAGGGACCTTACATATAATTGTATGTGTGGGTTACAGACATGAGGTAGTCATTCAAAAATCATGTTAAACACTATTATTGAATCCTTGCAACTTATTATTTGACTTGTTAAGCACATTTTAACTCCTGAATTTACAGTTGAAGTCGGAAGTTTACATACACCTTAGCCAAATCCATTTAAAAACTCAGTTTTTCACAATTCCTGACATTTAATCCTAGTAAAAACTCCCTGTTTTAGGTCAGTTAGGATCACCACTTTATCTTAAGAATGTGACATGTCAGAATAATAGTAGAGAGAATGATTTATTTCAGCTTTTTTTCTTTCATCACAATACCAGTGGGTCAGAAGTTTACATACACTCAATTAGTATCTGGTAGCATTGCCTTTAAATTGTTTAACTTGGGTCAAACATTTCGGGTAGCCTTCCACAAGCTTCCCACAATAAGTTGGGTGAATTTTGGCCAATTCCTCCTGACAGAGCTGGTGTAACTGAGTCAGGTTTGTAGGCCTCCTTGCTCGCACACAATTGAAGTCAGGGCTTTGTGATGGCCACTCCAATACCTTGACTTTGTTGTCCTTAAGCCATTTTGCCACAACTTTGGAAGTATACTTGGGGTCATTGTTCATTTGGAAGACCCATTTGCGACAAAGCTTTTACTTTCTGACTGATGTCTTGAGATGTTGCTTCAATATTTCCACATAATTTTCCTTCCTCATGATGCCATCTATTTTGTGAAGTGTACCAGTCCCTCCTGCAGCAAAGCACGCCCACAGCATGATGCAGTGGCTTCTTCCTTGCTGAGCGGCCTTTCAGGTTATGTTGATATAGGACTCGTTTTACTGTGGATATAGATACTTTTGTACCAGTTTCCTCCAGCATCTTCACAAGGTCCTTTGCTGTTGTTCTGGGATTGATTTGCACTTTTTGCACCAAAGTACGTTCATCTCTAGGAGACAGAACGCGTCTCCTTCCTGAGCGGTATGACGGCTGTGTGGTCCCATGGTGTTTATACTTGCGTACTATTGTTTGTACAGATGAACGTGGTACCTTCAGGTGTTTGGAAATTGCTCCCAAGAATAAACCAGACTTGTGGAGGTCTACTATTTTTGGGCTGATTTCTTTTGATTTTCCCATGATGTCAAGCAAAGAGGCACTGAGTTTGAAGGTAGGCCTTGAAATACATCCACAGGTACACCTCCAATTGACTCAAATGATGTCAATTAGCCTATCAGAAGCTTCTAAAGCCATGACATCATTTTCTGGAATTTTCCAAGCTGTTTAAAGGTACAGTCAACTTAGTGTATGTCAACTTCTGACCCACTAGAATTGTGATACAGTGAATTATAAGTGAAATAATCTGTCTGTAAACAATTGTTGGAAAAATGTGTGTCATGCACAAAGTTGATGTCCTAACCGACTTGCCAAAACTATAGTTTGTTAACAATAAATGTGTGGAGTGGTTGAAAAACAAGTTTTATTGACTCCAACATAAGTGTATGTAAACTTCCAACTTCAACTGTAGTTAGGCTTGCCATAACAAAGGGGTTGAATACTTATTGACAAGACATTTCAGCTTTTCATTTTTTATTAATTTGTACAAATTTCTAAAACATAATTCCACTTTGACATTATGGGGTATTGTGTATAGGCCAGTGACACAAAATCTCAATTTAATCTATTTTAAATTCAGGCTGTAACACAACAACATTCGGAAAAAGTCAAGGGGTGTAAATACTTTCTGAAATCACTGTATGCATTAATGAATCAATTATACAAATCATACAATCAATTTGAATTTGTTTTTACCAATCTAACAAAATAACATAATG
This sequence comes from Coregonus lavaretus, assembly GCF_964263955.1. Lineage (NCBI taxonomy): Eukaryota > Metazoa > Chordata > Actinopteri > Salmoniformes > Salmonidae > Coregonus > Coregonus lavaretus. The sequence continues at coordinate 3,203,979 of NC_140013.1, read as the reverse complement.
GTGATATGATAAATCTATTGATAAACTGGGTAAATCAAGATGTTGCCTAGGTCTATTCACAATGGGCTCCCGAGTGGCGCAGCGGTCTAAGGCACTACATCTCTGTGCTTGAGGTGTCACTACAGACCCCCTGGTTCGATTCCAGGCTGTATCACAACCGGCTGTGATTGGGAGTCCCATAGGGCGGCGCACAATTGGCCCAGCGTCGTCCGGGTCTGGCCGGTGTAGGCCGTCATTGTAAATAAGAATTTGTTCTTAACTGACTTGCCTAGTTAAATAAAGGTAAAATATAAATTTTAAAAATACAGGTAAATGCATATTATTCAATAGGAGTGTGTGTGTGACACTCTGGCTCTAGGACTTTTGTATTGAGCTAGAGTGTATGTTGTTTTGTTGGGGATTTGGGTGTTTTTCTATGTTGGTAGTTCTGTTGGGTGTGTTTCTATGTTTGCAGGTCTATGGGTTATATTTCTAGGTTGTGTGTTGTAGTCAATGACTCCCAATCGGAGGTAACGAGTGTCAGCTGTCGGCTCGTTATCTCTGATTGGGAGCCATATTTAAACTGTCAGTTTTCACCTTTGTTTTGTGGGTTATTGTTTCTGTGTTGCTGTTAGTGTGTTTCAGTATTTTGAACTTCACGTATCGTCATTTGTTGTTTTCTTCGTGGTTGCTTTAATTAATAAAGTCATCATGTTCACTCGCAACGCTGCGCATTGGTCCGCTCCTTCAGACGATCGTGAAACAATAACCCACCACAAAAGGACCAAGCAGCGTAACAAGCGTGTCCAGGAGCCGAGGGTCTGGACATGGGAAGAGTTATTGGACGGAAAGGATCCTTGGGCACAACCGGGAGAATATCGCCTCCCTCGTGAAGAGCTGGAGGCAGCCAAAGCCGAGAGGAGGTGGTACGAGGAGGCAGCGCGAAGGCAAGGCTGGAAGCCCGTGGAAGAGAGGCAACCCCAAGAAATTTTTGGGGGGGGGCACATGGCTTGGGCGCCTGGGCAGCAGGAGGCTGCCACAGGTAGAGCTGGAGAGAAGGCTATCGGATTACGGGAGCCATTGGCGAGTAGAGGGAGGGAAGTTGTTGTGGCACGGCATGAGAGACTGAAGTGTGTTCCCAGTCTGGTCCGGTCCGTTCTTGATCCCCAGTTAAGGCCAGTGGTGGGTGTTCCCGGTACGGACCGGTCTGTTCCTACTCCACGCACCAGGTCCACGATGTGCGTCGCCAGCCCGGCCCGGCCTGTTCCGGTCACTCGCACCAGGGATAAGGTGCGCGTCGCCAGCCCAGCCCGGCCTGTTCCTGCTCCACGCACGAATCCTACGGGGTGCGTCACCAGTCGGCCAGAGTCTGCCGTCTGCCCAACGGCGCCTGAACTGCCTGTCGGCCCTATGGCGTCTGAACTGCCCGTCTGTCAAGCGCTGCATAAGCCGCCCGTCTGTACTGAGCCTGCAAAGCCGCCCGTCTGCCATGAGCCTTCAGAGCCTTCCGCCAGACAGGAGCCGCTAGAGCCTTCCGCCAGACAGAATCATACACCTGCTATGGAATCAGCAGGAGCCGACGCAGCCCATACTAGACTGGAAGCTCGGGTTCGGGCCCAGAAAGAGCAGCTCCTGCAGATGGGAGCCGCCCTGCTGGAGGTGATGACTGCGATCCGAGGCTGGGATCCGTCAGCCAGCCATGAGCAGCCAGATCCGTTAGCCAGCCATGAGCAGCCAGATCCGTCAGCCAGCCATGAGCAGCCAGATCCGTCAGCCAGCCATGAGCAGCCAGATCCGTCAGCCAGCCATGAGCAGCCAGACCCGTCAGCCAGCCATGAGCAGCCAGACCCGTCAGCCAGCCATGAGCAGCCAGATCCGTCAGCCAGCCATGAGCAGCCAGATCCGTCAGCCAGCCATGAGCAGCCAGATCCGTCAGCCAGCCATGAGCAGCCAGATCCGTCAGCCAGCCATGAGCAGCCAGATCCGTCAGCCAGCCATGAGCAGCCAGATCCGTCAGCCAGCCATGAGCAGCCAGATCCGTCAGCCAGCCATGAGCAGCCAGATCCGTCAGCCAGCCATGAGCAGCCAGATCCGTCAGCCAGCCATGAGCAGCCAGATCCGTCAGCCAGCCATGAGCAGCCAGATCCGTCAGCCAGCCATGAGCAGCCAGATCCGTCAGCCAGCCATGAGCAGCCAGATCCGTCAGCCAGCCATGAGCAGCCAGATCCGTCAGCCAGCCATGAGCAGCCAGATCCTTCAGCCAGCCATGAGCAGCCAGATCCGTCAGCCAGCCATGAGCAGCCAGATCCGTCAGCCAGCCAGGATCCGCCAGAGCCGTCCAGCCAGGATCCGCCAGAGCCGTCTAGCCAGGATCCGCCAGAGCCGTCCAGCCAGGGTCCGCCAGAGCCGTCCAGCCAGGGTCCGCCAGAGCCGTCCAGCCAGGGTCCGCCAGAGCCGTCCAGCCTGGATCCGCCAGAGCCGTCCCGCCGGGATCCGCCAGAGCCGTCCAGCCGGGATCCGCCAGAGCCGTCTAGCCGGGATCCGCCAGAGCCGTCCAGCCGGGATCCGCCAGAGCCGTCCAGCCAGGATCCGCCAGAGCCGTCCCGCCAGGATCCGCCAGAGCCGTCCCGCCAGGATCCGCCAGAGCCGTCCCGCCAGGATCCGCCAGAGCCGTCCCGCCAGGATCCGCCAGAGCCGTCCCGCCAGGATCCGCCAGAGCCGTCCAGCCAGGAGCCGCCAGAGCCGTCCAGCCAGGATCCGCCAGAGCCGTCCAGCCTGGATCCGCCAGAGCCGTCCCGCCAGGATCCGCCAGAGCCGTCCCGCCAGGATCCGCCAGAGCCGTCCCGCCAGGATCCGCCAGAGCCAGCCAGCCAGGATCCGCCATCTAGTCAGGTGATGCCCCTTAGCCCGGTGCTGCCCCTTAGTCCGGTGCTGCCCTGTAGCCCGGTGCTGCCCCTTAGTCCGGTGCTGCCCCTGAGTCCGGTGCCGCCCCTTAGCCCGGTGCTGCCCCTTAGTCCTGTACTGCCCTTTAGTCCGGTACTGCCCCGTAGTCCGGTGCAGCCCCTTAGCCCGGTGCTGTCCCTTAGCCCGGTGCTGCCCCTTATCCCGGTGCTGCCCCTTATCCCGGTGCTGCCCCTTAGCCCGGTGCTGCCCCTTGTCCCGGTGCTGCCCCTTATCCCGGTGCTGCCCCTTATCCCGGTGCTGCCCCTTAGGCCGATGCTGCCCCTTAGTCCGGTGTTGCCCCTTAGTCCAGGTGGGGTTAGTTGGAGGGTGGTCATTGGGAGGAGGCTACCGAAGCAGGTTGTGACTGTGGTGGGGTGGGGATCACGACCGGGGCCAGAGCCGCCACCGTGGACAGACGCCCACCCAGACCCTCCCCTAGTCCTGATGTTGGTGCGCCCGGAGTTCGCACCTTTAGGGGGGGGTACTGTGACACTCTGGCTCTAGGACTTTTGTATTGAGCTAGAGTGTATGTTGTTTTGTTGGGGATTTGGGTGTTTTTCTATGTTGGTAGTTCTGTTGGGTGTGTTTCTATGTTTGCAGGTCTATGGGTTATATTTCTAGGTTGTGTGTTGTAGTCAATGACTCCCAATCGGAGGTAACGAGTGTCAGCTGTCGGCTCGTTATCTCTGATTGGGAGCCATATTTAAACTGTCAGTTTTCACCTTTGTTTTGTGGGTTATTGTTTCTGTGTTGCTGTTAGTGTGTTTCAGTATTTTGAACTTCACGTATCGTCATTTGTTGTTTTCTTCGTGGTTGCTTTAATTAATAAAGTCATCATGTTCACTCGCAACGCTGCGCATTGGTCCGCTCCTTCAGACGATCGTGACAGTGTGCATGCATTGATTTACAGATGATAAATAATTCCGTCCATTTAGGACTTATTTTATTGGCAACTGATAAGAGAACATATTATTTTATTGTACTGATCAAAAACATTTCCATAGAAGAAGCAATCTCTTTTATAAAAGTGTGCACTGTCTCTAAGAAAGTAAGGACGTGAATGTGGCTATGGAATCTAGTGGAAACCAGACGGGAGGCGAGGGAGACAAAGAAATTAATTAGTTTTTGGTGGCGAGGGAGACTAAGTGAATTAATAACATTTTTTGAGACAATTAGCTTTGAAATCAGCATTTTTTGCATTATCACAAAGTACTAGGGTAGTGAATTCAGCTGTAAGCTAGCAAGGAAAGTAAGCCTACAATTAAAGCAGGAAGCTACTGGTATAGTCTTGCATTGTAAAAGTGTTCTTGCCTTTATGGACATTGATTTGCGAACAGTAATGAACAGTTTCAACATTTCTACATGTTTTGCATTATTCAAGTGTTTGTGCAGCATGAGTTTGTGCAGCCTAGCAATGAATGACTAAATGGAGCAGGCACTTTGCTCTTCACGCTATAAAGGAGATGCGCTGATCGACATACGTGATCCTCTCAATCACGTGAGACATTTGACAGAAGTACCGAATGTAACAAAACCGTTTTTTTAATTTATCGAAAAAGTACTGAAGTTTCGGTATACCCTGCAACACTACTCTGTGGACTCACCCTATGTCATCACGGTAGACGCGGGAGATCAGCACCTCCCCCTTGTGGTTGTAGATGAACAATCCTCCAATCATGATGGCAGCCTCTCAGTCATAACAGGTCAAGAGGAGTGACTGCATGGGGGAGAGAGGGAGCAGGGAAGTGATCAGCAGTCAGCACAACAATAAAAAAAAAATCAGAGGGGGAAAAAAGCTTCTTGAAGAAACGTCTTCTTGGGTCAGGAGAAATTCAGAAAGAAATCATATCTGCCTGGAGAGACACAGAGAGTGAGGCCACTACATTCATCTAGATTCTACTAGGCAGGAACGGAGGAGTAGTTTAACAAAAGTGCACGATCCACAACAAGAAAAGCCCTGGATTAACTAATCCTTCCCACTCCTCATGAAGACCAATAAAAAAAAATTATGAATTACAAACATGTCTACCCTTTAATTTGCTCTTCAGGTGCACTAGGAAGCACATTTCCAATTCATGTTATGATTGAGCTGAATTCGGCTCAGATTGAAGGACCCACCTCACCCCCTTTGCCTCTCTACCCCTCAGTCTATTCAGAAGGACACATCCAAAAGCTTACAAGGGTCCAGAGAACTCATTTGATGCTCATATCTATTCAAACATCGTAAAGCCAGACTGATAAGAGTTGACATATGCAAATCAGCGTAATAGCCTAGTGTGTGTGACTGTGTGTGTGTGTGTATGTGTTCCACAAGATCTGGACTTAGGTCTCTCTCACTCCAAGGTCATCGCATAGGAAGCAGTGTGACCGGGTCTATGTCTGCCGATTAAGTAGCGCTACGTGCGGTCGTAGGCTATGACAAAGTCCTAGCAGTGTCAGATCCCGGTGACTAACCATTAGGAACAAGGCCGGCACAGATTATGCACACAATAATATGATTATTGTGAAGTCCGATTAATATAATAGTTTGATTTAAACGCTTAGCCTACATACTGTGCAAGAAGAACGATTTCCATAATAATGTTGTTTACATGACACACCTGAAATCAGGCTACCAGATGGGATTTTTTATAAATCAAAATAAAACGCTCTACCGTGTTATTTTGGGGAAGCCTATTTGATTCAGAGTTCAGGCTAAAAGTTTCTATGTGAAAACTATTTCTAAGATGCATACTTGGTAACATCGCACAGTTTGACGTGATAATCATAAAAGACTGAATCGGACGTACAGTCTGCAAAGACCTTAAGATGACAACCAGGGTGGGAAGTCCGATTCTGCTCCCTATAGAAGGGCAACAATAATAGTGAAACAGTTGGCCAGCCAGACAAGCACAGTCAAACAGATACGTTTGCGTAAAGAGCTGGTACATATGTATGCGTGAGTGACTGGTATGACATTATGTAAAGTATGTCACGCTGCTTGCTTAGAGTATCGCTTCCGCTCGATTCGGCTCATACCGAGGCTCGAACCCAGGAACTCTGCCTCGCAAACACGTGACTGCCCTCCTGAAGCATCTAACCCAGTTGCGCCACCGAAAAACTAGCTATTCGTCAGCGCAAGTGGGGACGCTTTAGGCTGAGTTTCACCGATCCCTCACATACATTGAGTTAACTAAGATATTGTAAATAAGGAAACACCAACAACAGTTTTCAATGTATACAGAACAAAAATATAAACGCAACAATTTCAAACATTTTACTGACTTACAGTTTATAAGGAAATCAGTCAATTTAAATACATTCATTAGACCTAATATATGGATTTCACATGACTGGGAATACAGATATGCATCTGTTGGTCACAGATACCTTCAAAAAAAAGGTAGGGGTGTGGATCAGAAAACCAGTCAGTATCTGGTGTGACCACCATTAAATTCATGCAGTGCGACGCATCTCCTTCGCATAGAGTTGATCGGGCTGTTGATTGCGGCCTACTCCTCTTCAATAGCTCTGCGAAGTTGCTGTATATTGGCAGGAACTGGAACACGCTGTCGTACACGTCGATCCAGAGCATCCCAAACATGCTCAATGGATGACATGTCTGGTGAGTATGCAGGCCATGGAAGAACTGGGACATTTTCAGCATCCAGGAATTGTGTACAGATCCTTGCTACATGGGGGCATACATTATCATGCTGAAACATGAGGTGATGGCAGCTGAGTAATGGCACGACAATGGGCCTCAGGATCTTGTCAGTATCTCTGCATTCAAATAGCCATCGATAAAATGCAATTATCTTCATTGTCAGTAGCTTATGCTTGCCCATACCATAACCCCACCGCCACCATGGGGCACTCTATTCACAATGTTGACATCAGCAAACCGCTCACCCACACAACACCATACACGCTGTCTGCCATCTGCCCAGTACAGTTGAAACCGGGATTCATCCATGAAGAGAACTCTTCTCCAGCATGCCAATGGCCATCGAAGGTGAACATTTGCCCACTGAAGTCGGTTAAGATGCCGAACTGCAGTCAGGTCAAGACCCTGGTGAGGACGACGAGCACGCAGACGAGCTTCCCTGAGACGGCCTCTGAGAGTTTGTGCAGAAATTATTTGGTTGTGCAAACCCACAGTTTCATCAGCTGTCTGGGTGGCTGGTCTCAGACGATCCCGCAGGTGAAGAAGCCAGATGTGGAGGTCCTGGGCTGGCGTGGTTACATGTGGTCTGTGGTTGTGAGGGCGGTTGGACGTACTGCCAAGTTCTCTAAAACTACGTTGGAGGCGGCTTATGGTAGAGAAATGAACGTTACATTATCTGGCAACAGCTCTGGTGGACATTCCTACAGTCAGCATGCCAATTGCTCGCTCCCTCAAAACTTGATATCTGTGGAATTGTGTTGTGTGACAAAACTGCACATTTTAGAGTGGCCTTTTATTGTCCCTAGCACGAGGTGCACCTGTGTAATGATCATGCTGTTTAATCAGGTTCTTGATATGCTACACCTGTCAGGTGGATAGATTATATTGGCAAAGGAGAAATGCTCACTAAAATGGATGTAAACAAATTTGCGCACAACATTTTAGAGAAATAAGCTTTTTGTGTGTACGGAAAATGTCTGGTATCTTTTATTTCGCACAACTCATGTAGCCTAATGAAAAGTAAATGTGGACAGTTCTTCCAAAATCTTCAATATGTGGTTTGGAATTGGATAAGGACACGCGCAGTTGCGTCCCCGATGTGTCGGTCTTCACTTGTAGCCTGTGAGAAAGATCCGATCACGTGACTGAGAGCGATGTGAGTGAGAAGTGCTTCGGAACGCAGCCGGGAGAAGGGAATTATAAGTATTTTACTCAGCCCAAGGGCACAACGGCCACTGGCCGCAAAGGGTATGGATTTTTTAGGGGACATTATGGCCACACAACGGGGATGAAGCCAGGAAATTCAAGGCATTATCAAGTGCTTGTCAAATTGTGAATGAGAGACTGATGAAGTGTGTGCAGCCTGCGCAAAAAGCAAAGCAAAGCTCATGCCTTTCATGCAACTTTTTTCAAATCATCATTAGAGTCGCATCATGCAGCCTTATAATGTATAAAAAATCTAAACAGATAGCCCAACATTTGTATCACAACTAAGGTTACATAAATAACTCTAAAATAGGCATATAGGAGTACCTATTTCTTTGTTAACCGCTCACAGCCACATGTGTGCACTCCCTCAAATCGTTTCGAGAAAATATCCTTTCTATTTTATTCAGCTATGTTCAATTGTATTCTTCATACTATAAAATAATATAAAATAATGCCATGGAATTCTAAGCAAATCTTGTCTGCTAAATGAACTAGTGTAGCCCACAGCCATTTGGCATATCCAGATCAGGGCCTAATTGTCATGAGCACTCTCTCTCCCTGGTAGCAACATTAATTGCATTCAATTCTCTGCCACTCTGCTCACTCTCTCCCTACTCTGCCTAACGAGCTCCACCTGGCTCCGCCCTGCTCTGCTCTTGTTACCTGGCCAGCTGCACTGCATTTCCCACTCACCATCCTCACCTTGCCTCACTCTGTTCTAATTACTCTGCCAGCTGAACTGCATTTCCCCACTAACCTCTCCCAGTATATCAAGCCCTGTTTTTCAGCCAAGCCCTGTCAGATCGTCTTCAAACCCGGACCAGTAACCTGCCTGTCTGCGCTCTGACTCCTGTTTGTGATACCGATCCTTTCTTGACTGCCTCCTTGTTCTACTGCCCCGTCTATCCCGACCTGCCTTCTGGACCTCGACTACTCTCCGATCTTCAGCCCCTCCGGTAACTCGATTCTGCCTTCTGTCTCTCACCACGATATTTGCCCAGCCCTGATCTGTACTTCTGCCTGCCATTCATATTGCTGTTGTGTGTGTGTTCCCCCAGGTCTCCGACCACCAGATGAGCGTGCCCAGACGCTTCACCACCCTCAGCCCGATACGCCGCTCCATCACTGGGGAACACACACACTAAGCACTTGGACTGGACACCCCCGGACATTTGGTGACCCCCGGAGCACAGGTACCCACAGGACCCTGAAAAACCCCAGAGCCCCAAGCACCCCTGGAACCCCTGACACCCCTGGCACTCCTCTTCCCGCCTGAAACCTTCAATAAAGAACTCTGAATTTGAACTTGCGCTCTTGGGTCCTCTTCTGTCCGTGACAGAACGATCTGACCATCATGGACCCAGCGCACTCCCTGACCACGATGGAAGAAGAGCCAGAGATGACTGCCATACAGCGACTGGAACGCTCTGAGGGAGACATAAATCGGATGGCTGGCGACATCGCTTCCCTTCTCCAGCTATTCAACCAGCAGCAACAACAGTTCCAACTGCAGCAACAACAGCTAGCCCAAGCCCTGCAACTACTCTCAAACCCGGCTACTCCACCTGCACCCCCCCCTGGTCCTTCTGTTCCTGTACCACCGACACTCCTTCATCCCTCCGCTGGAGGTCCCAATGCTGCAGGCCCGGCAGTGCTGCCACCAGATCCCCACGCTCCTGAACCAAAGATTGGGAACCCGGAACGTTTTGATGGCAACCAGAAGCAAGTAAGACCATTCTTGAGCAGCTGCCGAATCCAGTTTGCACTACAGCCCAGGACTTTCTCAACAGAGGGAGCCAAGGTGGGGTATGTCATCACACATCTCACCGGTCGAGCTCGGTTGTGGGGAACGGCGGAATTCGACCGGCAAACCCCAGCCTGTGCCTCCTTCAGTGCCTTTGAGGAGGAGATGTTAAAGGTCTTTGACCTAGGCTCGCCAACAGCCGAAGCGTCACAAGCTCTGCTCACCATCCGTCAGGGCAATCGGACAGTGGCAGACTTCTCCATTGACTTTCGTACCCTGGCCAGTCAAAGCTCGTTTAACCCAGAGGCACTGGTGCAAGCCTTCCTCCATAGCCTGGCGGACTATATCAAAGACGAGCTTGTTTCCCATGACCCGCCCTCAACGCTTGATGCCGCCATTGACCTTGCCGTCCGCATTGACCGCCGTATACAGACCCGGAGGAGGGAGAAGGGCCGTCTCAGTCAACCTGCCATCCGCACTCGGGTCGATACCGCTTCTGTCCAGCCCCTGCCTGTCAAGTCCCATAGCCAACTCAATCAGCCTGAGCCCATGGAGATTGGCCGTGCCTCTCTGACTCCCGAGGAGCGTCGGCGCCGTCTAAGCTCCAACCTTTGCCTCTACTGTGGTGGCGAGAATCACCGTGTCGCCACTTGTCCGGCAAAAGCCGCAGCTCACCAGGTGTAGGGGAGATCCGGGTGAGCTCAACAAGCCTTCAGTCTCCCTCCATCCGAAAGACCCTGCTTCATCTCCGCCTTCAGCTTTCTGACAAGACTCATACATTGGCCGCCCTTGTGGATTCCGGAGCCGAAGCAAACATCATGGACCCTGAGCTTGCACAGCAACTGGGCGTGAACCATCATCAACTGACACAACCCATTCCTGCACGAGCCCTGGATGGGCATCATCTTGGCACTGTCACTCATATCTCCGCCCCTGTGACAATCCTGCTGTCAGGAAACCACCAGGAGTCCATCCAGTTTCACCTCCTACACTCACCTGGCCAACCACTCATTCTTGGATACCCGTGGCTCCGTCAGCACAACCCCCACATCGACTGGGAGACAGGAACAGTCCGTGAGTGGGGAAGGAGTTGTCACCAGACCTGTTTAAGGGGGGCCACCCTGCCCGTTCACCGGGAAAGATCTAGCGCTACCTCCGACATATCCAATGTTCCGGCCTGTTACCACAGCCTGAAAGAGGTGTTCAACAAATCCAAGGCGACATCTCTACCCCCACACAGACCCTATGACTGCGCGATTGATCTCCTGCCTGGCACAGCACCTCCCAAGGGTCGTCTGTATTCACTGTCAGCCCCGGAAAGAAAGGCCATGGAGGACTACATTAATGACTCTCTTGCCGCCGGGATAATTAGACCGTCATCTTCCCCCGCAGGAGCGGGATTCTTCTTTGTCGGCAAGAAGGACGGTTCTCTTCGTCCATGCATAGATTACCGGGGTCTGAACGACATCACGGTTAAGAATCGCTACCCACTGCCCTTACTTTCGTCTGCCTTCGAACTGCTGCAGGGAGCCACTGTATTCACAAAGCTGGACCTTCGCAATGCCTACCATCTGGTGCGGATGAGGGAGGGAGACGAATGGAAGACAGCGTTCAACACACCAACCGGCCACTATGAATATCTCGTCATGCCCTTCGGCCTCACCAATGCCCCAGCAGTTTTTCAAGCCCTAGTGAATGATATCCTCAGGGACATGCTAAATACGTTCGTATTTGTGTACCTTGACGATATTTTAATATTCTCAAAGACTCTGTCAGAACACACGCACCACGTCCAGTTGGTCCTGCGCCGCCTGCTGGAGAACTCTCTTTTCGTGAAGGCAGAGAAGTGCGAGTTCCATGCCAAAACCGTTTCATTCCTGGGGTATGTGGTGACCGAGGGCAGCATTCAGATGGATCTCACGAAGGTGTCGGCTGTCACTTCCTGGCCAGTTCCTGAGTCTCGGAAAAAGTTGCAACAGTTCCTGGGCTTTGCCAACTTTTATAGGAGATTCATCAGAAACTATAGCACAGTGGCTGCACCCCTCACGGCGCTAACCAGCACTAAACAACCGTACCAATGGACATCAGCTGCTGATAAGGCCTTCAATATCCTCAAGACATGTTTCACTTCTGCTCCCATCCTCCAGATGCCAGATGCAGCAAGGCAGTTTGTGGTGGAGGTAGATGCTTCGGACGTGGGAGTGGGTGCAGTGCTTTCTCAAAGAGCAGCTGAGGATGGCAAGATGCACCCCTGTGCCTTCTACTCCCGTCGGCTAACCCCTGCCGAATGCAACTACGACATTGGGAACCGCGAGCTGTTGGCTGTCAAGCTCGCCCTTGAAGAATGGCGGCACTGGTTAGAGGGGTCAAGGGAACCATTCGTAGTGTGGACAGACCACAAGAACCTGGAGTATATCCAAACAGCCAGGAGGCTGAACTCCCGTCAACAGCGGTGGTCTCTGTTCTTTACGCGCTTCAATTTCACGCTCTCCTACCGCCCGGGATCTCGCAACATCAAACCTGATGCTCTTTCCCGGATGTTTCAGAAGGACGAGACCACCGCCATGACAGCCCCCATTCTTCCCAGCCACTTGGTCGTAGCGGCCCTCACCTGGGAGATCGAGAAGCAGGTCATGGAGGCTCTTCGGGACCAGCCAGGTCCAAGCACCAGCGCCCCCAACCGTCTGTTTGTTCCAGCAAATCTCAGGTCACCTGTGATTCAGTGGGGGCACGAATCCCGTCTGGCCTGTCATCCCGGCATCACTCGCACCCTTCATCTGGTCCGCCAGCGGTTCTGGTGGCGGCGGATGAGACGGGATGTCCGAGAATTCATCCGAGCTTGTCCCACTTGTAACCGAAACAAGACCCCCAACCAGCCTCCTGCTGGGTTGCTGCAACCCCTACTCATACCCAAGAGGCCCTGGTCCCACGTTTCACTGGACTTTGTTACGGGCCTTCCGCCCTCTGACGGACACACAGTCATCCTTACCATTGTTGACCGCTTTAGTAAGATGACCCACTTCGTGCCCCTTCCCAAACTACCCTCTGCTAAAGAGACCTCCCAGGTGGTCCTGGAACATGTGTTTCGTATCCATGGCCTACCCCAGGATATAGTGTCAGACCGGGGCCCGCAATTCTCAGCAACCTTTTGGAAGGAGTTCTGTCATCTCCTTGGGGCCACCGCCAGCCTATCGTCTGGATTCCACCCGCAGTCAAACGGCCAGACTGAACGCATGAACCAGGAGCTGGAGAAGGCACTGAGGTGTGTGGCTTCCCAAAATCCCCGGGCCTGGGCTCAACACCTGCTCTGGGTGGAATATGCCCATAATTCACTCACCAGTTCCTCCACCGGGCTCTCCCCCTTTCAGTGTGTCTACGGGTATCAACCTCCACTGTTTGCCAGCCAGGAGGCGGATGCCACCTGTCCGTCTGCTCTTGCGTATGCCCGCCGCTGCCGCCGCACTTGGGCCCAGGCTCGCACTGTGCTCCTGAAGTCTGGAACCAGCTACGCCGTCGGTGCCAACCGACGGAGGACCCCAGCACCTACTTACCGGGTTGGTCAGAAGGTCTGGCTGTCTGCCCGGGATCTGCCGCTGCGGGTTGAATCACGTAAGCTGGCCCCTCGCTTCATTGGTCCTTTTCCTGTGCAGAAAGTCATCAGTCCAACGGCGGTCCGACTTCAGTTGCCCGCTTCCATGCGGGTCCACCCCACCTTCCACGTCTCCAAGGTCAAGCCGGTCCATGAAAGTCCCCTGGTCCCTGCAGCTCCGGCGCCACCTCCTCCGCGCCTCGTAGATGGCGGTCCTGTCTTCACCGTCCGGCGGCTGCTCCGCTCTAGGCGAAGGGGTAGGGGTCTCCAGTACCTCGTTGACTGGGAGGGATATGGTCCAGAGGAGAGGACCTGGATCCCGGCCAGGAGGATAGTGGACCGGACCCTTATCACTGACTTCCACCGACTACATCCTGATCAGCCTGCAATCCGTAGGGGCCGTCCAAGAGGGGTTCCTAGCCGTCCTGCCCGCCCTGCTTCCTGTCCTGTGCCTGACCCTGCTCCTGTCTCAGTGCCTGTCCTGTCTCCCGACCGTGACCCTCCAGCTCCTTCTGAGGATGAGGAGATTCACTCGGACCGCTCGGAGGAGTTCTGACCCGCCGCCTGCTCCCCTCCACCCTCCCGGCATGATGTTGTTCTTGGGACTTCTGGGGCCGTCCCTTGGAGGGGGGGTCCTGTCATGAGCACTCTCTCTCCCTGGTAGCAACATTAATTGCATTCAATTCTCTGCCACTCTGCTCACTCTCTCCCTACTCTGCCTAACGAGCTCCACCTGGCTCCGCCCTGCTCTGCTCTTGTTACCTGGCCAGCTGCACTGCATTTCCCACTCACCATCCTCACCTTGCCTCACTCTGTTCTAATTACTCTGCCAGCTGAACTGCATTTCCCCACTAACCTCTCCCAGTATATCAAGCCCTGTTTTTCAGCCAAGCCCTGTCAGATCGTCTTCAAACCCGGACCAGTAACCTGCCTGTCTGCGCTCTGACTCCTGTTTGTGATACCGATCCTTTCTTGACTGCCTCCTTGTTCTACTGCCCCGTCTATCCCGACCTGCCTTCTGGACCTCGACTACTCTCCGATCTTCAGCCCCTCCGGTAACTCGATTCTGCCTTCTGTCTCTCACCACGATATTTGCCCAGCCCTGATCTGTACTTCTGCCTGCCATTCATATTGCTGTTGTGTGTGTGTTCCCCCAGGTCTCCGACCACCAGATGAGCGTGCCCAGACGCTTCACCACCCTCAGCCCGATACGCCGCTCCATCACTGGGGAACACACACACTAAGCACTTGGACTGGACACCCCCGGACATTTGGTGACCCCCGGAGCACAGGTACCCACAGGACCCTGAAAAACCCCAGAGCCCCAAGCACCCCTGGAACCCCTGACACCCCTGGCACTCCTCTTCCCGCCTGAAACCTTCAATAAAGAACTCTGAATTTGAACTTGCGCTCTTGGGTCCTCTTCTGTCCGTGACACTAATATAAGGACAATTCAGAGTATGCTATTCTGTTCTTCTGAAATAGACTACATTTTCTTCATATCATGTTTCTTTAGACCTGTCTAAAACAAATAATGGATTTATTGTGATGGTGTAGGCTATATCACATGGATTTATTCGACTTTTTAAAATGTAGATGTTCCAAAGGTCTGCATCAGTGGCTTGTAGGCTATGCGTGGAAGCCAGGAGATGTGTTTATTTTAATTAACGGTAAATTACCGTGAGACTGGCAGTTATTTGCTTGACAATCACCGGCTGACAAAATGTAATGCCCGCCACAGCTTTATACAGAACCACATCACCACGCGCCTTCGGAAAAGCCCTCCTAAGCCTCAGAATATCCCCTTTTGGAGGCATGCAGCCATAAACATTACAGTGCATTCGGAAAGCATTCAGACCCCTTGACTTTTTCCACGTTTTGTTACGTTACAGCCTTATTCTAAAATGGACTAAATAGTTAGTTTTTTTGTAATCAATCTACACACAATACCCTATAATGACAAAGCAAAAACAGTTTAGACATTTTTGCAAATGTATTAGAAAAAACTGAAATATTACATTTACATAAGTATTCAGACCCTTTACTCAGTACTTTGTTGAAGCACCTTTGGCAGCAATTACAGCCTCCAGTCTTCTTGGGTATGACGCTACAAGCTTGGCACACCTGTATTTGGGGAGTTTCTCCCATTCTTCTCTGCAGATCCTCTCAAGCTCTGTCAGGTTGGATGGGGAGCGTTGCTGCACAGCTATTTTCAGGTCTCTCCAGAGATGTTCGATCGGGTTCAAGTTTGGGCTCTGGCTTGGCCACTCAAGGACATTCAGAGACTTGTCCTGAAGCCACTCCTGCATTGTCTTGGCTGTGTGCTTAGGGTCGTTGTCCTGTTAGAAGGTGAACCTTCGCCACAGTCTGAGGTCCTGGGCGCTCTGGAGCAGGCTTTCATCAAAGATTTCTCTGTACTTTGCGTCGTTCATCTTTCCCTCGAACCTGACTAGCCTCCCAGTCCCTGCCGCTGAAAAACATCTCCACAGCATGACGCTGCCACCACCATACTTCATCGTAGGGATGGTGCCAGGTTTCCTCCAGACGTGACGCTTGGCATTCAGGCCAAAGAGTTCCATCTTGATTTCATCAAACAAGAGAATCATGTTTCTCATGGTCTGAGTCCTTTAGGTGCCTTTGGGCAAACTCAAAGCGGGCTGTAGAAACATCTCAAGGATGATCAATGGAAACAGGATGCACCTGAGCTCAAATTCGAGTCTAATAGCAAAGGATCTGAATACTTATGTAAATAAGGATATATAAACTCAGCAAAAAAAGAAACGTCCTCTCACTGTCAACTGCATTTATTTTCAGCAAACTTAACATGTGTAAATATTTGTATGAACATAAAAGATTCATCAACTGAGACATAAACTGAACAAGTTCCACAGACATGTGACTAACAGAAATGGAATAATGTGAACTAAGGGGGGGGTCAAAATTAAAAGTAACAGTCAGTATCTGGTGTGGCCACCAGCTGCATTAAGTACTGCAGTGCATCTCCACCTCATGGACTGCACCAGATTTGCCCGTTCTTGCTGTGAGATGTTTCCCCACTCTTCCACAAAAGGCACCTGCAAGTTCCCGGACATTTCTGGGGGGAATGGCCCTAGCCCTCACCCTCCGATCCAACAGGTCCCAGACGTGCTCAATTGGATTGAGATCCGGGCTCTTCGCTGGCCATGGCAAAACACTGACATTCCTGTCTTACAGGAAATCACGCACAGAACGAGCAGTATGGCTGGTGGCGTTGTCATACTGGAGGGTCATGTCAGGATGAGCATGCAGGAAGGGTACCACATGAGGCAGGAGGATGTCTTCCCTGTAACGCACAGTGTTGAGATTGCATGCAATGACAACAAGCTCAGTCCGATGATGCTGTGACACACCGCCCCAGACCATGACGGACCCTACACCTCCAAATCGATCCCGTACAGGCCTCGGTGTAACGCTCATTCCTTCGACGATAAACGCAAATCCGACCATCACCCCTGGTGAGACAAAACCGCGACTCTTCAGTGAAGAGCACTTTTTGCCAGTCCTGTCTGGTCCAGCGACAGTGGATTTGTGCCCATAGGCGACGTTGTTGCCGGTGATGTCTGATGAGGACCTGCCTTACAACAGGCCTACAGGCCCTCAGTCCAGCCTCTCTCAGCCTATTGCGGACAGTCTGAGCACTGATGGAGGGATTGTGCGTTCCTGGTGTAACTCGGGCAGTTGTTGTTGCCATCCTGTACCTGTCCCGCAGGTGTGATGTTCGGATGTACCGGTCCTGGGCAGGTGTTGTTACAAGTGGTCTGCCACTGCGAGGACGATCAGCTGTCCGTCCTGTTTCCCTGTAGCACTGTCTTAGGCGTCTCACAGTACGGACATTGCAATTTATTGCCCTGGCCACATCTGCAGTCCTCATGCCTCCTTGCAGCATGCCTAAGGCACATTCACGCAGATGAGCAGGGACCCTGGGCATCTTTCTTTTGGTGTTTTTCAGAGTCAGTAGAAAGGCCTCTTTAGTGTCCTAGGTTTTCATAACTGTGACCTTTATTGCCTACCGTCTGTAAGCTGTTACTGTCTTAACGACCGTTCCACAGGAGCATGTTCATTAATTGTTTATGGTTCATTTAACAAGCATGGGAAACAGTGTTTAAACCCTTTACAATGAAGATCTGTGAAGTTATTTGGATTTTTACAAATGATCTTTGAAAGACAGGGTCTTAAAAAAGGGACGTTTCTTTTTTTGCTGAGTTTATATATATTCTTATAAATTTGCAAAAATGTATAAAAACCTTTTTTCGCTTTGTCATTATGGGGTATTGTGTGTAGATTGCTGAGAAAAAATATATATTTAATCAATTTTAGAATAAGGCTGTAACGTAACAAAATGTAGAAAGAGGGAAGGGGTCTGAATATTTCCGAATGCACTGTATACCCTAATGTAGGCCTATTTGCCTACTAGCCAAATAAAGTGCACAGCATTCATGATGCGTGCAACTCCTCATTCCAACATATTTTAACATTTAATTAATCCTTCATTCAGTTCAGTAATTTGTCTGAGTTGCAATAGGAATTAAATCAAAGCGAATAGAACAGTCTTATCCATTTGCTTATTAAAAATCCATGTGTGTATTCAAAATTATCAAAATTATCCAAAGTTCTTTAGCCTATCACTTTAATAATTCAATGTTTAATTTAGGCTTATCCAAATAAAAAAAATAGGCCTTCAACTTGTAGGCATTGCAATTTAGGCTATCATTTTGGGTACTGGTGTCTTGCGGAATAATTGTAGAACACTATTTGTGTTTTATAACTGTTTTTATTATAGGCCTCCCCTTAAAAGGAGACCCTAACTCACAGGCCTCTAAATATAGCCTTTAAATAAATGTTAAACATAATAGTTGAAGAAGCACGTGCAGTGGCTGATAGGGAAAACAGATCTGGCAATAGGAATAGGCTATATATAGTCTTGGCCATTGGGACCCCTTGGCTATTTCCCTCAGGACAGGTTATAGCCAAGACAATCAATATTTTGAATATAGGCACTGCGTGATGGGCTTGTGCAACGCAAATGGCTATAACAAGCCTAAATGGAATTCACTAATTCAACAGTTGAAATGCCTAATATAAGGCCTACAGTCTGTGCTCCCAAATACTGGAAAAAGTGTGATTCTTTAGGTTACATGATCACTACAGTAGCCCCACGCCGCTATAAAAATAAATTATGCAATTATATGGCTATTAAATAACACACAGCAGCATGGCATATTTAGATAGCGGAAAAGGCCTAGCCTAAATCACATTTACTTTCTATTTTGCAGCTCAGGCGGTTATTCTAGACAAGGCTCTTCTGTGTCTTTATCACGTAAGTCATTCAAATCCAATTTTATTCCTTACATGCGCCGAATACAACAGGTGTACAACAGGTGCTGAAGGCCCAAGCCTATACTACGCCATCTACTGGTATAACATCGTTATCAAATGCAGTTCTAAAAAAAGCTCTAGACTTTTATTTAGGAAATTAAACCGGAAGCTGCAAAGCAACTCTAACGCCTGGGCTAGAGTTGCTTGATTGACTAGCTCATTTCGACTAGCTACGTTTGGTTCATGTCCTTTGCAGATGCCTCATTACTAACAAAAGTTTGTACGTATAAAAAAGATCTGTAACCGAGTAAAGGGAGACGTAAAGTAAGAATTGAATGTGTAAATGTTAATTCATAGTCGTAACATAGGGTTTGTACGTTTACAGATCTAATTTAACATTTAAGTTTCAAGTTTCGAGCATGGCTTTTCTTACAATCCTAACAATTTACGTATGGATTTTCTTGCGATCCTAATGACATGTAGGTTCAACCTTTTGGCAGCTATCTTGCTCCATAGTGGTGCTGCATGAGGCAAATGGTGGTCACACCAGATACTGAATGGTTTTCTGGTCCAAGCCCCTACCTTTGGCATATCTGTATTCCCAGTTATGTGAAATCGATAGATTAGGGCCTAATTTCTTTATTATAATTGATTGATTGATTTCTTTATATGAACTGTAACTAAGTGAAATCTTTGAAAATGTTGCGTTTATATTTTTGTTCAGTATATATTTATAATTTTCTTCCCTTTTAACTGCATTGTTGGCAAAGGCCTCGTAAGTAAGGCGTTGTACTCGGCGCATGTGACAAATAACATTTTATTTGAGGATCCATCCATTCAAAGACTTGAGAACCAGCGGGATGAACACTGAGATCCCATTGAATTACTAACTACATGTCTTAAGCCTTCTAGAATAGCCTAGCAGCTAACATTAGCTAACTAACCTTCATAACAACTCTGAAGGCATTTGGTTTTGTGTCTATTTTGACAACTTGACATTGCAATGGCCTGTGAACATCATTAGTGGCAAAGGAGGCAGATACATGAAATACCAGTTATAATATCGTTATTACATCGATTCGGATGGGGACGCAGCAAGCCAAGGTACCTTGCTCGCTAATGTCAGCTAACGTAAGAGGTTTTGAATTAGCTATCTAGCTAGCTACTACTACTGCTGCTAGATGTCTGCCTGGTCGGAAAAGTCAGCTACTGTAGCTAGCTAACGTTGTCTATCTATCACCGAAAACGAACTAGCTATCAATTTTGTAGCCATCGCCGTTCAGGTATTGTGACCTATTGTGTATTCCCATAACTATGCCATTTTTTCAACATCACATAACACAATACTGTTCTTGGTTCCAAATTGCCTTTTAAAATCAACTTGCTAGCATGCGATATGTGGCTGATTAGCTAACAAGCTACCATGGTCACGACTCGTTTGCTCCTGTCTCGGTCAAATTTCACTTCATTGTTCCCCTTCTCACCGGTCTCCCTCGCACTCACCTGAAGCTGTACAGGCCAGTTTCCCCGAAAAGCCGTAGCTACGTGTCCTGAATGCACTAATATTGAAACAGGATGGTTAAGATCAAGGTTTTTATTTCACTCACTTTCTTACTCCAATTCAAGATGTCGACCGCTCTTAGCTTCAAAGAGCCTCACTGTCAACTGACATTGAAGCAGATTATAGGGCAGTGAAAGCACCCACGAAAGCACCCACCACTACTAGCCCTGCTGGATTTATATATTTAAATGGTCGTATATTGCTTTATCAAGACTAGTATATACTGTAATGGCATTTGGATGTTCCCCAAGCAACAATGAAAGTAGTAGACATTAAACTTCTACATTTAGCTTGGAGGAATAAACCACACTATTTAAAAAAGAGTGTATTATGTACAACTTTAAATCAGGCCCAGTAGGCAAAACCTTGAAATGATGTATGAGGTATTTTTATGACGTCTTTATCAAGCCGCAAACTGGTTGAAAATGACGTTTTTTTAAACATATTTTTACTGACCAGAATATTACGTTTTTTTTAAACACCATACCACCAGTGGTTCATAATCTGACCAGCTAGTCATAATTCTGACCACTATATTATGTGCTATATTATGAAGCCTACTTGTCATAGTTAAAGATGCAATATGCAGAAATCTCAACACCATTTCCTGGTTGTCCAAATTCTAATAGTTAACCTAATTTCAGTTTATGTGACGAAACAAGCAGTTATTGTGTAGAGAATCATTGTACCATCTAAACCACTGTGAAATATCCTCTGTAGCTCAATTGGTAGAGCATGGCGCTTGTAACGCCAGGGTAGTGGGTTCGATCCCCGGGACCACCCATACGTAAAAATTTATGCACACATGACTGTAAATCGCTTTGGATAAAAGCGTCTGCTAAATGGCATATTATATTATAAATATGTTTTCCATAACCAAAAATATTGTATTTTCAGCTGTTTGTAACTGGTGTACAAACCCAACATTAAAAGATGCAAAACTGAAATTTAAGAACGGGAAGCATAAAAATAACGCACATAGAACATATCTACGGCTTCTTAGATTTGCTTTCAATGCGAATACAGATCTATAACTCACATTTCTATATGAATTTGGTCAGGTTGCCCAAAAAGTTACATTTAGCTGCTTTAAGACTTATCACAACCTGGGAATGACCACCTGACTACACTCTTAGAAAAAAGGATTCTAAAAGGGTTCTTCGGCTGTCTCCATAGGAGAACCCTTTTTTGGTTCCATGTAGAACCCTCTGTGGAAAGGGTCCTAAATAGAACCCAAAAGGGTTCTACCTGAAACCAAAAAGGGTTCTTCAAAAGATTATCTATGGGGACAGCCGAATAACCCTTTAGGTTGTAGATAGCGCGTACTGTAAAAAGTATTGCGGAGGATATTGAAAATATTGTTCATTGCATTTGTATTTGTTTCCATAGTCACCAATTAAAGTGAATCTGCAACATGTTCTTACATTTAAAATAGATCAAGCAATGGTAAAAACAAATCTAAATCACAATTCTTCACACATCTGCATACCGTAATTGTATCAAATTCACCCACAGACATTACATGTATAGAAAGACTGGGACGCAGAGTATATAAAGGCCCTTTGTTTTATTTGATCAATTATTAATAAGAGTGGTGTGATGGGGTAGATCCTCATCAAGGACAGAAGGCGATCTGGAGCGTAGTGGTCCTCTTGAAGAGTTGTGTGATGGGTCAGATCTACAGTGAAGAGAATCAGCACATTACAACTTTATCAATTTGAGATTTTAAAAGAAAACTAGAAAAGGACATTCCTGAAGAAACTTTGTGGACTCAGCTGGCTAAAAGTATTTCCATGGTACTAGTTGAATAATTTTGTGGCAGTTATAGCCTAGAGATATCTTCAAAAAAAGAGCAACTTGCTCATATACATACTTTGCGTCCTTCTCCACCACGGTGGTCAGGGGCATATTTCCAGACGGCCCTCAACACGTCAACCTCCTGAGTTTTCTGGCTTTTCATGACACTAACTGAAAGCATAAAAAGAGAAGAAAATAAATTAACGATTGGCATAATGTGGGCATGCAGGACACGACAGAACAGTAAAGTATCTTTAACAGTCAGAATCTACTAAAAGTGGTAGCAAAGGCATGTTTGCTTCTCTGTCCCTTCATATTGAAGTGGGACATTAATTCATTGGTAATCAATCTGAAACATTTAAAGAGGATATCAAAATTAGACAGGAGTTGGATAATGACAATTTTTTACTCATCTCTAAATGGTGAAGTTTTGTTTAATCCTAATATATGTTGTAATATTCAAACAACTTTTTATAAACACACCACTCTATAATCCTGAGGACGTTGTCCCGGAGAGAGGTTCCCCCAGTTGGCAGTCTTAAAATAAGAAAGTTAAATGCAAAAAGTACACTATATATACAAAAGTATGTGTCAACCCTTCAAATTAGTGGATTCGGCTATTTCAGCTGACAGGTGTATAAAATCGAGCTCAGAGCCATGACAAACATTGGCAGTAGAATGGCCTTACTGAAGAGCTCAGTGACTTTCAACGTGGCACTGTCATAGGATGCCACCTTTCCAACAAGTCAGTCTGTCAAATTTCTGCCCTGTTAGAGCTGACCCGGTCAACTGTAAGTGCTGTAATTGTGAAGTGGAAACGTCTAGGAGCAACAATGGCTCAACCGCGAAGTGGTAGGCCACACAAGCTCACAGAACGGGACCACCGAGTGCTGAAGCGTGTGGCACATAAAAATTGTCTGTCCTCGGTTGCAACACTCACTACCGAGTTCCAAACTGCCTCTGGAAGCAACGTCAGCACAATAACTGTTAGTCGGGAGCTTCCTGAAATGGGTTTCCATGACCGAGCAGCCGCACACAAGCCTAAAATCACCATGCGCAATGCCAAGCGTCGGCTGGAGTGGTGTAAAGCTCGCCGCCTTTGGACTCTGGAGGAGTGGAAACACGTTCTCTGGAGTGATGAATCACGCTTCACCATCTGGCAGTCTGACGGACGAATCTGGGTTTGGCGGATGCCAGGAGAACGCTACCTGCCCGAATGCATAGTGCCAACTGTAAAGTTTGGTGGAGGAGGAATAATGGTCTGGGGCTGTTTTTCATGGTTCGGGCTAGGCCCCTTAGTTCCAGTGAAGGGAAATCTTAACGCTTCAGCATACAATGACATTCTAGACGATTCTGTGCTTCCAACTTTGTGGCAACAGTTTCCTGTTTCAGCATGACAATGCACAAAGCGAAGTCCATACAGAAATGGTTTGTCGAGATCGGTGTGGAAGAACATAACTGGCCTGCACAGAGCCCTGACCTCAACCCCATTGAACACCTTTGGGATGAATTGGAACACCGACTGCAAGCCAGGCCTAATCGCCCAACATCAGTGCCTGACCTTACTAATGCTCTTGTGGCTGAATGGAAGCAAGTCCCCGCAGCAATGTTCTAACATCTAGTGGAAAGCCTTCCCAGAAGAGTGGAGGCTGTTATAGCAGCAAAGGGGGGACCAACTCCATATTAATGCCCATGATTTTGGAATAAGATGTTCGACGAGCAGGTGTCCACATACTTTTGGTCATGTAGTGTATGTGTGAAGAGGCAATAAAGAAACTAAATATTATCTTGTTCAAAAGCAACAATCATTGTTAGAAATGGGTGTAATTGGCAAATCTCTTCTTCTCTGCAACTGCGCATGTGGGAGAAACTTTACATGAATCCCCAAGTGAGGTGTCTGTTGAATCAGGACACAAGGGTTTTGCATCTGGGGAAAAAGGCAAGTTAAAATAGGATTTTATTTGCTTTACAAACATATTATTAGAAGTGGTGCTATTTCAATTGGATCTACTTACACTACACTCTTAGAAAAAAGGTTCCGAAAGGGGAACCCTTTTTGGTTCCAGGTAGAACCATTTTTGTTTCCAGGTAGAATCCTTTTGGGTTCCATGTAGAACCCTTTTGGGTTCCATGTAGAACCCTCTGTGGAAAGGGTTCTACATGGAACCCACATAGTTCTACCTGGAACCAAAGGGTTCTACCCGGAACCAAAAAGGGTTCTTCAAAGGGTTCTCCTATGGAGACAGCCGATTAACCCTTTTAGGTTCTAGATACCACCTTTTCTTCTAAGAGTGAAAGATCAGGCAATAATGGGTAGCTGAATAGTATGTCTCTTGGGGAATCCCGTCTCAGTGAGACCTGATGCAGAGAAAACACGTTAATGATCATCAGCATAGCTTGTGGTTGTGGTTGGCGTGTCCATCCTTAGATTGGAAGGTTGTGAGTTCAATCCCCAGCCGAATCATAAAAAAGAAAAAAATGGGACCTGATGTAAAAATGGGACCTGATGCGTCTCTGCTTGGCACTCAGCATTAAGGAGATAGATTGGGGTTAAGGCCCTGCAAAAGACTAGCGTCCTGCCTAGGGGGTGTAGTTGTACATCAAGCTGCCTCACACTACAGAAACAGGAGATAGGCTCCTGCCCTATGAGCCTATCCGGCTCGCTGTACTTACATCAGCATAGCTAGTACAAAGCTGGTTAGTAGGAATCAATACACATTAAAGATCAGAGTATCAAACATAAAATAAAAAACATTTTGCACACAACTTACTGTCATTTACTATGGATTTAAGGAGAGGTGGTTCTGCTCTCTCCTTTCCCTGGGATGTGGCAGAATAGGTAACTGAGTGTGTGGCCAAGCACTGCTGGAGAGGCCATGCATCAGGTCATTGACATGTTTTAGGAACTGTAGTGACAGAAACGACTCATGATTAACCATTACCTAAGGTCTTCACTAAGTAAGCCTAGCAAGTTCAATGACTATGTTGCACCACAGCAATCTAGCAGTCAGGTAGACAGACGGAGAGAGATACAGTAGAGAGAGATATATCAAAACATAGGCTATTTACATTTCTTAGTCAGCAGGCTGGATAACTTCTGTACTCCTTCCCTTTGTTCCTTCCTCCATCCTTCAATCCAAGCTAGAAGATTCCTGCAAAAAAACAGAATTAAGAATTGAAAAAAGCAGTTGAGAGGTGTAACGTTAGGTGTAACATTTGAATGAGTGTTCAAATCAAATCAACTTTTATTTGTCACTTGCGCCGAATACAACAGGTGTAGACCTTACTGTGAAATGCTTACTTACAAGCCCTTAACCAACAACGCAGTTTTAAGAAACATTTCTGTTAAGAAAGTATTTACTAAATAAACTGAAGTAAATAATAAGAAGAAAAAAAAAGAAGAAAATAGAAAAATAACAAATAATGAAAGAGCAAAAATAAATTAACGGTAACGAGGCTATATACAGGGGGTACCGGTACAGAGTCAATGTGCGGGGGCACAGGTTAGTCTAGGTAATTGAGGTAATTTGCAAATAGTCCGGGTAGCCATTTGGTTGTTAAGAAGCCTTTTGGACCTAGGCTTGGCGCTCCGGTACCGCTTGCATTCTATGACTGGAGTGGCTGGAGTCTTTGACAATTTTTAGGGCCTTCCTCTGACACCGCCTGGTATAGAGGTCCTGGATGGCAGGAAGCTTGGCCCCAGTGATGTACTGGGCTGTACGCACCAACCTCTGTAATGCCTTGCAGTCGGAGGCCGAGCAGTTGCCATACCAGGCGGTGATGCAACCAGTCAGGATGCTCTCGATGGTGCAGCTGTAGAATTTTTTGAGGATCTGAGGACCCATGCCAAATCTTTTCAGTCTCCTGAGGGGGAATAGGTGTTGTCGTGCCCTCTTCACGATTGTCTTGGTGTGTTTGTTGAGGGGGAGCAGGGATAGGCAAAATGTAATGTATTGTCAAATACAAAATACACAAAAATACAAGGATCTTTGATGAATCAAGAAAATCTTCACATTCATATTGGGGGGTACACATTAAAAAAATTAAGCTAGCTTACTGTCTCTCTCTCACACACACACACACACAAACAATCAATGTTTCCTATATATGTATTCATGTACCATCTCTCTCTGTCTCTCTCTCACACACACACACACACTCTCTCACACACACACACACACAGCTAGCATGACACAATGTTGACATGATGACAATCTTTACTCTTAAGTTATTGTGATCATAATCATTATCTCTCTCACCCCTCTCTCTCGCACACAGAACACACACATAGCTAGTATGACAATGTTGACATGACAATGTTTTCTAAAGTTATTGTGATCATCATCACACACACACTGAGAACACACACACACTTACACACATTTGCTATGATTAATTAAACAGATATCAAAATGTCAAAAATAATGTGCTAGCTAGCTACAACCAATGCCTACAACAGGTCAAAATGAAAATCTACCATGTCCATGGAGGATTAGCCAGAGACCTAATGTTAGCTAGCAAAAATTAGCCAGCTAAATTAGCTAGCAAATCTTTCCTTGAAGTTCTTCTCCCCAACAAACCGCTGCTTTACTTACAAAAGTAAAACAAGAATGCAAGAAAACCACTTAGCAGTCAAATCTTTTTGCATTTTTTTTGTGTACATTTTGAGAAACTGTTGTTGTTTGCAGCTGTGTTGTTGTGTAGCCTGTCAACTGCTGTATGGAGAGTTGACCAATGCGCTCAAGCAAGCAGGCTGCCTGCATGCAGAGATCTACTGCGCAAGGCACAGATTCCAATCCAAGATTTAACTGAAACTGATTTGCCTACCTCCTTATTTAGCTACTGAAATGATAATACAATTACTGCAGGCATTATGTTAATTGCTTAAAAGTTTTAAGGGAAAATATAATAGTGATATTTTCAGGGTTATATTCACGTGCGTTCATTTTGTACTAATTATTTATGGAAATAGGTTTTTGTAAATCCTGGTGTATTGTAGTAGGATATTTAAATAAAAGACAAAGGCCTATGTGTTATTTGTTCAATTCTGAAAACAAATAGAACTTCAAAACAGCATTCAGTGGAACGGAAGAAAATGTGAAGTACATTTAACAGTGCAATTAGCTAACACAGATAAAATATTAACATTAGAAGCCAACACACAAGGCAATTAAACAACCATTATTTAATTTGTACTGCAGTTTTACTGCATTTTAACAGTAGTGCATTTTTGTAAGGGTATCCTGTATTATTGTGCATGTTTATCTTACATGCTGGTAGCCTAGAACAAATGTTATGGAAGTGAATGTGCACTTTTCAATTGGGTGGACTGCAACTATGGAAAACACTGCCATAGCCTGTAGTAAAAGCAAAAGCATTTAGAGCATCGGAGATTCTCTAAATTAGGACCATCTCTGATAGCTATGGGACCGCAGAAATTGTCACAAATGTTACCTTTTAGTGACCTAGCAAATTCCATGACTTGGGGAAGAATGGCGCCGACAGAGAGGGCGGCCTTGTTTCTAGCTCTTAGGAAACTTTGCAGTATTTTGTTTTTTTAATGTATTCTTTCTCACGTTATTAGCCCAGAAAATTGTTTGTGTTTTTGCATACAGCCGGGAAGAACTATTGGATATCAGAGTGGCAGTAACTCACCAGAATTATGACCAGGAATACGACTTTCCCGAAGCGGATCCATTGTTCGCACCACCCAGGGCAATTGAACTGATTCCAGAGGCCGACCCAAAACAACGTGGGAGGAGAGGTACTCGGAGCGGCCTTCTAGTCCGACTTAGGAGGCGTGCACACCACCCACCGCTTCCGATTATATTACTCGCTAATGTTCAGTCTCTGTATAATAAAGTTGACGAGCTCAGGCCGAGGGTTTCTTTCCAGAGAGACATCAGGGATTGTAACGTACTCTGTTTCACGGAAGCATGGCTCTCTGGGGATATACTGTCCGAGTCGGTCCAGCCAGTTGGGTTCTCAGTTCATCGCACAGACAGGAATAAATATCTCCCCGGGAAGCAGAAGGGTGGAGGAGTATGTTTTATGATTAACAACTCATGGTGTAATTGTGATAATATACAGGAATTCAAGTCCTTTTGTTCACCCGACCTAGAATACCTCACAATCAAATGCCGACCGTATTATCTCTCAAGAGAATTTTATTCGGTTATAGTCACGGCCGTGTATATCCCCCCTCAAGCCGATACCACGATGGCCCTCAAAGAACTTCACTGGACTTTATGCAAACTGGAAACCACATATCCTGAGGCTGCATTTATTGTAGCCGGGCAAAAATCTAATGCCGGGCAAAAATCTAATCTGAGGAAATGGTTGCCGAAGTTCTATCAACACATCGACTGTAGTACTCGCGCTGCTAAAACACTCGACCACTGCTACTCCAACTTCCGGGATGCATACAAGGCCCTCCCCCGCCCTCCTTTCGGAAAATCTGACCGCGACTAGATTTTGCTCCTCCCTTCCTATAGGCAGAAATTCAAACAAGAAGTACCCATGCTAAGGACTATTCATGTCACGCCCTGGCTCTGGGGACTCTTATATGTTGAGCCAGGGTGTGGATTTTCTATGTGTGATTTTCTATGTTGTGTTCTAGTTCGTGTTTTCTATGTTGGCCAGGGTGGTTCCCAATCAGAGGCAGCTGATTCTCGTTGTCTCTGATTGGGAACCATACTTAGGCAGCCTGTTTGGCACAGTTAATTGTGGGATCTTGATCTGTATAGGTTTGTGGTGTTTAACCTTTAGACTTCACGTATCGTTTTGTTGTTTGAAT
The DNA here is from genome assembly GCF_964263955.1 of Coregonus lavaretus. Classification (NCBI taxonomy): domain Eukaryota; kingdom Metazoa; phylum Chordata; class Actinopteri; order Salmoniformes; family Salmonidae; genus Coregonus; species Coregonus lavaretus. Next base: position 3,175,360 of record NC_140013.1, on the reverse strand, counting down.
TGTTAAAGTACTCATTAAAAGATGTACGCCTATCACGCTGCGCCTTGGTCCGGTTCTTACAACGATCGTGACAATTCAACGCTGGTCTGACCAATCGGAATCCACTCTTCAAGATTGTTTTGATCACGCGGACTGGGATGTTCCGGGTTGCTTCAGAGAATAATATTCTCCCAATCCTGCAGCGCCCGCAAGGTCCCCCTACTCAAGAAAGCACATATTCAGGGCCGTCTGAAGTTTGCCAATGAACATCTGAATGATTCAGGAGAACTGGGTGAAAGTGTTGTGGTCAGATGAGACCAAAATCGAGCTCTTTGGTATCAACTCAACTCACCGTGTTTGGAGGAGGAGGAATGACCCCAAGAACACCATTCCCACCGTCAAACATGGAGGTGGAAACATTATGCTTTGGGGGTGTTTTTCTGCTAAAGGGACAGGACAACTTCACCACATCAAAGGGACGAGGGACGGGGCCATGTACCGTCAAATCTTGGGTGAGAACCTCCTTCCCTCAGCCAGGGCATTGAAAATGGGTCGTGGATGGGTACTCCAGCATGACAATGACCCAAAACACATGGCCAAGGCAACAAAGGAGTGGCTCAAGAAGAAGCACATTAAGGTCCTGGAGTGGCCTAGCCAATCTCCAGACCTTAATCCCATAGAAAATCTGTGGAGGGAGCTGAAGGTTCGAGTTGCCAAACGTCAGCCTCGAAACCTTAATGACTTGGAGAAGATCTGCAAAGAGGAGTGGGACAAAATCCCTCCTGAGATGTGTGCAAACCTGGTGGCCAACTACAAGAAACGTCTGATCTCTGTGATTGCCAACAAGGGTTTTGCCACCAAGTACTATGTCATATTTTGCAGAGGGGTCAAATACTTATTTCCCTCATTAAAATGCAAATCAATTTATAACATTTTTGCCATGCGTTTTTCTGGATTTTTTTGTTTTTATTCTGTCTCTCACTGTTCAAATAAACCTACCATTAAAATTATAGACTGATAATGTCTTTGTCAGTGGGCAAACGTACAAAATCAGCAGGGGATCAAATACTTTTTTCCCTCACTGTAACTTTGTGCCAAGGATGCAAGTCGAATATACATGTAGTTATTACCATGCATGACATCCCCACATTCTAGCCTGTACATTGAATATATTCACTGATCATGTACTATACCTTGGCAAATAAAGGAGCAGATCAGGTATGAATGTCTGTGAAACATTATTTTTCAGTCGTATCCAATACCAGGAGGATCAAACTCCAGTCTTTGAATGATGCTGTGTATGCATGTATTACGATGATACACTTCAACAGTGTTTACCAATCCTGGTCCTGGGACATCAATGGTCACACATTGTAACTATGCAATAGACTAGAAACATGATTTATCAAATCAAATTTTATTTGTCACATACATGTGTTTAGCAGATGTTATAGCGGGTGTAGCGAAATGCTTGTGCTTCTAGCTCCGACAGTGCAGTAATATCTAACAAGTAATATCTAACAATTTCACAACATATAAAAAAAAAAAAACTGTACTCTACACTTCCTATGCATCATGTAAATACTCTAAAACCGGTTCATCTCAATATCTGAGGACACATATTTCATCAAATGAGAGACTTAATTTCAACCAGTAGAGAATGTGAAATGCTTTATTGAAAGAGTTTCATTATCCAAGTGTTATAAATACATAATACATGCATTATAAATATTATAATTGTAATATTATATTATAAATACACGTTCAATCTGTACTTCAATGCACATCTGGTGTCCATTATAAAAACAGAGGAAGAAAGAGGAGGTGGGGAGAGAGGTGTAAAAGACAGAAAGGGAAAGAGGTAAGAACAGAGGAGCAGGGAAGACAGAATATGATTAATGAATTACAGTGCTACTAAACGTAATTCTCTCAGTTCATCACAATTACATAGTAGTGTCTCTAGTGGTGTCTCCTAAACCAGCCTTGGGCTCCCAGTCGGCCTCAAGGTTATCTTAAGAGCGGGTGAGGTGACGATGACGGGACTGGGGGTTGGCATCCTCTCTCACATCCAAACATACCTGCAGACGAGAGAGATGGAGAGAGAGATAGCATGATTAAGCCTTGTGTTTTTTTTTATTCTAACACTGTCAGTCATCTTAATCATCAGGAGGTGAAATGCAAAACTGACCTTGGATCGTTAACATTAGCATCTCTTTAATAATACTCCCTGTTGACCCGACAAAGTGACCTCTCACCTCTGATCATGCTGTGCCTTCTATGTAGCCAATTCAGATGCGGGAGGTGTTCACCGACACAGCTGATATAACCTAGAGGATTTAGGGAGAAGGGGGAGAGGGATGAAGTGAAGGAGAGAGACTGTTATTGAGAAAATAAGGTAGTTAAAGAGACAGTGTTCAACAGGAATCTGTGAGTGTGGCCTCACTTGGTGTCCACACTAAGTGGCTGCAGAGTACTTTATACTGAAAAACATGAAGTGTCTTACTATTCTCCATGATTGGTCCTCTGGCCTATTCTTTGAAGGTGGAAGGAGCCACAGTAATACACCTGAGCCTGCTTACTGCACAACACAACCCATCAATCAGATTGATACACGAGTGTGTAGGTGTGGGTTTTAGGGTGTCTAATTGTTCTTTATTTTTTTCAATATGGGTGACTCGTAAAAGAGCCTGTTTTGTTTTTGTACAGACATCACCCTTACCTAAGCAGCACCCTCACCTGAGAAGTAGAAATCAAAGGGAGAGAAACTCGGAATTGAATAGCTGCGGATGACATAGCTAAGTACAGCGGCTTGCGAAAGTATTCACCCCCCTTGGCATTTTTCCTATTTTGTTGCCTTACAACCTGGAATTAAAATGGATTTTTTTGGGGGGTTGTATCATTTGATTTACACAACATGCCTACCATTTTGAAGATGCAAAATATTTTATATTGTGAAATAAACAAGAAATAAGACAAAAAAACAAAAACCTTGAGCGTGCATAACTATTCACCCCCCCAAAGTCAATACTTTGTAGAGCCACCTTTTGCAGCAATTACAGCTGCAAGTATCTTGGGGTATGTCTCTATAAGCTTGGCACATCTAGCCACTGGCATTTTTGCCCATTCTTCAAGGCAAAACTGCTCCAGCTCCTTCAAGTTGGATGGGTTCCGCTGGTGTACAGCAATCTTTAAGTCATACCACAGATTCTCAATTGGATTGAGGTCTGGGCTTTGACTAGGCCATTCCAAGGCATTTAAATGTTTCCCCTTAAACCACTCAAGTGTTGCTTTAGCAGTATGCTTAGAGTCATTGTCCTGCTGGAATGTGAACCTCCGTCCCAGTATCAAATCTCTGGAAGACTGAAACAGGTTTCCCTCAAGAATTTCTCTGTATTTAGCGCCATCCATCATTCCTTCAATTCTGACCAGTTTCCCAGTCCCTGCCGATGGAAAAACATCCACACAGCATGATGCTGTCACGACCATGCTTCACTGTGGGGATGGTGTTCTCGGGGTGATGAGAGATGTTGGGTTTGCACCAGACATAGCGTTTTCCTTGATGGCAAAAAAGCTCAATTTTAGTCTCATTTGACCAGAGTACCTTCTTCTTCCATATGTTTGGGGAGTCTCCCACATGACTTTTGGCGAACACCAAACGTTTTTTCTTTAAGCAATGGCTTTTTTCTGGCCACTCTTCCGTAAAGCCCAACTCTGTGGAGTGTACGGCTTAAAGTGGTCCTATGGACAGATACTCCAATCTCCACTGTGAAGCTTTGCAGCTCCTTCAAGGTTATCTTTGGTCTCTTTGTTGCCTCTCTGATTAATGCCCTCCTGGCCTGGTCCGTGAGTTTTGGTGGGCGGCCCTCTTTTGGTAGGTTTGTTGTGGTGCCATATTCTTTCCATTTTTTAATAATGGATTTAATGGTGCTCCGTGGGATATTCAAAATGTCTGATATGGAGCACCATTAAATCTATTATTAAAAAATGGAAAGAATATGGCACCACAACAAACCTGCCAAGAGAGGGCCGCACACCAAAACTCACGGACCAGGCAAGGAGGGCATTAATCAGAGAGGCAACAAAGAGACCAAAGATAACACTGAAGGAGCTGCAAAGCTCCACAGCGGAGATTGGAGTATCTGTCCATAGGACCCCTTTAAGCCATACACTCCACAGAGCTTGGCTTTACGGAAGAGTGGCCAGAAAAAAACCATTGCTTTAAGAAAAACATTAGCCAAAACGCATGTGGGAGACTCCCCAAACATATGGAAGAAGGTACTCCGTTCAGATGAGACTAAAATTGCGCTTTTTGGCCAACAAGGAAAATGCTATGTCTGGCGCAAACCCAACACCTCTCATCACCCCGAGAACACCATCCCCACAATGAAGCATGGTGGTGGCAGCATCATGCTGTGGGGATGTTTTTCATCGGCAGGGACTGGGAAACTGGTCAGAATTGAAGGAATGATGATGGCACTAAATACAGGGAAATTCTTGAGGGAAACCTGTTTCAGTCTTCCAGAGATTTGATACTGGGACGGAGGTTCACCTTCCAGCACGACAATGACCCTAAGCATACTGCTAAAGCAACACTCGAGTGGTTTAAGGGGAAACATTAGTTATGCACGCTTATTTCTTGTTTGTTTCACAATAAAAACTATTTTGCATCTTCAAAGTGGTAGGCATGTTGTGTAAATGAAATTATACAAACCCCCCAAAAATCCATTTGAATTTCAGGTTGTAAGGCAGCAAAATAGGAAAAATGCCAAGGGTGGTAAATACTTACTTGAAGCTTGATGATGAGTTGATCATTTGAATCAGCTGTGTAGTGCTTAGTCAATAACAAAACTGTGCACCCCTTTGAGTCCCCAGGACTAGGACTGAGAACCACTGCTCTTCATTGGGACCTCTTCATCTGCAGACAGGCTTTCCCAGCCCACTGTATCTGAGGACAGAAAACATCACAAGAAACAGACTTCATTATACTCAAATTAGACAGCACTGAATATTATGTTACTATTATCTCTGTCCTCACTTCTAGGGACTGGAACTACACAAAAGTACCTGCCGTATCCAGAATAGCCTACTCTCTCACTTTGACAGTTGGGGCTGCTATCCTTCACCCTCCTCAATGGTTGTTAGCTAGCTACCTACAAATGCAAGATAGCTAGCTAATATGAAGTTAGATAGCTGGTGATATTTAATTCACTTAGCTAGCTATACAGTAAGTACTGTTTTTTAGCTAGCTAGCTAGCTACGTTACCAGCTCATTTGAGTTAGCCTGCACTGTAGATAGTTAGCTAATAATACATCGTTTTTTTTACATTTTTGAAATGTATTTACTTACTTGAATAGGTTCTCACAGCCATGTGGGCAATTGGAAACAGGGCAGCAAAGGTTGTTTGTCACCAGAGCAGTTTAGAGCATATTACTATTTACCTGTGAATACATTCATGAAATGGAGAATGGATTAAACTATTTACCCATTTAATAACCAGACCTTCATACAAATTGCTATGCTGAATTCTTGACGCACAATCGAACGTGCTGCTATATGATGCCAGCACAACCACAAGCGAGCCACTCTGGGCGGCCGGAGTGGCACGCAGCAATTTAACGTGTACTAATTACACGTACCGTAGTTCTGGATGGCCAGATTGCTAGCAAGAATGACAAGAAACTGCGATGTGGGGAATTGTAGGTAGGTCGTTTCATCTTGTTATTGATACCACGTCTTGCCACAAAATGTTGCCAGAAGTTTGCAAACGTGGTCCTCTGTAGCTCAGCTGGTAGAGCACGGCGCTTGTAACGCCAAGGTAGTGGGTTTAATAATGGATTTAATGGTGCTCCGTGGGATATTCAAAATGTCTGATATTTTTTTTATAACCCAACCCTGATCTGTACTTCTCCACAACTTTGTCCCTGACCTGTTTGGAGAGCTCCTTGGTCTTCATGGTGACGCTTGCTTGGTGGTGCCTCTTGCTTAGTGGTGTTGCAGACTCTGGGGCCTTTCAGAACAGGTGTATATATACTGAGATCATGTGACAGATCATGTGACACTTAGATTGCAAACAGGTGGACTTTATTTAACTAATAATGTGATTCTGAAGGTAATTGGTTGCACCAGATCTTATTTAGGGGCTTCATAGCAAAGGGGGTGAATACATATGCACTTACCACTTTTCCGTTTGGACTATTTTGTGTATGTCCATTACATGAAATCCAAATAAAAATCAATTGAAATGACAGGTTGTAATGCAACAAAATAGGAAAAACTCAAAGGGGGATGAATACTTTTGCAAGGCACTGTAAATGGAAGAATACTCTTAATGCAATGTGGATGGCTCTTAAGAGCCTTTGGTTGTGTATAGTGTAGTCTATGGTGTTGCCAGGGAACAGCACCCTCTTCGAAGAAGTAGGAGGTGAAGATCTCCCGTACACGGATTGCCTCCAATGCTGTGTTGTTGGACCCCATCCTTGAAACATCCTGCAGAGCAGCAGACCTCTCCTCTGGCACACGGCGGTGAGCTGCAGATCCCCTCCTGGTCCTCGTGTCCATCCTCATGAAGTTATGCAGGACACAGGTAGCCTTCACACGCCTGAATTCCCCTAGGAGGCAGCCCCAGATGGCCCTGGTCACCCAACCTTGCAGTGCCCTACACTGTAAATGTAGGCAATCGTTTTGAAGGAATCTCCAGTTGTAACGTATCCGTAGGAATATGGAAGATAATGTTGTCGTGGAAATCCTACACAGGGACACTCGAAGTCAATCTTAAATTAATCATTCTTTATTATCAGCACGCTGGAGAGGTTCCAACCAACTCAATGCACCAAGTACACATGTCGATCAGGAGCTCTATCGGGGCAGTCCCATTAGTTCTCTTATATACTGCAGACAAGGTATATAAGCATGATTTAGCTCATTCATCATTCATAATTAATTAAGCATTAACGTTTGCTTCATGCATGTGACAGACCAATACCTCACAAGGCTTCTTTTCTCTAATCTGAGATCTTGAAACTGAGATATCTTTTGTTCTCAAAACAAGGGTCTGGGTGTACTGCCAAATTGCAGATACTGATAGTGAGGATTCATTCAATCAGTCACATGCATGAACACAGAAATTGGTTATTAGAAAAGCACAAACATAGAACACAGAAAATGGTTATTAGAAAAGCACAAACATAAAATGTTCCATCACATTCCCTCCTCTTATCACTCAATCTGTGATAATTATCATTACATTTTAAGGTAAGCATTAGATTATAGCTTCTATCAAAAGGTTCTATACTTCTATTAAAGTAAGGGAAATCAACACATAAAACCAGATACTTCATCATTTCAAACCCTTCATTTTGGGTTATACAATCTAATTAGTATGTTAATACTATCATCATAATAAAGGTTATACTTCTATTAACGGGAGTGAATTTATCAAAAATACACACACATACACAGCATGTTAAATAATACAACTAGGCAAACTAAGAAAAAAAACACACGCTGCAGCCCATTGGGCAATTTGGGATCCCCAACTTCCAAACAGGGATTCCAACCAAGTTGCAGGCGTCCACTCTGGCTGTGGGGAATTATTCTTAGCGACAGTGGCAACGTATTCGGCAACATCAGTCATATTAGAAGAGTGATCTAGGACAAAAGTACAACATTCATCGCCAATGATTGCACAAGTGCCCCCTTGACCTGTCAAAAGATAGTCAAGAGCCTCTCTGTTTTGCAGAGCCAATTTACGCAATTCTTTTAGCATTGCCAATTTTCTCTACGTCTCTAGAGATCTCCCGAATTTGGTCTAGGGCACATGCATATTGACTTTCACAGGGAAGAGAGAGAACACACGTGGCATTTTTCCTATTTTGTTGCCTTACAACCTGGAATTAAAATGGATTTTTTTGGGGGGTTGTATCATTTGATTTACACAACATGCCTACCATTTTGAAGATGCAAAATATTTTATATTGTGAAATAAACAAGAAATAAGACAAAAAAACAAAAACCTTGAGCGTGCATAACTATTCACCCCCCCAAAGTCAATACTTTGTAGAGCCACCTTTTGCAGCAATTACAGCTGCAAGTATCTTGGGGTATGTCTCTATAAGCTTGGCACATCTAGCCACTGGCATTTTTGCCCATTCTTCAAGGCAAAACTGCTCCAGCTCCTTCAAGTTGGATGGGTTCCGCTGGTGTACAGCAATCTTTAAGTCATACCACAGATTCTCAATTGGATTGAGGTCTGGGCTTTGACTAGGCCATTCCAAGGCATTTAAATGTTTCCCCTTAAACCACTCAAGTGTTGCTTTAGCAGTATGCTTAGAGTCATTGTCCTGCTGGAATGTGAACCTCCGTCCCAGTATCAAATCTCTGGAAGACTGAAACAGGTTTCCCTCAAGAATTTCTCTGTATTTAGCGCCATCCATCATTCCTTCAATTCTGACCAGTTTCCCAGTCCCTGCCGATGGAAAAACATCCACACAGCATGATGCTGTCACGACCATGCTTCACTGTGGGGATGGTGTTCTCGGGGTGATGAGAGATGTTGGGTTTGCACCAGACATAGCGTTTTCCTTGATGGCAAAAAAGCTCAATTTTAGTCTCATTTGACGAGAGTACCTTCTTCTTCCATATGTTTGGGGAGTCTCCCACATGACTTTTGGCGAACACCAAACGTTTTTTCTTTAAGCAATGGCTTTTTTCTGGCCACTCTTCCGTAAAGCCCAACTCTGTGGAGTGTACGGCTTAAAGTGGTCCTATGGACAGATACTCCAATCTCCACTGTGAAGCTTTGCAGCTCCTTCAAGGTTATCTTTGGTCTCTTTGTTGCCTCTCTGATTAATGCCCTCCTGGCCTGGTCCGTGAGTTTTGGTGGGCGGCCCTCTTTTGGTAGGTTTGTTGTGGTGCCATATTCTTTCCATTTTTTAATAATGGATTTAATGGTGCTCCGTGGGATATTCAAAATGTCTGATATGGAGCACCATTAAATCTATTATTAAAAAATGGAAAGAATATGGCACCACAACAAACCTGCCAAGAGAGGGCCGCACACCAAAACTCACGGACCAGGCAAGGAGGGCATTAATCAGAGAGGCAACAAAGAGACCAAAGATAACACTGAAGGAGCTGCAAAGCTCCACAGCGGAGATTGGAGTATCTGTCCATAGGACCCCTTTAAGCCATACACTCCACAGAGCTTGGCTTTACGGAAGAGTGGCCAGAAAAAAACCATTGCTTTAAGAAAAACATTAGCCAAAACGCATGTGGGAGACTCCCCAAACATATGGAAGAAGGTACTCCGTTCAGATGAGACTAAAATTGCGCTTTTTGGCCAACAAGGAAAATGCTATGTCTGGCGCAAACCCAACACCTCTCATCACCCCGAGAACACCATCCCCACAATGAAGCATGGTGGTGGCAGCATCATGCTGTGGGGATGTTTTTCATCGGCAGGGACTGGGAAACTGGTCAGAATTGAAGGAATGATGATGGCACTAAATACAGGGAAATTCTTGAGGGAAACCTGTTTCAGTCTTCCAGAGATTTGATACTGGGACGGAGGTTCACCTTCCAGCACGACAATGACCCTAAGCATACTGCTAAAGCAACACTCGAGTGGTTTAAGGGGAAACATTAGTTATGCACGCTTATTTCTTGTTTGTTTCACAATAAAAACTATTTTGCATCTTCAAAGTGGTAGGCATGTTGTGTAAATGAAATTATACAAACCCCCCAAAAATCCATTTGAATTTCAGGTTGTAAGGCAGCAAAATAGGAAAAATGCCAAGGGTGGTAAATACTTACTTGAAGCTTGATGATGAGTTGATCATTTGAATCAGCTGTGTAGTGCTTAGTCAATAACAAAACTGTGCACCCCTTTGAGTCCCCATTACTAGGACTGAGAACCACTGCTCTTCATTGGGACCTCTTCATCTGCAGACAGGCTTTCCCAGCCCACTGTATCTGAGGACAGAAAACATCACAAGAAACAGACTTCATTATACTCAAATTAGACAGCACTGAATATTATGTTACTATTATCTCTGTCCTCACTTCTAGGGACTGGAACTACACAAAAGTACCTGCCGTATCCAGAATAGCCTACTCTCTCACTTTGACAGTTGGGGCTGCTATCCTTCACCCTCCTCAATGGTTGTTAGCTAGCTACCTACAAATGCAAGATAGCTAGCTAATATGAAGTTAGATAGCTGGTGATATTTAATTCACTTAGCTAGCTATACAGTAAGTACTGTTTTTTAGCTAGCTAGCTAGCTACGTTACCAGCTCATTTGAGTTAGCCTGCACTGTAGATAGTTAGCTAATAATACATCGTTTTTTTTACATTTTTGAAATGTATTTACTTACTTGAATAGGTTCTCACAGCCATGTGGGCAATTGGAAACAGGGCAGCAAAGGTTGTTTGTCACCAGAGCAGTTTAGAGCATATTACTATTTACCTGTGAATACATTCATGAAATGGAGAATGGATTAAACTATTTACCCATTTAATAACCAGACCTTCATACAAATTGCTATGCTGAATTCTTGACGCACAATCGAACGTGCTGCTATATGATGCCAGCACAACCACAAGCGAGCCACTCTGGGCGGCCGGAGTGGCACGCAGCAATTTAACGTGTACTAATTACACGTACCGTAGTTCTGGATGGCCAGATTGCTAGCAAGAATGACAAGAAACTGCGATGTGGGGAATTGTAGGTAGGTCGTTTCATCTTGTTATTGATACCACGTCTTGCCACAAAATGTTGCCAGAAGTTTGCAAACGTGGTCCTCTGTAGCTCAGCTGGTAGAGCACGGCGCTTGTAACGCCAAGGTAGTGGGTTTAATAATGGATTTAATGGTGCTCCGTGGGATATTCAAAATGTCTGATATTTTTTTTATAACCCAACCCTGATCTGTACTTCTCCACAACTTTGTCCCTGACCTGTTTGGAGAGCTCCTTGGTCTTCATGGTGACGCTTGCTTGGTGGTGCCTCTTGCTTAGTGGTGTTGCAGACTCTGGGGCCTTTCAGAACAGGTGTATATATACTGAGATCATGTGACAGATCATGTGACACTTAGATTGCAAACAGGTGGACTTTATTTAACTAATAATGTGATTCTGAAGGTAATTGGTTGCACCAGATCTTATTTAGGGGCTTCATAGCAAAGGGGGTGAATACATATGCACTTACCACTTTTCCGTTTGGACTATTTTGTGTATGTCCATTACATGAAATCCAAATAAAAATCAATTGAAATGACAGGTTGTAATGCAACAAAATAGGAAAAACTCAAAGGGGGATGAATACTTTTGCAAGGCACTGTAAATGGAAGAATACTCTTAATGCAATGTGGATGGCTCTTAAGAGCCTTTGGTTGTGTATAGTGTAGTCTATGGTGTTGCCAGGGAACAGCACCCTCTTCGAAGAAGTAGGAGGTGAAGATCTCCCGTACACGGATTGCCTCCAATGCTGTGTTGTTGGACCCCATCCTTGAAACATCCTGCAGAGCAGCAGACCTCTCCTCTGGCACACGGCGGTGAGCTGCAGATCCCCTCCTGGTCCTCGTGTCCATCCTCATGAAGTTATGCAGGACACAGGTAGCCTTCACACGCCTGAATTCCCCTAGGAGGCAGCCCCAGATGGCCCTGGTCACCCAACCTTGCAGTGCCCTACACTGTAAATGTAGGCAATCGTTTTGAAGGAATCTCCAGTTGTAACGTATCCGTAGGAATATGGAAGATAATGTTGTCGTGGAAATCCTACACAGGGACACTCGAAGTCAATCTTAAATTAATCATTCTTTATTATCAGCACGCTGGAGAGGTTCCAACCAACTCAATGCACCAAGTACACATGTCGATCAGGAGCTCTATCGGGGCAGTCCCATTAGTTCTCTTATATACTGCAGACAAGGTATATAAGCATGATTTAGCTCATTCATCATTCATAATTAATTAATCATTAACGTTTGCTTCATGCATGTGACAGACCAATACCTCACAAGGCTTCTTTTCTCTAATCTGAGATCTTGAAACTGAGATATCTTTTGTTCTCAAAACAAGGGTCTGGGTGTACTGCCAAATTGCAGATACTGATAGTGAGGATTCATTCAATCAGTCACATGCATGAACACAGAAATTGGTTATTAGAAAAGCACAAACATAGAACACAGAAAATGGTTATTAGAAAAGCACAAACATAAAATGTTCCATCACATTCCCTCCTCTTATCACTCAATCTGTGATAATTATCATTACATTTTAAGGTAAGCATTAGATTATAGCTTCTATCAAAAGGTTCTATACTTCTATTAAAGTAAGGGAAATCAACACATAAAACCAGATACTTCATCATTTCAAACCCTTCATTTTGGGTTATACAATCTAATTAGTATGTTAATACTATCATCATAATAAAGGTTATACTTCTATTAACGGGAGTGAATTTATCAAAAATACACACACATACACAGCATGTTAAATAATACAACTAGGCAAACTAAGAAAAAAAACACACGCTGCAGCCCATTGGGCAATTTGGGATCCCCAACTTCCAAACAGGGATTCCAACCAAGTTGCAGGCGTCCACTCTGGCTGTGGGGAATTATTCTTAGCGACAGTGGCAACGTATTCGGCAACATCAGTCATATTAGAAGAGTGATCTAGGACAAAAGTACAACATTCATCGCCAATGATTGCACAAGTGCCCCCTTGACCTGTCAAAAGATAGTCAAGAGCCTCTCTGTTTTGCAGAGCCAATTTACGCAATTCTTTTAGCATTGCCAATTTTCTCTACGTCTCTAGAGATCTCCCGAATTTGGTCTAGGGCACATGCATATTGACTTTCACAGGGAAGAGAGAGAACACACGTTATAACAGTTTCACACCAGCCTTGATAAGAATGAGATTGGGGTAAGGTTAGCCCAAGCTACAATCTAGTGGCTCTCCTCCCATTTTAGGGGCATAGCTCTGTCTCTAGAAGCCTCGCCTTTCACAATCATAATTAGAACTATTGATAAATTATCCAACCCAAATTTAGAATGACATTCCTTAGTGCTTCACGTTGGTTCTCTCACTAACATTTTAAAACCCTTAGCACACACCGATACTGGCAGAATGTACATTTATATTGACATACAGTATATTCACCTTATATTTCTAGCATTCATTTTTCTCATCACGGCCCCTATTTGTGATAATGACAGATTGGTATCTCAATGCATTTCTAGTCTAAAGTACTATACATTTCGCAGTGTGCAGACCTCCACAATCAACCTGATACCCCAAATAAACAATTTTGGATAAGCCTAAATTGATTACGGGCACGGTTGACCACCCCCCTCCCTCCCGGCACGTATTCTTCTGGCGTTTCAGTTCGTCCTCCCAATGGCACGTGTTCAAAGTGGATAGACCTTGATAATGTCCCGATATCTCTCACCTGAGCCGCCACTGTCCGTTACGGTCCATTATGCCTTGTCTATTTTCCTACCAGTACACCAGCAGCATGAGAGAAGTTTGGACGGGATCTCTCTCCACGCTCACTCCACATAGACTCATATCGCACTCCTGGGGGAAAGGGCATGAGAGAAAAGGCAGTTGATAGGTTTCAGGTGGTGAAGGACCATAGTGAACGCCATTGTCGTCATTACTTCAGTCGGTTAGAGGGGGTGAGGTTCACACTGTTCTCGGCCAAATTATCCCTTCCATGCAGCTAGATACCATCTGTGGTCACATTCACCATAACCTCGAGAGAGGACAGACCAGAACAACAGTTTAGTTTAGGGCATTTCTGATTCAGGAAATCCAGACAAATTATTCACTGTATGACAAATGATTACTACTACCAGTATTCTTAATACAAATGTCTGAGACAAATGTCGAAGAGAATAACAACACAGAATTGAAACAAATTTTTTTCACCAATTGGCTAATACTCCCCTATCATTTTGGTGATCTCACCGCAGAGTTACAGGGTCAGGGAGTCAAAGGGCTAATCCTTAGGGAGAAATCTCGACCATCCAGCAGACCCAATCTGGTGAGATTTGTATTGAGGCAAGACAAAAACAAACAAACAACACAACAACAACAATACACTTCTTCATATAAAACTATAGGTGGGGAAAACTTCAATCCATTTGGAGTAACTGTCTACCATTACCAACATTTATGTTTTCCTTTTACAGGCAGGCATGTGAAGAAAATAAATGTGCATATTTAGGGGCCCAGGGGACTGGTAATTCTCCCTTTGGACACATGACTCACATCATGATTCATGCGTCCTAAAAAAAAAAAAACACTGCCTATTATATCAAAATAACAAATACATTTACAATTAGAATTACAACCCTTGATGATGCCATCTTAACTTAATTGTATCCCATAAGGTACAGTGCCTTGCAAAAGTATTCATCCCCCTTGGCGTTTTTCCTATTTTGTTGCATTACAACCTGTAACTTAAATTGATTTTTATTTGGATTTCATGTAATGGACATACACAAAATAGTCCAAATTGGTGAAGTGAAATGAAAAAAATAACTTGTTTCGAATAATTCAAAAAAATAAATGAAGGAAAAGTGGTGCGTGCATATGTATTCACCCCCTTTGCTATGAAGCCCCTAAATAAGATCTGGTGCAACCAATTACCTTCAGAAGTCACATAATTAGTTAAATAAAGTCCACCTGTGTGCAATCTAAGTGTCAAATGATCTCAGTATATATACACCTGTTCTGAAAGGTCTGCAACACCACTAAGCAAGGGGCACCACCAAGCAAGCGGCACCATGAAGACCAAGGAGCTCTCCAAACAAGTCAGGAACAAAGTTGTGGAGAAGTACAGATCAGGGTTGGGTTATAAAAAAATATCCTAAACTTTGAACATCCCATGGAGCACCATTAAATCTATTATTAAAAAATGGAAAGAATATGGCACCACAACAAACCTGCCAAGAGAGGGCCGCACACCAAAACTCACGGACCAGGCAAGGAGGGCATTAATCAGAGAGGCAACAAAGAGACCAAAGATAACACTGAAGGAGCTGCAAAGCTCCACAGCGGAGATTGGAGTATCTGTCCATAGGACCCCTTTAAGCCATACACTCCACAGAGCTTGGCTTTACGGAAGAGTGTCCAGAAAAAAACCATTGCTTTAAGAAAAACATTAGCCAAAACGCATGTGGGAGACTCCCCAAACATATGGAAGAAGGTACTCCGTTCAGATGAGACTAAAATTGAGCTTTTTGGCCAACAAGGAAAATGCTATGTCTGGCGCAAACCCAACACCTCTCATCACCCCGAGAACACCATCCCCACAATGAAGCATGGTGGTGGCAGCATCATGCTGTGGGGATGTTTTTCATCGGCAGGGACTGGGAAACTGGTCAGAATTGAAGGAATGATGATGGCACTAAATACAGGGAAATTCTTGAGGGAAACCTGTTTCAGTCTTCCAGAGATTTGATACTGGGACGGAGGTTCACCTTCCAGCACGACAATGACCCTAAGCATACTGCTAAAGCAACACTCGAGTGGTTTAAGGGGAAACATTAGTTATGCACGCTTATTTCTTGTTTGTTTCACAATAAAAACTATTTTGCATCTTCAAAGTGGTAGGCATGTTGTGTAAATGAAATTATACAAACCCCCCAAAAATCCATTTGAATTTCAGGTTGTAAGGCAGCAAAATAGGAAAAATGCCAAGGGTGGTAAATACTTACTTGAAGCTTGATGATGAGTTGATCATTTGAATCAGCTGTGTAGTGCTTAGTCAATAACAAAACTGTGCACCCCTTTGAGTCCCCATTACTAGGACTGAGAACCACTGCTCTTCATTGGGACCTCTTCATCTGCAGACAGGCTTTCCCAGCCCACTGTATCTGAGGACAGAAAACATCACAAGAAACAGACTTCATTATACTCAAATTAGACAGCACTGAATATTATGTTACTATTATCTCTGTCCTCACTTCTAGGGACTGGAACTACACAAAAGTACCTGCCGTATCCAGAATAGCCTACTCTCTCACTTTGACAGTTGGGGCTGCTATCCTTCACCCTCCTCAATGGTTGTTAGCTAGCTACCTACAAATGCAAGATAGCTAGCTAATATGAAGTTAGATAGCTGGTGATATTTAATTCACTTAGCTAGCTATACAGTAAGTACTGTTTTTTAGCTAGCTAGCTAGCTACGTTACCAGCTCATTTGAGTTAGCCTGCACTGTAGATAGTTAGCTAATAATACATCGTTTTTTTTACATTTTTGAAATGTATTTACTTACTTGAATAGGTTCTCACAGCCATGTGGGCAATTGGAAACAGGGCAGCAAAGGTTGTTTGTCACCAGAGCAGTTTAGAGCATATTACTATTTACCTGTGAATACATTCATGAAATGGAGAATGGATTAAACTATTTACCCATTTAATAACCAGACCTTCATACAAATTGCTATGCTGAATTCTTGACGCACAATCGAACGTGCTGCTATATGATGCCAGCACAACCACAAGCGAGCCACTCTGGGCGGCCGGAGTGGCACGCAGCAATTTAACGTGTACTAATTACACGTACCGTAGTTCTGGATGGCCAGATTGCTAGCAAGAATGACAAGAAACTGCGATGTGGGGAATTGTAGGTAGGTCGTTTCATCTTGTTATTGATACCACGTCTTGCCACAAAATGTTGCCAGAAGTTTGCAAACGTGGTCCTCTGTAGCTCAGCTGGTAGAGCACGGCGCTTGTAACGCCAAGGTAGTGGGTTCGATCCCCGGGACCACCCATACACAAAAAAAATGTATGCACGCATGCCTGTAAGTCGCTTTGGATAAAAACGTCTGCTAAATGGTATATTATATTATATTATTATTATAATAATAGTTATTGCCACTAGTGGCAAACAGTTTACCAGAAGCCATTTCTGGTGAACACATGAGTTCCAAGATCAGTAACCGTTGATGACCAATCATGGGGATTAGAAACATCTGTTGAAGTGTCAGGGAGGAAATGGCGACTGTGCTTGAATCTGAAAGTGTGTGATAATTAATGGAAAATAGTGAAATCAAAGAATGGAACGGTCCAATAATTCATTTCTTATTGGACTGCGTTCTTTGGACAAGGAGATTCATTTGGGAAATCCATTTTGTAATATCGAGGACTGTGAAGAAAGCAATGGGAAAGGTGGATTCAATCAAGGTGACTAGAAGCGGCCTTGTTTTGGTTAATTGTGTTGATGAAGAACAGAAGAAGCGTGCACTGGATCGCAAAATTGTCCATGTCAGAAGTAACATGTATTAATCTTCGGAGCAGGGTGCCTGCCAAAGGAGTTATAGATGGTCTCGTTGGCTATAGATGATGAGTACCTTAGTCAGAAAATCCCAGAACTGGTCACTGCACGTCGCCTGACCCGTATGGTAAATGGAAGGAAGAAGAAAAGCCTGTCTATATTATTGTTGTTTGAGGAGACTACCTGAATATGTTAAGATTGGATATGTGAGGTATGCGTTGAGAGCATTTGTGTCCAAACCATTACAGTGTGGGAATTGTAAAGGATATGGTCATGTGTCAAATGTTTGCAAATGGGAGAAGTATGATATTGAAGAATCTGGGAATGGAAAATGTTGCAACTGGACTATTGCACTACAAGGACTATTGTCACTAGGAAATGTCCCACCCTCACAGGAGGCTTCTGAGCCTGTGTTGGGACCTGATTACAATTTGTTTTTTAGAGAAAAGCAGGTTGATTTAGTTTAGTTAATTTATTTCTTGATAGTTTGTATGATATTTTATTTATTTTTACCCAAATCTTTTCCTTTTTGGGATCCTTATTATCCACCGTACAGTAGGTGGCGATATGCACATCTAATGCCATTATACCAATGAAGAAGAAGAAACAACATCTGTTCGATAATGGAAACCAAACTACCTAGCTAGCTACAGTACCTACCAAAGTTGTCTGGTGAGTGTCTAACTTATTAATTAAACTTCATAATAAACTTTAACATTTTATTAGCTAAATTATGCCTAGTTAGCAATATCATGTTTTATGGGATAGAGTGAAACACATTTTGTTGATACCAGTTTCATTCTGTCAGCGCCACCTTCTCCACTGTGGTCCCGTCGATGTGGATAGGGGCGTGCTACTAGCAGCTACTAGTTTAAAGCAATGCAATAACTATTTGTTACAAAGAATGAATGTATGGGCTACTTACAGAAAACAACCCCACTATTGACCCAATGCCTGCAACCCAGCAATTGGGTCATCCAAACAACCAAAACATTTTTAGAGTGTAACTTACATCTCAAAGCAGTGCATGCAAGAAGCCTTGACCTGTCTGGTGCACACATATTTCTCTGTCCTCAGTTTGATTGAAGGCCTCAATCTGTGTTTTTTTCTTGTAACTGATTGCTTCTAGAAAGAGAGAAGGAACAACATGAACAAGATGGGCGAGCTAATCAAATCAAATTGTATTGGTCACATACACATATTTAGCAGAGGTTATTGCGGGTGTAGAGAAATGCTTGTGTTCCTAGCTCCAACAGTGGAGTAGTAGTGAACAATTAACAGGTGCTTTGATGCACCTGTACTAACCTAGCCTTCTGGATGGTAGCGGGGTAGCGGGACAGTCTACAATCCAGGGTTTCTCCAAGCAGTTTAGTCACCTCAACTTGCTCAATTTCCACATTATTCATTAAGAGATGTAGTTGAGGTTTAGGGTTTAGTGAATGATTTGACCCAAATACAATGCTTTAGTTTTGGAAATATTCAGGACTAACTTATTCCTTGCCACCCATTCCGAAACTAACTGCAACTCTTTGTTAAGTGTTGCAGTTATTTCAGTTGCTGTAGTAGCTGACGTGCATAGTGTTGAGTCATCCGCATACATAGACACACTGGCTTTACTCAAAACCAGTGGCGTATCATTAGTAAAGATTGAAAAAAGTAAGGGGCCTAGAGAGCTGCCCTGGGGAATTCCTGATTCTACCTGGATTATGTTGGATAAGCTTCCATTAAAGAACACCCTCTGTGTTCTGTTAGACAGGTAACTCTTTATCCACAATATAGCAAGGGGTGTAAAGCCATAACACATACGTTTTTCCAGCAGCAGACTATGATCAATAATGTCAAAAGCCGCACTGAAGTCTAACAAAACAGCTCCCGGAATCTTTTTTACATCAATTTCTCTCATACAATCATCAGTAATTTGTGTAAGTGCCGTGCTTGTTGAATGCCCTTCTCTATAAGCGCAATAAAATGCAAAATATTTACTTAAAAATCATACAATGTGATTTTCTGGATTTTTGTTTTAGATTCCGTCTCTCACAATGATAAAAATTACAGTAGGAAAACCTGCAAAATCAGCAGTGTATCAAATACTTGTTCTCCCCACTGTATATCCATCTAGAACACGATTATCTGTTTTGGATGTAATTTGAATGGAGTTGATGGAGAGAAAGACTGCGAGAGCGCTCGCGTTTGCACTGATTTAAAGCAATATTCATGTGATAGGCTGTTTTAGAAAAATTGTTTTTATCTTTACAATTAAAAAATAAGGTGACCCCCGAAAGCCAGATGGCGATGGGTAAATTACACGCGCATTCAGTCTTTACATTACTGCACTGCCCTACCAAGCAAAAAGGCAGTAACTGCTAATTTGGTCAAAAATGAGTTAGTCATTTTTGCTACATTAAAACATGCTTAATCATGTGGACAATTATCGTGCCTCTATTGTATTGTGTTTTGGAGAAAATGAGGGTCATGTTAGCAGTAACTGGGGTATTGTACTGTAGATTGATGAGGGGAAAAAACAATTTAATCAATTTTAGAATAAGGCTGTAACGTAACAAAATGTGGAAAAAGTCAATGGGTCTGAATACTTTCCGAATGCGCTGTAAATAACGAATGGAGGGCATGGATTTTTTAGGGGGCATTACAGCCACACAAGGGGGATGCCACCTGGAAATTTGAGGCCTGGTGAGAATATTATCAAGTGCTTGTCAAATTGTGAATGAGAGACTGATGAAGTGTGTGCATCGTGCAACTTTTTTCAAATCATCATTAGAGTCCCATCATGCAACCTTAGAATGTATTAAACATAAAAATATATAGCCCAAAGTTTGTATCACAACTAAAGTTACATAACTCTAAATTAAGCATATAGGAGGACCAGTTTCTTTGTTAACCGCTGAACACAGAATAGCCGCATGTGCGCACTTCCTTTGAAATCGTTTGGAGAAAATATCCTTTCTATTTTATTAAGCTATGTTCAATTCATACTATAAAATAAGAAAAAATAATGCCACAGAATTCTAAGCAAATCTTGTCTGCTAAATGAACTAGTGTAGCCCACAGCCATATGGCATATCCAGATCAGGGTCTAACATAAGGACAACTCAGAGTATGCTATTCTGTTCTTCCTGAATATATTATATTTTCATCATATCATGTTTCTTTAGGCCTGTCTAAAATAAATAATGGATTTATTGTGATTGTGTAGGCTATATTACATGGATTTATTAGATTTGTAAAAAGGTAGATGTTCCAAAGGTCTGCATCAGTGGATGGTAGGCTATGCGTGGAAGCCAGGAGATTCTAAATGTGTTTATGTTAATTGACGGTCAATTACCGTGAGACCGGCAGTTATTTGCTTGACAATCACCGGCTGATGAAATTTCATGACTGCCACAGCCCTAATTGTGTTTGGTTGTAAATCCAACCAAATATCAACATTTGAAGGAGATGTATATTCTGCTTGGATAGTTCCATCTGTCCCACTGACATAGTCTGGCTTTAATTCCAGTTTGTCAAAAAAAGTATTTATTCATATGTTGGATTCACGTCTCCATATCAACCAAACATCAAAGTTAAAGAATAGGACTAAATGAAATCAAACTTTATTTAAAGTGCATTCTAACGTTTTTTGGTTGAGATTGAGATGTGAATCCAACATAGCCTATCAATGTTTTATTTGTTGACAAAGTTGAATTAAAGCCAGACTAAGTCAGTGGCACAGATATCCAAGCAGTAGATACAGTGGGGAAAAAAAGTATTTAGTCAGCCACCAATTGTGCAAGTTCTCCCACTTAAAAAGATGAGAGAGGCCTGTAATTTTCATCATAGGTACACGTCAACTATGACAGACAAATTGAGAAGAAAAAAATCCAGAAAATCACATTGTAGGATTTTTAATGAATTTATTTGCAAATTATGGTGGAAAATAAGTATTTGGTCACCTACAAACAAGCAAGATTTCTGGCTCTCACAGACCTGTAACTTCTTCTTTAAGAGGCTCCTCTGTCCTCCACTCGTTACCTGTATTAATGGCACCTGTTTGAACTTGTTATCAGTATAAAAGACACCTGTCCACAACCTCAAACAGTCACACTCCAAAACTCCACTATGGCCAAGACCAAAGAGCTGTCAAAGGACACCAGAAACAAAATTATAGACCTGCACCAGGCTGGGAAGACTGAATCTGCAATAGGTAAGCAGCTTGGTTTGAAGAAATCAACTGTGGGAGCAATTATTAGGAAATGGAAGACATACAAGACCACTGATAATCTCCCTCGATCTGGGGCTCCACGCAAGATCTCACCCCGTGGGGTCAAAATGATCACAAGAACGGTGAGCAAAAATCCCAGAACCACACGGGGGGACCTAGTGAATGACCTGCAGAGAGCTGGGACCAAAGTAACAAAGCCTACCATCAGTAACACACTACGCCGCCAGGGACTCAAATCCTGCAGTGCTAGACGTGTACCCCTGCTTAAGCCAGTACATGTCCAGGCCCGTCTGAAGTTTGCCAGAGTGCATTTGGATGATCCAGAAGAGGATTGGGAGAATGTCATATGGTCAGATGAAACCAAAATATAACTTTTTGGTAAAAACTCAACTCGTCGTGTTTGGAGGACAAAGAATGCTGAGTTGCATCCAAAGAACACCATACCTACTGTGAAGCATGGGGGTGGAAACATCATGCTTTGGGGCTGTTTTTCTGCAAAGGGACCAGGACGACTGATCCGTGTAAAGGAAAGAATGAATGGGGCCATGTATCGTGAGATTTTGAGTGAAAACCTCCTTCCATCAGCAAGGGCATTGAAGATGAAACGTGGCTGGGTCTTTCAGCATGACAATGATCCCAAACACACCGCCCGGGCAACGAAGGAGTGGCTTCGTAAGAAGCATTTCAAGGTCCTGGAGTGGCCTAGCCAGTCTCCAGATCTCAACCCCATAGAAAATCTTTGGAGGGAGTTGAAAGTCCGTGTTGCCCAGCGACAGCCCCAAAACATCACTGCTCTAGAGGAGATCTGCATGGAGGAATGGGCCAAAATACCAGCAACAGTGTGTGAAAACCTTGTGAAGACTTACAGAAAACGTTTGACCTGTGTCATTGCCAACAAAGGGTATATAACAAAGTATTGAGAAACTTTTGTTATTGACCAAATACTTATTTTCCACCATTTATGCAAATAAATTCATTAAAAATTCTACAATGTGATTTTCTGGATTTTTTTCTTCTCAATTTGTCTGTCATAGTTGACGTGTACCTATGATGAAAATTACAGGCCTCTCTCATCTTTTTAAGTGGGAGAACTTGCACAATTGGTGGCTGACTAAATACTTTTTTTCCCCAATGTACATCTCCTTTAAATATTGATATTTGGTTGCATTGTCAACCAAACACAATTCAATATTACTTTAGTAATACAGTAAATAGCTTAAAGTTATCTTACAAACTAATCACATTCTACCTTAAAATTAGTAACACATCCATGGCCACATTTTGAGGTTAGTGTAACTATAAATGTCTTATGTAATCGTGTAAAGCGTGCATGTTCAAGATAGTATATGCATATGTCGTTGCAGGTCTATGGAGATCTTCACAATTGCTGTAATAATCTGGACAGAATCTCGAACGGCATTGATCACTTGCACCATGTACTTCTAATGTAATCTCAACTACAATTCAGGTCATTTGGTTCTGCTATTAGATGAAGCACAGTGATAACATAATCTGTTGTATAAATAAACAAAATATCTGACATTGTATTCCCATTTGAACTTTTCCGTGCTTTTAAATGATTGAAAGCATAGTGAACACACATTGGAAATTCAACTAACTTTTGGCTGTCTTTTTGAGTGGGTGAATATACAGTGTACAAAACATTAGGAACACCATCCTAATATTGAGTTGCACCCCCTTTTGCCCTCAGAACAGCCTCAATTCGTCAGGGCATGGACTCCACAAGGTGTCAAAAGCATTCCACAGGGATGCTGGTCAATGTTGACTCCAATGCTTTCCACAGTTGTGTCAAGTTGGTTGGATGTCCTTTGGGTGGTGGACCATTCTTGATACACACAGGAAACTGTTGAGTGTGAAAAACTCAGCAGCGTTGCAGTTCTTGACACACTCAAACCGGTGCGCCTTGTACCTACTACCATACCCCGTTCAAAGTGACTTCAATCTTTTGTCTTGCCCATTCATCCTCTGAATGGCACGTCTACACTGATTTGAAGTGGATTTAACAAGTGACATCACCTGGATTCACCTGGTCAGTGTAGCCCTATTCGCATGGGACTAGTATTGCTATAGAACATCGGTGGCGCAGCGGTCTAAGGCACTGCATCTCAATGCTTGAGACGTCACTACAGACCCCCTGGTTCGATTCCAGGCTGTATCATAACCGGCCGTGATTGGGAGTCCCATAGGGCGGCGCACAATTGGCCCAGCGTCGTCCGGGTTTGGCCGGTGTAGGCCGTCATTGTAAATAAGAATTTGTTCTTAACTGGCTTGCCTAGTTAAATAAAGGTAAAATGTAATTGTTACACCAGCATGTCAGTTTTTCCAGTGGATGATTCGGACGGGATTAGTTTTTACCAATCTGCCCCTGTAATTCATTTTTTTCCTCATTCAAAATTGACCGTTATGATGGAAGCCTGGAGGCTCTTCTAGTCGTGAAGATATTTCACGTCTAGGGATAACCTTATATTGGCCTAATGGCCTTCAGTTCGGTAAAAGTCTAAATAATGCATATCAATAAGAACCATGAACTGTAACCTATGCAGACATTTAACTAACTGACGTAATTTAATGACCAATGTTTTGACAGCCAAGCTGTCAGGGTATAAAATAAAAATTACTGACATGGCAGATTCGGACAGGAATAAAATCACAGATGTGGCGATTTGTGCTTGCGCACATAATTACATTACCTGAGCTCCCCAGTAAAACGTATCCCGTCCGAATAGGGCATATGTCATGGAAAGAGCAGGTGTTCCTAATGTTTTGTACACTCAGTGCAGGTTATAATGTCATTGATCAACGTCTCAACCAATTATCCACGTTGAAATGAAGTAGTATGCCCAGTGGGTAACAATAGGGCTCGAAATGGAATTCAGAATACTGGTCACCAATCATGCCTCTCTATGCGGCAAATACCTGGATTGTTACCAGTGCTTGTAGTGGAATGGACAAGGTGCCGGTACTACTCACTATAATTTAACTGTGCCAGTGTTCGTATTTTATAGCCAGTATTGTATAAGAGGTGCCGGTACTCAAGCAGTATATCATAAGCAGTAGAGCATGAAAAGTGCCAGTTCTCAGAAGAGACCCACTTTAAACACTGGGGGTTCATGCCAAATGGCTCAGGTCAAAGTAGTGCACTATATAGGGAATGGACTGCCATTTGGGACACAGCCTGAATGTTAACCACAAAATATGAAACACCAGCAGCGTAGTAACATTACCTCCAGAAATGACAAACCACACAACATGTTCTTGTTTAGGCAATAAAACTATGTTTATAAATAAAAATAAAAATGTTTTTCGCATGAGAAATTAAAGGTTTACAAGGTAGGAGACGTTAATACAGTAAATTATACAGAATGTTGATGTTAATGATGAAAAAGACTAACATATTGTAATGTACTGAGAGATATGGAGAAAGAGATGGGGGCAACATAAGGCTTCTCAACTTTCCTTTACTAAAATGCTGGATGTCACAAAATGTCCCTGTGTCATGCAGTGTTGGGGTGATGGGGTCAATTCAGGAAGTAAATTGAAATTCCAATTCCCATTTCTTCCTCATAGAGGAGATTTGATTTCAGTTTACTTGCTGAATTGAAATGGAATTGACTCCAACCCTGGTGTCGTGTAATATATTGGTGCAAGGTTCAGCTTGTATACTCTTCATCTTCCAGTATTGATTGCACTGATTAGTTAGAGCGTTATCTGAGATTATGATCATACAGTTGAAGTCGGAAGTTTACATACACATAGGTTGGAGTCATTAAAACTCGTTGTTCAACCACTCCACAAATTTCTTGTTAACAAACTATCGTTTTGGCAAGTCGGTTAGGACATCTACTTTGTGCATGACACAAGTAATTTTTCCAACAATTGTTTACAGACAGATTATTTCACTTATAATTCACTGTATCACAATTCTAGTGGGTCAGAAGTTTACATGCACTAAGTTGACTGTGCCTTTAAACAGCTTGGAAAATTCCAGAAAATGATGTCATGGCTTTAGAAGCTTCTGATAGGCTAATTGACATCATTTGAGTCAATTGGAGGTGTACCTGTGGATGTATTTCAAGGCCTACCTTCAAACTCAGTGCCTCTTTGCTTGACATCATGGGAAAATCAAAAGAAATCAGCCAAGACCTCAGAAAGAATATTGTAGACCTCCACAAGTCTGGTTCATCCTTGGGAGCAATTTCCAAATGCCTCAAGGTATCACGTTCATCTGTACAAACAATAGTACGCAAGTATAAACACCATGGGACCACGCAGCCGTCATAACGCTCAGGAAGGAGACGCGTTCTGTCTCCTAGAGATTAACGTACTTTGGTGCGAAAGGTGAAAATCAATCCCAGAACAACAGCAAAGGACCTTGTGAAGATGCTGGAGGAAACAGGTACAAAAGTATCTATATCCACAGTAAAACGAGTCCTATATCGACATAACCTGAAAGGCCGCTCAGCAAGGAAGAAGCCACTGCTCCAAAACCGCCATAAAAAAGCCAGACTACGGTTTGCAACTGCACATGGGGACAAAGATTGTACTTTTTGGAGAAATACAGTGAAGGAAAAAAGTATTTGATCCCCTGCTGATTTTGTACGTTTGCCCACTGACAAAGAAATTATCAGTCTATAATTTTAATGGTAGGTTTATTTGAACAGTGAGAGACAGAATAACAACAACAAAATCCAGAAAAACGCATGTCAAAAATGTTATAAATTGATTTGCATTTTAATGAGGGAAATAAGTATTTGACCCCCTCTCAATCAGAAAGATTTCTGGCTCCCAGGTGTCTTTTATACAGGTAACGAGCTGAGATTAGGAGCACACTCTTAAAGGGAGTGCTCCTAATCTCAGCTTGTTACCTGTATAAAAGACACCTGTCCACAGAAGCAATCAATCAATCAGATTCCAAACTCTCCACCACGGCCAAGACCAAAGAGCTCTCCAAGGATGGCAGGGACAAGATTGTAGACCTACACAAGGCTGGAATGGGCTACAAGACCATCGCCAAGCAGCTTGGTGAGAAGGTGACAACAGTTGGTGCGATTATTCGCAAATGGAAAAAACACAAAAGAACTGTCAATCTCCCTCGGCCTGGGGCTCCATGCAAGATCTCACCTCATAGAGTTGCAATGATCATGAGAACGGTGAGGAATCAGCCCAGAACTACACGGGAGGATCTTGTCAATGATCTCAAGGCACCTGGGACCATAGTCACCAAGAAAACAATTGGTAACACACTACGCCGTGAAGGACTGAAATCCTGCAGCGCCCACAAGGTCCCCCTGCTCAAGAAAGCACATATACAGGGCTGTCTGACGTTTGCCAATTAACATCTGAATGATTCAGAGGAGAACTGGGTGAAAGTGTTGTGGTCAGATGAGACCAAAATCGAGCTCTTTGGCATCAACTCAACTCGCCGTGTTTGGAGGAGGAGGAATGCTGCCTTTGACCCCAAGAACACCATCCCCACCGTCAAACATGGAGGTGGAAACGTTATGCTTTGGGGGTGTTTTTCTGCTAAGGGGACAGGACAACTTCACAGCATCAAAGGGACGATGACACACGGCCAAGGCACAAAGGAGTGGCTCAAGAAGAAGCACATTAAGGTCCTGGAGTGGCCTAGCCAGTCTCCAGACCTTAATCCCATAGAAAATATGTGGAGGGAGCTCAAGGTTCGAGTTGCCAAACGTCAGCCTCGAATCCTTAATGACTTGGAGAAGATCTGCAAAGAGGAGTGGAACAAAATCCCTCCTGAGATGTGTGCAAACCTGGTGGCCAACTACAAGAAACGTCTGACCTCTGTGTTTGCCAACAAGGGTTTTGCCACCAAGTACTAAGTCATGTTTTGCAGAGGGGTCAAATACGTATTTCCCTCATTAAAATGCAAATCAATTTATAACATTTTTGACATGCGTTTTTCTGGATTTTGCTATTCTGTCTCCCACTGTTCAAATAAACCTACCATTAAAATTATAGACTGATCATGTCTTTGTCAGTGGGCAAACGTACAAAATCTCTGGTCTGATGAAACAAAAATAGAACTGTTTGGCCATAATGACCATTGTTAAGTTTGGAGGAAAAAGGGGGTTGCTTGCAAGCCAAAGAATACCATCCCAACCGTGAAGCATGGGAGTGGCAGCATCATGCTGTGGGGGTGCTTTGCTGCAGGAGGGACTGGTGCACTTCACAAAATAGATGGCATCATGAGGAAGGAAAATTATGTGGATATATTGAAGCAACATCTCAAGACATCAGTCAGGAAGTTAAAGCTTGGTCGCAAATGGGTCTTCCAAATGGACAATGACCCCAAGCATACTTCCAAAGTTGTGGCAAAATGTCTTAAGGACAACAAAGTCAAGGTATTGGAGTGGCCATCACAAAGCCCTGACCTCAATCCTATAGAAAATTTGTGGGCAGAACTGAAAAAGTGTGTGCGAGCAAGGAGGCCTACAAACCTGACTCAGTTACACCAGCTACGTCAGGAGGAATGGGCCAAAATTCACCCAACTTATTGTGGAAAGCTTGTGGAAGGCTACCCGAAACGTTTGACCCAAGTTAAACAATTTAAAGGCAATGCTACCAAATACTAATTGAGTGTATGTAAACTTCTGACCCACCGGGAATGTGATGAAAGAAATAAAAGCTGAAATAAATCATTCTCTCTACTATTATTCTGACATTTCACATTCTTAAAATAAAGTGGTGATCCTAACTGACCTAAGACAGGGAATCTTTACTAGGATTAAATGTCAGGAATTGTAAACAACTGAGTTTAAATGTATTTGGCTAAGGTGTATGTAAACTTCCGACTTCAACTGTAATTAACATGGCTGCTACTGAGTGTACAGCAATGATAATAATAAGCCATTTAGCAGACGCTTTTATCCAAAGCGACTTAGTCATGTGTGCATACATTTATTACTTTTTTTGGTGTATGGGTGGGCCCGGGGATCGAACCCACTACCTTGGCGTTACAAGCGCCGTGCTCTACCAGCTGAGCTACAGAGGACCACGAGAAGTACCATTACATCTGTCAGATATGATAGACCTAACAAATGTATATCTATATGCATGGGCTTGTAGCCGACTAGTTCGCGACCTGCAGTACATATTCGCTTTGATTGGAATTTGGACAGAAACGTGATCAGTTCTCAAAATAATGTTGAAACATGTCTATCCCTCTTAATTCCTTTTCATCTATGCTCGCTACCCTTCTCCATCTCTCTCCCTGTCTACAGATAGCTTTTGAGGAGAAACTCAATATGGAAAGATACAAAAAGAACAGACAGTTTTATTTTCTATGTTTTCTTTCAGACGTTCATTTGAGTGAACATTCCGTTTCGCCCCACTGCAGCGCAGAGAAGACTCACAGAGAGAAACACCAACATCCTTAACACAGTCCTGGGACCTGGGTCATGTTCATTAGGCACCAAACTGAATAAAATAGACAAACGGAGGGACTACTTGAACATATTTCTCCAATAAGAAATGCTCATTTTCGTTTCCAGTTGCTAAACGTTTTAAAACCATTACACGACCCTGTCCACAGTATAGAATAAGAAATATATTTATATATATTTTTTTCGAATAGTAATTTAATAGGATCTCTATGGTCCACAGTCTCTCTCTCTCTCTGAGCCTCCTCCCATCTAGAATGGACTGTGTTGACTTTTAAAGAGGGGTTCCAATGGAGGGTCCACAGAGATTCAATCACAGTTGAGTGGGGATACAGGCCATGTAGAGGAAAAGGGAGAAAATGACAAAAAGAAAACATTCAATTCCAACCACATATTGACTGACTCATATACACACAAACTGATGTGGAAAATAACATATTAACAAAATAGTATATTTAATTGGGATCAAGGAGAGAGAGCTGCATAACAAATCTACTCCGATGTTCTTCACTGAAGAAAGTACAGGTGCCATAGGACTGGGGACAGACAGACAGAAGGAGAGCTATGCAGTTACACCCACGTTCCTCTCAGCACCACCTGTCTTTCTCTTAGCCTCTATCTCCTTTCCTCCTCCTCCACCACCACCTTATTTCTCTCCGTAACAGTAAGTTCTGAACAGCTGCAGTGAGGATCCGCCCTCTGGATCACCTAACGCACACATCACATGACATCGACAAAGAACTCGCTGGGGTTGCCCATGGCCATGTGGAACGATTGGCGTGAGGCGGTGAGTTCGGGGGGCACGGAGGCTAGGTCTCGGCCCGGGGTCGACCCAGGGGGGGCCGTGGTGGGGAGGGAGGGCGGGGGCTGGGCCGGCAGGCCGGGGGGTCCGTACACCAGGCTACCTCTGTGGGAGTGGGTGCTGTTGACACTTTGGGCCATGCTGTACGTGCTGTGCATGCTGTGCTCACTAGGGGGCGCCGCCACTAAGCGCTCACTGGGGGCCTTCTCCCTCCTCAGCTCCGATTCGCTGCCGCTTCCTGTCGACTTGGACTCGCCACCGCCTGCCCCCCCAGCAGCCACTTCCTTCTTACTGCCACTGCGGTTGGACCCGCTGCTACGACTCCCTGCAAAGGAGAGAGAGAGAAAGGGAGAGAGGTTGAGAGTTACAGGTTTATAGTCTCCACAGGGTATTAATGTGTGTATGTCAGTCCAGTCATTCGGTTTGCCTTTCAGTTCTGCGTGTGTCTCTCCGTTAGTTCGCGCTTATGTTTATGTGTACCGGAGCATCTTACCTTCGCTGTGCTGGCTGCCCGCACTGTCCCCCCCTCCAGGTTGGCTTCGGGGGGGCTCGTGCAGAGGGTGTGGGTTGTAGGGGTGTGGGATAGGGTACTGGTAGGGGAAGGCCAGGGGCCAGGGGGCAGCCCCAGGGTGGGGCAGGTGAGCAAGGGTGTCCTGGTCGGACGCCCCACTCGACCCTTCGTGGTCTCCCAGGGAGAGGTTAGCCATATCTGAGAGAGATGGCAGGGGAGAAAATGGGAGGAGGGGAAGGGAGAGAGTGGAGAAGACGAGAGAAAGTAGGAGATATGGCTTTAACAAATATGTTGTTAAAGAAGAAAGAGTAAAGGAGAAGTGAAGAGTCATGCGCATAAAGAAACCTATCTTGTTGAAGAGAAAGAGATAATAGGACTCACTGCCACAGAGGTCTCCGAAGATGTAGTAGCACTGCTCGGAGAAGGTGATCTTGTTGACGGTGTGCCGGATACAGCCGGCCTTCAGCAGGTTGCTGGCGTACTTCCTGGCCTCACGGCGGTCAGTGAAGCCCTCTACGTGATGGTAGAGCCAGTCCACCACGTCCGAGCCTGAGACAGAGACAGACAGACAGCCAGTTGGAGAGGGTGAGAGAGACCTTAACAATAGTCCCTATGAAAGCGAGACAATACAGACAGAAGAGAGTAAAGAGAGAAAGAATACCTATGAAGGCGGAGGGGATTGTGATCTTGAGCCACATCCTGTCTCGCACTTCCAGGCCAGACTCTGGATTGGCCATTGCTTTGGCAATTGTTGCCATGTCGCTGTGAGTGGATAGATGAAAGTAATCGAACCCTGGATGGGAAAGAAGGAAAGAGACCAACAGTCAGATAGCTGCAGTAGTGAAACAACCCAGCAGGCAAAACAGGGCAAAACTGGTTGAAATGACATC
The DNA here is from genome assembly GCF_964263955.1 of Coregonus lavaretus. Classification (NCBI taxonomy): domain Eukaryota; kingdom Metazoa; phylum Chordata; class Actinopteri; order Salmoniformes; family Salmonidae; genus Coregonus; species Coregonus lavaretus. Next base: position 3,144,252 of record NC_140013.1, on the reverse strand, counting down.
ATAACAAGTTATACTGACTAAAATAGGACACGTTTTTCTACATGTCTTTTTAGAGAACAGAAAAATACATCTTTGCCTGATGGTAATCTTGACGTTGCTTCGACCAGAAAACAACCAAAATGTGGTTTTTTTCCATCAGGTATCGATGTCGTTGTGAAAATTACTTTTTCACCTGGTTGTAATCTGGTTATCTGACGTCACAACCACATTTCGACCACAAACTTTAGGTTGTCCCATGACAACTTTTGCCCGCTGGGGAGGGTGGAGAGGGAATGGGAGGGGTGACTTACGCTCAGTCTCAGGGATGGAGCTTGTGATGGAAGAGCTGGTGGAGGTGATTGTGCTCATAGAAGGGCTCATACCGTACACTGGGTACACCCCCGTCATTGCTGCAGTGTAGGACACCCAGGCAGCAGGGTCTATGGGACGGATCGGCTCACCTACACAGAGAAAGGGGTGTATCGTCTCTGTGGAACATGATCTAGCTTGAAGACTGTAAGTAATGCTAAAACACATTTACATTGATTTCTCCCCCATGAAAGCAAATGAAAGAATGTCAAATCTTAGAGGTGACAATTGATCTTCCCAAGAGGAAAAGATATCCATCTGAGGAAGTGTTTACCAAGTCATTAAGTCTAATTACATGATGTTGTGTGTGAGTACTCACTTCTCGGTAGTGTGAAGCATCCTCGAGGGTTAGGATCCCAGCACTTAGCCACAGTCAGAGTAATAGGGCTGTCAACAATTACACACAGCAGACACTCAGTTAACTCACTGTTTATAACACATACACACAAACACACCAGAAGCAATTTGTGATCCTCAGCACGTATCAGCGTGTAGGTTTCAGTGTGTGTGTGTGTGAGAGACTGCTCCTTACCCTGGCTTATGCACAATCTCCCTCAGTACTCTTACTGCATCATCGTTGCTCATGTTCTCAAAGTTGATGTCGTTCACCTGGAAAAGAGAGGGAATGAGAGATGGGGGGGGTGTAGAAAAGGGCGAGAAAGAAAGCAGGAAATCCTACCAACCAAGTCCAATTAAAGACCTCAAACCATCCTTCTTATTCTCACTTTCTTGCCACTTAAACGCCAGTGGAATAAAGTACTTAAGTAAAAATACTTTAAAGTACTACTTAAGTAGTTTTTTGGGGTATCTGTACTTTACTATTTTTTTTTGTTGTTACTTTTACTTTTACTTCACTCCTAAAGAAAACAATGTACTTTTTACTCCATACATTTTCCCTGACACCCAAAAGTACTTGTTACATTTTGAATGCTTAGCAGGACAGGAAAATGGTCCAATTCACACACTTATCAAGAGATTTTAGATTTTTTAAAAGATTTTAGTCATTTAGCAGACGCTCTTATCCAGAGCGACTTACAGTTAGTGAGTGCATACATTTTCATACTGGGACCCCGTGGGAATCGAACCCACAACCCTGGCGTTGCAAGCGCCATGCTCTACCAACTGAGCTACAAGGGGCCCCACAGAGAACATCACTCGTCATCCCTACTGCCTCTGATCTGGCGGACTCACTAAACACAAATGCTTTGTTTGTAAATTATGTCTGAGTGCTGGAGTGTACCCCTGGCTATCTATAATTTAAAAAACAAGAACATTGTGCCATCTGGTTTGCTTAATATAAGGAATTTGAAATGATTTATACTTTACTTTTGATACTTCAATATATTTTAGCAATTACATTTACTTGTGATACTTAAGTAGTATTTTACTGGGTGACTTTCAATTTTTCAATTTTACATTTTCTATTAAGGTATCTTTACTTTTACTCAAGTATGACAATTGGGTACTTTTTCCACCACTGTTAAACATACACACTCTTAACAAACACCTGCAGGAGCATGTCTCCAGGCTCGATGCGTCCGTCAGCGGCCACCGCCCCTCCCTTCATGATAGAGCCGATATAGATTCCTCCATCTCCTTTCTCATTACTCTGACCCACAATACTGATGCCCAGGAAGTTATACTTCTCTGCATGGAAGGAGGGAGGAGGAGAGGAGGAAGGAAGAGTAATGACGAGAAAGAAAGAGTGTTGAACAAAAAAAGGATACCTTCCCTACATAGTGAAGGAGAAGTCTGGCCTCTGGTCTCGTATTCACAAAACGTCTCGAAGGACTTCTGATCTACTGGTTGAATCAACATTGTTTCCACGTCATTTCAACCCCCAAAAACAATGTGATGACGTTGAAACAACGTGGAAAACTAATTGGATTTGAAAAAAGTCATCAACGTAAGGGCATTTAATCAATTTTTCACCCAACTTTTAACCTAAATCCAATGACATGGTGAAATGTTTTGTTGATTTTAGGTTGAATTCATGGAGTTGACAACTCAACCAAACGTAAATCAAAATTAGATGTTGAATTGACGTCTGTGCCCAGTGGGTGGTCTTTGAATCTTTTAAATCAATCCATAAGTCACCAAAGATGTATAAAATAACATCATATAGACATAAACGTATATACATTACACATATATAGTCAAACTGTGCTACTCACCCATATTTAAAGTGACAGTGATGATGTTCAGTGACATGGTGGAATCTGTGACGCTGCTGAAAGAGGACGACTGGACAGAAAGAGAGGGCGGAGTAGAGGAATGATTGACAGAGACAGAGGTGAGGACATGCACAAGGACCACTGAACACAAAGCAAAATGTACATCTGTGAAGTGTGTGAGCGTGTTTCTTTCTATGTGTGTGTGTGTGTGTGTGTCTTACCCTCTCCATCTGTGGCACTTTGGGTTTCCGCCGTCGCCGACGATGTCGTCTCACGAGCCTCGACAACGTGCTCTGCTCCGTGGAGTCACTGAACCTGTGGGTGATGACATCACAGCGGTGACACAACTCATTCCGGTGTCATGACACACAATGCACACTCATCTGCCAGTGGTTAAATGGCCACATGTGACTGCATCCATTTGAGCCAATCATAGATGTGGCCATTGAGCTGAAAGAGAAAAGCAACAGTCTTTTGTGGGGTTTTTCTAGAGCATATGATTTGTGGGAGCTTTAATAAGACTAGATAGCGATCACGTAGAGTGTATATGTCAAGTGGATGTGCAAGGTGGTCAAGTGTTTTATGTAATGCTGTCATTTGAGAGGACACATCTTAAGTGTCTTGGGTACATGCATGTGAGTGGTGAGTGTAAATGAATGAGTAGTCAATTCCCTCCCCACCGCTTCCCCTTGGCTCTAACCCTTCAGGGCCTATTGCAACCAACATTGGCAGCAATGAACAACCTTGAGGTGATCTCTTCGTGTTAAAGGGATGTTCCACTCAAAATACAACCCAACATTTTTCATTTATTGTGGCGGTAATTGATTTGCCACGTTTGGGGATATTTAGTCCCCTTTTGAGATAATTAAAAGCCATATTTTGTTGATTCATCAGTGTTTGTGTGTGGTGCTCACCGACTGGATGCGTCATCGTCTTCAGAGTCGAAGAAGCTTGTCATCTCCAGCTCAGAACTCATCAGCGTTGACGAGCTCTCGTAGCCCGCCAGCAACGGTCGCCGCGGCTCCCGCTCTGGACGCGTGTGACCATTCAATCTGCCACCTGAGGAGAGCAAGCGGAAGAGAGGTCAACCTGGTATTATTCAGTAGGCACCAAATGGAAGAAAACTGAATGAAATAGGAAGGGAGTACCTGGACTTGTCCAATAAGAAACGCACAAATAATTTTTTTTGGTAAGCTAAATGTTTTGCTATGGTGTGCCCTAATAAGAATATGAATAATAATCAATTAATAAAATCAATGATGTCATACAGTACATAATTACCTTTTTCACACTATGTGCCAACCCGAACCAAACTGCTGGTTCCGATATTTTCTTTTCAGCACGGTTCAACTATGGTGGTTGTGTAACCAGGCCAGCTCAGTATAGCTTGGCTTGGCTCTGCTCTAGGTTCAGAATAATTTTAATTTTATTTCTCACATCCTCTCTCTTCGCCTCCTTCTCAGTGTCAGAGTGAAGTGTACAGAGCATTGGAGGAGAAGACCTCGCCCCCCTCTGACATTTTGATAAGGAGGCGAGGAGAGAGGATGCAAGGAATCAAGGAAAAACTTTTGAGGTTCACCCATTGACCATTTTGCCTGCTGTTATTGCAGCCATAACAATCCGCCTCTCTTGATTAGATAACGAAATGCTAGGGCTACAACCCAAAAGGAGGAGGGATGGGCAAACAGGTAGGCTCCTGCCAAGAATAACATTTAAAATATTAACAACATGAACCCAAAGAGACTTCACCAATACAGAGCTCCAAAACATATGCATATAATTGCCCACCCGAACTTTGCTCCGTGGTAAAATTTAAAATGAATAAGTTGATGGGCGAGGCTCTTAGAAGAGGCAAAAATATTGCCGCATACTGTGGTCAATTCTTATTCAAACCCAGCACTTTGTATGTCATTCTCCCTGACCTCCATAAACTGTCAATTTTTTATATTATGAGTCACTAACCTATCATATAGTAAGGACACCATTCCGGCTTTCCCTGGACATGAAAACTATTTAAATAAAGAGTGGGAGCCTGGTGTGGTGTCCTATGGTACCCCGTAAGTTTTCAACACTGTACGGAGTCCGAGATGGAAAAAAAAAACCAGGAAGAACCAGGGAGAAAATATGATTTTCAGATCTTGAAAGGAACGAAGCCCTTGCAGGTTGAAGATATCCTTAAAAATAGAAAAAGGAGGGAATATAAAGGGAAGATGAAAAAATAAATGTTATTCCAAATAGGAGATAACTCATGAAAATTACAAGTTGTGCCCAGATAATTATTGACTTGGTAACAGTCAATTAATATTTTTCCCCCAATTTTTTTTTGTTTGCTTTATCCCAGAAGGAAGGTCCTGAATTCTAATTGGGGGGGACTTGGCCTCCTCTATTATTTCCCAGTATGACCAATTTCCCTAAAACAAATATGTAGTTCTGCTATTTGTAACATTGTTGTTTCAATGATGAGTCAGTCTAGTTAAATCTTTAGATGTGATAGCAAAAATGTACCATATCCCATGGTTTTAAAGATGAGATCCACCCAAAAGAATGTTCCATTGTTGTTTGATACAGTCATTTTCAATGAGCATGTGAACATTCCAACTTGTCTCGACTTTATTTTATCAGCCAGCGAACTTTCTATTGCATCGACTCAGGAATGAGGAATGAAGGCAGATGGACAGACACCAAGTCTTACCATGGTCATGAATATCTTTATCTTTCCTTCGCGGCCTCTCTCTCTCCCTGCCCCGGTCTCTCTCCCACACCCTCTCTCTCCGTAGCGACACGACCGACTCCGTCTCTGTCTCGTTGTCCAGGTTGTCCTGACTGCCAGCAGCATTAGCACTGACGGACAGGTGGGAAAAAAAGTCAAAGGAGGAGTAAAAGAGAAAATGAATTCAAAGAGAAGGGATTATATTTCACAAAGATTTGTCTCTTTTCCCTTCTTCTACACACAACTGTTTGACAGGACACACCAGCAAGTTCCAGACGGGCCTTTAAGTGTCAAGTGCTGCTATCAGAATGTCAGTGTGTTTTAATGTCAGCCTCACCAGAGCATGCCGGGAGCTAGCTACAAAGAGAACGTGAGCGCCTGTCTGTGTGTTTGTGTTTGTGCGATAAAGACCTGCCCAGCTGGCTGGTTTAATATTGACGCCGAGTTCCCATGGGGTAGGCAGAGAGAGACACAGACAGACAGATACTAGATTTGATTTGGATAAAATACAAAATGAATACAAAGAAATCACACACATACATACATACACACACACACAGTAAGTATTTAATTATACACCTCACCATAGCTAAGCCAAGGCCACTTCCACACCATAATGATCAATATAAGCACTGAGAAACATTGATTGTCTGATTAGATGGCTGGGAAGGTCGATTAGGTTTAAAGTCAATGGAGCCTGGTCACTAGCTATTAGTGTGTGTGTGTGTGTGTGTGTGTGTGTGTGGTGTGACTGTGTTTTTGTTTAACCATCCTTGTGGGTACCAGAAGTCCTCACAAGGATAGTAAAACAATGACAATTCTGACAAGTGGGGAGATTTTGCAGATCCTCAAGAGGACAAATGCTATTTTAGGCTTAGGGGTCAGGTTTAGGGTTACAATTAGGGTTAGGGTTAGGTATAGATTAGGGTTAGGGTTTGGGGTTAAGGTTAGGCTTAGATTTAGATTTAGATTTAGGGTTAGAGGTTAGGGAAAATAGGATTTTGGATGGGAATCAATTATTTGGGGGGGGGGGGGGGCAAAGACTATTTTAAGCTTAGGGGTTAGGGTTACAATTAGGGTTAGGGTAAGGGGTAAGGGGTTAGTGGTTAGGGTTAGGTTTAGGGGCTAGGGAAAATAGGATTTTCAATTTTGTATTTTACATCCAAATGAGGATAGAAGAACAACGTGTGTGAGAAAGAAAGAGCAACAGTGTAAATGGGAGAAAGACAGTGGGGTGTCACATCACCAGTCGCACAGTCTTCACAAATAGGTATATACTTCCCAGCTGTCTCTGTGGTAGGACTAAAGACCGGGATGCATCCCAAATGGCACCCTATTCCATATATAGTGCAATACTTTTGACCAGTGCCCATATAACAGTGGCCTGGCAAGAGGACAGTGGTCTCTACCTCTGGTACAGAAAATACAGGGAGAGCAGGAGTTTAGCGACCCCTGACAGTCAAAGGCATAGACTTTGGACTGTCACTAGTATATACCCATCTCTATGCCAGATGGATCAACTTGAGTCACACACGCACTCACACACACGCATGCACACACCACTTTGCAGATACTGACTGGAAAGAGGGGGGTCTTGAGTTTCCGATGCCGCCGGTCCTCTCCAAAGGGAGTGGCAGCTCTGCCTGGCTGTCTGCACACATAGAGCCCCCATCGGAACCCCCGTGAGAACCATCTGCTGACACCAACTAGGGAGAGAGAGTGTGTTATTATTACTTGTGTTTACTATGACAATGTAAGTGCTTTAACTTTCCATGTCCAAAATGTATATTGAATTGAGAGAGAGAGAAAGTGAGTGAGTGAGATAACGATAGAGAGAGAGAGGTGAAGGGGGGGGAAGACAAACCTCAAATAACACCCTATTCCTCATTATATTGCACTGCCTTTGACCAGCGTCCTATGTTTGTCATTATACTACTAACATGATCCTCTGTCTAGGGCTCTATTCAAAAGTAGATAGTTAGTAACATACAGATCGTCAATAACAAAGTCATGATTTTGGACATTAGTCTGTATGCGTAACAGTCTGTCGGAATTGTAAATGTGCTTATTGACTAGGTGGACACATGACAGACACACATACAGTCCCTCATTGACACAGACACACACACACACACACACTCCCTTGCTCTTGGCGGTGATACATATGACAGAAGAAGGCTAGAGCTAGTCTTAGAGACAAGACTAGAGCGAGGGCAAGTAACGAGGTGCTATTCTATATGTATAGAAATATACATATGGTGCATAGGAAGTAAAGATAGAGAATCGTTAAAGATGCACATGGGGTAATAAGGGAGATTACAGGGTGTGTTTGGGAATAGTATACGAAGTGAATGTGGATGTGAGAGTTGTGTGATTGTGGAAAGGACGTATTAAGATGATTGAAATGTGGATATTAAGCTGATTTTTGGATAATATTTACATTTACATTTAACGTCATTTAGCAGACACTCTTATCCAGAGCGACTTACAGTTAGTGAGTGCATACATTCTTTTTTTTATACCCCCCGTGGGAATCGAACCCACAACCCTGGCGTTGCAAACGTCATGCTCTACCAACTGAGCTACATCCCTGCCGGCCATTCCCTCCCCTACCCTGGACGACGCTGGGCCAATTGTGCGCCGCCCCATGGGTCTCCCGGTCGCGGCCGGCTACGACAGAGCCTGGATAATAATAATAACAAGAAGTCATTTAGAATAAATCAGATCAAATCAAACGTTATTTGTCACATGCGCCGAATAAAACAGGTGTATTAAAAATAATACAAAAAATACAGAGAAAACATTAAATAAAAAATAAAAATAAATAGAAGTAACACAGGCACAGGCAGTGGGGGGTACCCACCGAACCTAGCCACCCTCTCTTTTTGAGTAGCCTCCCGACAGAGCGCACAGGAGCCGGGTTAGGCGCAGGCATCCACCGCATACCCCATGCCCAGGCAGACAAGACATTTGCACCGACCACCCAATCCATCTCTGCTTCCTGCACCTCGGTCCCAGCCGATGTACGGGTAATTCCAAGCTCCTTCAAGAATGCTACACGTCTTTCCAGGGAGTTTATACGTAGTACGTGGCAATGCGCACACGGACTGAGAGACGTCTTGGCGCGACAAACTACACATACATCATGAGTATCTTTCAGAGAAGTGCTATAACCGCATTACTGGGGGCATGATCTCGACCTTAAATAAAATAAAATCTAATGTTATTTGTCACATGCGCCGAATACAACAGGTGTAGACCTTACAGTGAAATGCTTACTTACAAGCCCTTAACCAACAATGCAGTTTTAAGAAAGAATACCAAAAGAAATCACAAAAAAATACAATATAAAATAATACGAAATAAAAGTAACAAATAATTAAAGAGCAGCAGTAAAATAACAATAGCGAGGCTATATACAGGGGGTACCGGTACTGAGTCAATGTGCGGGGGCACCGGCTAGTCGAGGTAATTGGGGTAATATGTACATGTAGGTAGAGTTATTAAAGTGACTATGCATAGATAGTAAACAGAGAGTAGCAGCAGCGTAAAAGAGGGGTGGCAATGCAAATAGTCTGGGTAGCCATTTGATTAGACGTTCAGGAGTCTTATGGCTTGGGGGTAGAAACTGTTTAGAAGCCTCTTGGACCTAGACTTGGCGCTCCGGAACTGCTTGCCGTGCGGTAGCAGCGAGAACAGTCTATTACTAGGGTGGCTAGAGTCTTTGACCATTTTTAGGGGCTTCCTCTGACACCGCCTGGTATAGAGGTCCTGGATGGCAGGAAGCTTGGCCCCAGTGATGTACTGGGCCGTACGCACTACCCTCTGTAGTGCCTTGCGGTCGGAGGCCGAGCAGTTGCCATACCAGGCGGTGATGCAACCAGTCAGGATTCTCTCGATGGTGCAGCTGTAGAACCTTTTGAGAATCTGAGGACCCATGCCAAATTTTCAGGAATAGGTTTTGTCGTGCTCTCTTCACAACTGTCTTGGTGTGCTTGGACCATGTTAGTTTGTTGATGATGTGGACACCAAGGAACTTGAAGCTCTCAACCTGCTCCACTACAGCCCTGTCGATGAGAATGAGGGCGTGCTCAGTCCTCTTCTTTTTCCTGTAGTCCACAATCATCTCCTTTGTCTTGATCACGTTGAGGGAGAGGTTGTTGTCCTGGCACCACACGGCCAGGTCTCTGACCTCCTCCCTATAGGCTGTCTCATCATTGTCGGTGATCAGGCCTACCACTGTTGTGTCATCGGCAAACTTAATGATGGTGTTGGAGTCGTGCCTGGCCATGCAGTCCCAGGTTGATTGTGGAGGTCTGCACACTGCGAAATTTATAGTAATTTAAAGTAGAAATGCATTGAGATACCGATCTGTCATTAACATGCCACTCGCGACAAAAGCTCCAGCTGAAATGTCATGGCCAGAATCCATAAATGAAATTGTGTAATGAAGCATATGTGTAACTGTATGAAGCGAAGGTCTTAAGCCATGGTTTTACAAGTTGGATTGTACAACCCAGAACGAAGGGTTTGAAAGTGTCTATGGTTTTATGCATGGATTTTGTTTACTTACTACTTTGATTGTAGATTTTAGCTTTAATATGATGACTATGAATGAAAATTAGATTCACTCCCGTTAATAGAAGTATAACCTTTATTATGATTTATTATAATTATGTATTTTGATATAGAAGCTCAAATCTACTGCTTACCTTAAAATGTAATGATTATTATCACACAAGTGATAAGAGGATGGAATGTGGTGGAACATTTTATGTTTGTGCTTTTCCAATAACCAATTTCTGTGTTCATTGTTTGTGCTTTTCTAATAACCAATTTCTGTTCATGCATGTGACTGATTGAACGAATCCCCACTATCAATATCTGCAATTTGACAGTACGCCCAGACCCTTGTTTTGAGAACAAAAGATATCTCAGTTTCAAGGTCTCAGCTTAGAGAGAAGAAGCCTCGTGAGGTATTGGTCTGTCACATGCATGAACCAGTATTGGTCGGTCACATGAATGAAGCAAACATTAATGATGAATAAACTAAATCATGCAAATATAACTTGTCTGCAGTTTATAAGAGAACTAATGGGACTGCCACGGGAGAGCTCCTGATCGACATGTGTTCTTGGTGCATTGAGTTGGTTGGAACCTCTCCAGTGCGCTGATAATAAAGAATGATTCATTTAAGATTTACTTTGAGTGTCCCTGTGTAGAATTTCCACGACGCTCTTTTGGAATGTCCTTTTTTTCTCCGATTCAATCAGTTAGGCCCAGGATATTTCAGGAGTGTGGTGGAGCATCCTGTGATTCCAGTTAGCTAATCTAATCAGCTGGGGAAGTAAGGAGAACTATTCTGGTCTCTACTGCTTTGCTCTGGTCTGCTTTGGTCTGGTCTTCCTACTAAGCCTCCGCCAACATGGTGCAGGAATAAAGCACTGGGGAGCAGCTATATACTATGTGCAGGCCTTTCTTTCCTTTTTAAATATATTTTTTTCTATATATTTTATTGATGATATCAAACAAAAGCAGTTGTTCAAGTGGTAAATCCATATATAATTTTTTTCATCAACAAAGTCATAAATAATTATAACAATTAGAAACAATGTATATAGTGTAATAGAAATAAGTACAATAATCGTAATAAAAACATAAAAAGGAAGAACAAAATATATATAAACAGTTTCCACAATATAGTGCCTTCAGAAAGTATTCACACCCCTTGATTTTTTTCCACATTTTGTTGTGTTACAGCCTGAATATAAAATGGATTAAATAGAGATTTGTTTTGCCACTGGCCTACACACAATACCCATGTCAAAGTGGAATTATGTTTTTCAAAATGTCTTTGACAAGGATGGATAAACAACATTGTAGTTACTCCACAATAATAACCTAACTGACAGAGTGAAAATAAGGAAGCCTGTACAGAATAAAAATATTCCAAAACATGCATCATGTTTGCAACAAGGCACTAAAGTAATACTGCAAAAAATGTGGCAAAGAAATTAACTTTTTTTCCATATTTTCAAGCATAGTGGTGGCTGCATCATGTTATGGGTATGCTTGTAATCGTTAAGGACTGGGGAGTTTTTCAGGATAAAAGAGAAACGGAATGGAGCTAAATCCCAGAGGAAAACCTGGTTCAGTCTGCTCCTATCACCAGACACTGGGAGTTGAATTCACCTTTCAGCAGGACAATAACCTAACACACAAGGCCAAATATACACTGGAGTTGCTTACCAAGAAGACAGTGAATGTTCCTGAGTGGCCAAGTTACAGTTTTGACTTAAATCTGCTTGAAGATCTATGACAATACCTGAAAATGGTTGTCTACCAATGATCAACAACCAATTTGACAGAGCTTGAAGAATTCTGAAAATAATAAATGGGAAAATGTTGCACAATCCAGGTGTGGAAAGCTCCTAGAAACTTACCCAGAAAGACTCACAGCTGTAATCGCTGCCAAGGATGATTCCAACATGTATTGACTCAGGGGGTTGAATACTTATCTAATCAAGATATATTAGTGTTTTATTTTTCATGAATTTTATACAAATGTTAGAATTTTTCTTCCATGGCGGATTGGCCAACTGGCAAGTCTGGCAAATGCCAGATGGGCTGGACCATTTTTTAGTTGGGTGGGCTGGTCAAAATTGACACACAATTTTTTTTAAATACAGCGGGGAGAACAAGTATTTGATACACTGCCGATTTTGCAGGTTTTCCTACTTACAAAGCATGTAGAGGTCTGTCATTTTTATCATAGGTACACTTCAACTGTGAGAGGCGGAATCTAAAACAAAAATCCAGAAAATCACATTGTATGATTTTTAAGTAATTAGTTTGCATTTTATTGCATGACATAAGTATTTGATCACCTACCAACCAGTAAGAATTCCGGCTCTCACAGACCTGTTAGTTTTTCTTTAAGAAGCCCTCCTGTTCTCCACTCATTACCTGTATTAACTGCACCTGTTTGAACTCGTTACCTGTATAAAAGACACCTGTCCACACACTCAATCAAACAGACTCCAACCTCTCCACAATAGCCAAGACCAGAGAGCTGTGTAAGGTCATCAGGGATAAAATTGTAGACCTGCACAAGGCTGGGATGGGCTACAGGACAATAGGCAAGCAGCTTGGTGAGAAGGCAACAACTGTTGGCATAATTATTAGAAAATGGAAGAAGTTCAAGATGACGGTCAATCACCCTCGGTCTGGGGCTCCATGCAAGATCTCACCTCGTGGGGCATCAATGATCATGAGGAAGGTGAGGGATCAGCCCAGAACTACACGGCAGGACCTGGTCAATGACCTGAAGAGAGCTGGGACCACAGTCTCAAAGAAAACCATTAGTAACACACTACGCCGTCATGGATTAAAATCCTGCAGCGCACGCAAGGTCCCCCTGCTCAAGCCAGCGCATGTCCAGGCCCGTCTGAAGTTTGCCAATGACCATCTGGATGATCCAGAGGAGGAATGGGAGAAGGTCATGTGGTCTGATGAGACAAAAATATAGCTTTTTGGTCTAAACTCCACTCGCTGTGTTTGGAGGAAGAAGGATGAGTACAACCCCAAGAACACCATCCCAACCGTGAAGCATGGAGGTGGAAACATCATTCTTTGGGGATGCTTTTCTGCAAAGGGGACAGGACGACTGCACCGTATTGAGGGGAGGATGGATGGGGTCATGTATCGTGAGATCTTGGCCAACAACCTCCTTCCCTCAGTAAGAGCATTGAAGATGGGTCGTGGCTGGGTCTTCCAGCATGACAACGACCCAAAACACACAGCCAGGGCAACTAAGGAGTGGCTCCGTAAGAAGCATCTCAAGGTCCTGGAGTGGCCTAACCAGTCTCCAGACCTGAACCCAATAGAAAATCTTTGGAGGGAGCTGAAAGTCCGTATTGCCCAGCGACAGCCCCGAAACCTGAAGGATCTGGAGAAGGTCTGTATGGAGGAGTGGGCCAAAATCCCTGCTGCAGTGTGTGCAAACCTGGTCAAGACCTACACGAAACGTATGATCTCTGTAATTGCAAACAAAGGTTTCTGTACCAAATATTAAGTTCTGCTTTTCTGATGTATCAAACACTTACAGTGAGGGAAAAAAGTATTTGATCCCCTGCTGAATTTGTACGTTTGCCCTTTGACAAAGACATGATCAGTCTATAATTTTAATGGTAGGTTTATTTGAACAGTGAGAGACAGAATAACAACAAAGAAATCCAGAAAAACGCATGTCCAAAATTTTATACATTGATTTGCATTTTAATGAGGGAAATAAGTATTTGACCCCCTCTCAATCAGAAAGATTTCTGGCTCCCAGGTGTCTTTTATACAGGTAACGAGCTAAGATTAGGAGCACACTCTTAAAGGGAGTTCTCCTATTCTCAGTTTGTTACCTGTATAAAAGACACCTGTCCACAGAAGCAATCAATCAATCAGATTCCAAACTCTCCACCATGGCCAAGACCAAAGAGCTCTCCGAGGATGTCAGGGACAAGATTGTAGACCTACACAAGGCTGGAATGGGCTACAAGACCATCGCTAAGCAGCTTGGTGAGAAGGTGACAACAGTTGGTGGGACTATTCGCAAATGGAAGAAACACAAAAGAACTGTCAATCTCCCTCCGCCTGGGGCTCCATGCAAGATCTCACCTCGTGGAGTTGCAATGATCATGAGAACGGTGAGGAATCAGCCTAGAACTACACGGGAGGATCTTGTCAATGATCTCAAGGCAGCTGGGACCATAGTCACCAAGAAAACAATTGGTAACACACTACGCCGTGAAGGACTGAAATCCTGCAGCGCCCGCAAGGTCCCCCTGCTCAAGAAAGCACATTACAGGGCCGTCTGAAGTTTGCCAATGAACATCTGAATGATTCAGAGGAGAACTGGGTGAAAGTGTCAGATGAGACCAAAATCGAGCTCTTTGGCATCAACTCAACTCGCCGTGTTTGGAGGAGGAGAAATGCTGCCTATGACCCCAAGAACATCATCCCCACCGTCAAACATGGAGGTGGAAACATTATGCTTTGGGGGTGTTTTTCTGCTAAGGGGACAGGACAACTTCACCGCATCAAAGGGACGATGGACTCACCCAAATTTTGGGTGAGAACCTCCTTCCCTCAGCCAGGGCATTGAAAATGGGCCGTGGATGGGTATTCCAGCATGACAATAACCCAAAACACATGGCCAAGGCAACAAAGGAGTGGCTCAAGAAGAAGCACATTAAGATCCTGGAGTGGCCTAGCCAGTCTCCAGACCTTAATCCCATAGAAAATCTGTGGAGGGAGCTGAAGGTTCGAGTTGCCAAACGTCAGCCTCGAAACCTTAATGACTTGGAGAAGATCTGCAAAGAGGAGTGGAACAAAATCCCTCCTGAGATGTGTGCAAACCTGGTGGCCAACTACAAGAAACGTCTGACCTCTGTGATTGCCAACAAGGGTTTTGCCACCAAGTACTAAGTCATGTTATGCAGAGGGGTCAAATACTTATTTCCCTCATTAAAATGCAAATCAATTTATACAATTTTTGACATGCGTTTTTCTGGATTGTTTTGTTGTTATTCTGTCTCTCACTGTTCAAATAAACCTACCATAAAAATTATAGACTGATCATGTCTTTGTCAGTGGGCAAACGTACAAAATCAGCAGGGGATCAAATACTTTTTTCCCTCACTGTATATCTATAATGAGCCTTTGGTTGATCAGTGGGCAACAGCCGACCCCCCTACCAAGATGGGCTGGCCAAGTTTTTCTGATAGGCAGAGCTGAGGTCATGCAAACTCACATTCAAAGTCAAACGCGCCATCAGCAAAGAGACCTGCTCCGATTCTGTCATCAGTTAGACAGCCAGGATCATGGATCTTCAAAAAGGGAAAAGGTGTCTATAAATTTTCTACATTGTCACCTCACTCAGTACTTCCTATTTTTTGGGTGGCTAAAACCATGATTTGATCAAACAGTAAAGTGCATTATCCTCATGATTCCTGTAATGAAAGTGTCAGCCCTGCCACTGTGTCCTCGCTGGGGCATACTGCTGTGATGAGCGAGCCACTCTCCTCTCCCCCCATGCGCTGGAGAGAAAAATGTCTGATCGCATAACATTTCAAAATGCAGTTGCAGGGAATTCTGGGGTCCTATTTTGACAATATACTATAGCAACTATAGCCTAATTGTCAACCCAAAATTCATGACAATCACTGGATTAGGTTGCACATCAAAACATCTTGAATCATGCATTGCTGCTTGGACGTATTAGATTAAACAACGTATTTATTGAAAACCTCAGGAGTCTATTTATTATATTTCTTAATAAAGCACTACGAATGACTTTACAGTATAAGATGATTCCAAATCATGATTTTGGTCCGACCATACAGTGGGGAAAAAAAGTATTTAGTCAGCCACCAATTGTGCAAGTTCTCCCACTTAAAAAGATGAGAGAGGCCTGTAATTTTCATCATAGGTACACGTCAACTATGACAGACAAAATGAGAAGAAAGAAATCCAGAAAATCACATTGTAGGATTTTTAATGAATTGATTTGCAAATTATGGTGGAAAATAAGTATTTGGTCAATAACAAAAGTTTCTCAATACTTTGTTATATACCCTTTGTTGGCAATGACACAGGTCAAACGTTTTCTGTAAGTCTTCACAAGATTTTCACACACTGTTGCTGGTATTTTGGCCCATTCCTCCATGCAGATCTCCTCTAGAGCAGTGATGTTTTGGGGCTGTCGCTGGGCAACACGGACTTTCAACTCCCTCCAAAGATTTTCTATGGGGTTGAGATCTGGAGACTGGCTAGGCCACTCCAGGACCTTGAAATGCTTCTTACGAAGCCACTCCTTCGTTGCCCGGGCGGTGTGTTTGGGATCATTGTCATGCTGAAAGACCCAGCCACGTTTCATCTTCAATGCCCTTGCTGATGGAAGGAGGTTTTCACTCAAAATCTCACGATACATGGCCCCATTCATTCTTTCCTTTACACGGATCAGTCGTCCTGGTCCCTTTGCAGAAAAACAGCCCCAAAGCATGATGTTTCCACCCCCATGCTTCACAGTAGGTATGGTGTTCTTTGGATGCAACTCAGCATTCTTTGTCCTCCAAACACGACGAGTTGAGTTTTTACCAAAAAGTTCTATTTTGGTTTCATCTGACCATATGACATTCTCCCAATCCTCTTCTGGATCATCCAAATGCACTCTAGCAAACTTCAGACGGGCCTGGACATGTACTGGCTTAAGCAGGGGGACACGTCTGGCACTGCAGGATTTGAGTCCCTGGCGGCGTAGTGTGTTACTGATGGTAGGCTTTGTTACTTTGGTCCCAGCTCTCTGCAGGTCATTCACTAGGTCCCCCCGTGTGGTTCTGGGATTTTTGCTCACCGTTCTTGTGATCATTTTGACCCCACGGGGTGAGATCTTGCGTGGAGCCCCAGATCGAGGGAGATTATCAGTGGTCTTGTATGTCTTCCATTTCCTAATAATTGCTCCCACAGTTGATTTCTTCAAACCAAGCTGCTTACCTATTGCAGATTCAGTCTTCCCAGCCTGGTGCAGGTCTACAATTTTGATTCTGGTGTCCTTTGACAGCTCTTTGGTCTTGGCCATAGTGGAGTTTGGAGTGTGACTGTTTGAGGTTGTGGACAGGTGTCTTTTATACTGATAACAAGTTCAAACAGGTGCCATTAATACAGGTAACAAGTGGAGGACAGAGGAGCCTCTTAAAGAAGAAGTTACAGGTCTGTGAGAGCCAGAAATCTTGCTTGTTTGTAGGTGACCAAATACTTATTTTCCACCATAATTTGCAAATAAATTCATTAAAAATCCTACAATGTGATTTTCTGGAAAAAAATTCTCAATTTGTCTGTCATAGTTGACGTGTACCTATGATGAAAATTACAGGCCTCTCTCATCTTTTTAAGTGGGAGAACTTGCACAATTGGTGGCTGACTAAATAATGTTTTCCCCCACTGTATAATGGGCTGGTACTACCAACTGTAAAAGTTAGTGGCACCAGTGACACCAGGGGAAAATGTTAGCCTGGAGACCTGTAATAGTAATTAACACATAGAGTCAATTCATATTATTTTGTATGTACAGTTGAAGTCTGAAGTTTACATACACCTTAGCCAAATACATTTAATCTCAGTTTTTCACAATTCCTGACATTTAATCCTATGAAGAATTTCCTGTCTTAGGTCAGTTAGGATCACCACTTTATTTCAAGAATGTGAAATGTCAGAATAATAGTAGAGAGAATGATTTATTTCAGCTTTTATTTATTTCAACACATTCCCAGTGGGTCAGAAGTTTACATACACTCAATTAGTATTTGGTAGCATTGCCTTTAAATTGTTTAACTTGGGTCAAACGTTTAGGGTAGCCTTCCACAAGCTTCCCACAATAAGTTGGGTGAATTTTGGGCCATTCCTCCTGACAGAGCTGGTGTAACTGAATCAGGTTTGTAGGCCTCCTTGCTCGCACACGCTTTTTCAGCTCTGCCCACCCATTTTCTATAGGATTGAGGTCAGGGCTTTGTGATGGGCACTCCAATACCTTGACTTTGTTGTCCTTAAGCCATTTTGCCACAACTTTGGAAGTATGCTTGGGGTCATTGTCCATTTGGAAGACCCATTTGCGACCAAGCTTCAACTTCCTGACTGATGTCTTGAGATGTTGCTTCAATATATCCACATAATTTTCCTTCCTCATGATGCCATCTATTTTGTGAAGTGCACCAGTCCCTCCTGCAGCAAAGCACCCAACAGCATGATGCTGCCACCCCCGCGCTTCACGGTTGGGATGGTGTTCTTCGGCTTGCAAGGTACCCCCTTTTTCCTCCAAACATAACGATGGTCATTATGGCCAAACAGTTCTATTTTTATTTAATCAGACCAGAGGATATTTCTCCAAACAGTACAATCTTTGTCCCCATGTGCAGTTGCAAACCGTAATCTGTTTTTTTTATGGCGGTTTTGGAGCAGTGGCTTCTTCTTTGCTGAGCGGCCTCGTTTTATTGTGGATATAGATACTTTTGTACCTGTTTCCTCCAGCATCTTCACAAGGTCCTTTGCTGTTGTTCTGGGATTGATTTGCACTTTTCGCACCAAAGTACGTTCATCTCTAGGAGACAGAACGCGTCTCCTTCCTGAGCGGTATGGCGGCTGCGTGGTCCCATGGTGTTTATACTTGCGTACTATTGTTTGTACAGATGAACGTGGTACCTTCAGGTGTTTGGAAATTGCTCCCAAGGAAGAACCAGACTTGTGGAGGTCTACAATATTCTTTCTGAGGTCTTGGCTGATTTCTTTTGATTTTCCCATGATGTCAAGCAAAGAGGCACTGAGTTTGAAGGTAGGCCTTGAAATACATCCACAGGTACACCTCCAATTGACTCAAATGATGTCAATTAGCCTATCAGAAGCTTCTAAAGCCATGACATCATTTTCTGGGATTTTCCAAGCTGTTTAAAGGCACAGTCAACTTAGTGTATGTACTTCTGACCCACTGGAATTGTGATACAGTGAATTATAAGTGAAATAATCTGTCTGTAAACAATTGTTCGAAAAATTACTTGTATCATCCTAACCGACTTGCCAAAACTATAGTTTGTTAATTTGTGGAGGGTTGAAAAACAAGTTTTAATGACTCCATCCTAAGTGTATGTAATCTTCCGACTTCAACTGTATATCTGTGACAGTACGTAAGATCCACTTGCGGCCAAGTGTCAGCCTCCTGGCAGAGGCAACCAGGTTTTTGCAAAGAATATCCTGGTACTTGGCAGAGATCTCCCACTCAGATTTTTTTTTTAGGCCTATAGTGCTCTTGATTTGCTCTCCGGGCCTGCCAGGAAGGAAGAGTTTGTACCTTCAGACGCATGAAATGGTTCAAAATGGGAACACTTTGCCTACCCGGCACGCAGGGCAGCTGAATCAGGTGCACCTACCGCCAACAGCGCGAGACGAATAAAATAAATAAATTAACGCAAGGCTTTATCGTTGGGTTTTTTACAGAAATGTTTGGTGATCGACTGGGCGATCTCCAAGGCATTCCTAGTTGATCACCAAACATTTCTGTAAAAAAAAAAACAATAAAGCCTTGAGTTCCTATTTTAATTTTTTTGTTTCATGCTGTAGGTGCACCTGATTCAGTCCAGTATATGGTCGGACCCAAATCTTGATTTGGAATCGACCGGTTGGTGACCACTGCCGTTGACCTTAACAAGGGCCCCAGGACTTGTGGAAGCAAAATAGCCCCATAGTTGTCATGGGCCTCTCACTCCACCGGGTTACCACCTTAATTTTCTTCCACTCTGCTCACCACTCTCTCTACTCAGCCTAACTAGCTCCACCTGTCCCTGCTCTGCTCTGCTCTAATTACTCTGCCAGCTGCGCTGCATTACCCACTACCTCTCCCAGTATTTAAGGCCCTGTCTTTCAGCTCTCCGGTGTCAGATCGTCTGCAAAGCTCACACCCGGAACCTGTTTGCTCGCGCTTCTGGCTCACCCTGGTTTTGTGACCCCGGACCTGCCTGTTTTTTTGGATACTCTTCTGCCTCAGGAGATCCAGACCTGCTTCTGCCATTACGACTCCTGACTACTCTTCAATCCCGGTAACTCTGACCAGCCTTCTGCCTTGCTACTACGTATTTTGGATTTCCCTTGAACTGTACTGCTGCCTGGTTTCATTCCGCCCTGTTGTGTCTGTGTCTCCCCCCCCCAGGACTTCTGGACCACCCACCACCGGCTTCATAGGACGCATCGCTGCCACTGGGGGGGGCACAGACCCAGCGCATTGGACGGGATCCCTGTTACCCCTGGAGCCTTCATTCACTCCCTACTTCCCTTTTCCCTTAAGTTTAATAAACTTTCTGGTGTGACGCAATTGTGGTCCTCTGGTCGTCTGTCTGAATCGTGACAGTACGATCTGACCATTATGGACTCAGCGCACACTTTCCCCGACATGGAAACCGATGAGCATGAGCAGCAGTTCCAGCAGCAGCAACAACAACTCGCCATGATCATTCAACTCCTCACCAACCTTACCCCAGCCAGTCTGCCCACCAGCCCAGCCCCCGAGTTACCTGCCCCGGTCATTGCAGCCGCTGCTCCGGAACCCAAGATTGGAGACCCCGAGCGGTTCAACGGCGATTCAACCCAGGTCCGGCCATTCCTGACTAGCTGCCGACTTCAGTTCTCCTTGCAGCCAAGGACCTTCGCCACGGAGGGGGCTAAAGTTGGGTATGCCATCACTCACCTGACGGGCCGAGCTCGACTCTGGGGAACAGCAGAGTTCGAACGTCAAACCCCCGCATGTGCAACCTTCGACCTGTTTGCTGAGGAGATGCTGAAGGTGTTTGACCTGGATTCACCCACCGCAGAGGCGTCTCGTGAACTGTTCAGTATTCGACAAGGCAGACGTACAGTCGCAGACCATTCCATCGACTTCCGAACCCTGGCTAGACGAAGTTCTTGGAACACACCATCGTTGGTGGACGCGTTCTTCCATAGTTTGGCTGACTATATCAAGGACGAGTTGGTCTCCCATGAACTGCCTTCCACTCTTGATGAAGCCATCGCACTGACTGTCAGGATCGACAGAAGGATACAGACCCGTCGTCGTGAGAGGGGGCGCCAAGGTCCACCTACTACCGGCATTCGGAGAGATCCGACTGGGCTCCTGTCATCTACTGCCACTCACCCAGGTCAGCTTGATCAGTCTGAGCCTATGGAGATTGGGCGAGCCTCCCTCACTCCTGCAGAGCGCCAGCGCCGCTTCACCTCAAACCTCTGCCTCTATTGTGGAGGTGATGGACATCGTGTGGTAACCTGCCCTTTAAAGGGCCGAAGCTCACCGGGCATAGGGGGAGTCCGGTTGAGTTCAATGACCATCCAGTCCTCCGACCGCAAACCCCTGCTGCAAGTTCACCTCCGCCTCTCTGACTCAACTCACACCCTGGCTGCTCTGGTGGATTCTGGCGCCGAAGCCAACATAATGGACATCAAGCTGGCACGCCAACTGGGACTGGAGAACCTCCGTTTGACACCTCCTATTCCTGCCCGGGCACTGGACGGACACTTACTCGGATCGGTCACTCATGTCACGGCCCCGGTCTCGATGGGTCTGTCCGGAAACCATCAAGAAACTATCCAGTTTCACCTGCTCTCCTCTCCAGGCCAACCCCTCATCCTGGGTTACCCATGGCTCCGCCGGCACAACCCTCAGCTCGACTGGGTGACCGGGGTGATCAGGGAGTGGGGAGAGGACTGCCACCGAACCTGCCTGCTTGCTGCCGCACTACCCCCTCGGCCAGTACCTACTAACTCCGCTCCTGACCTCTCCAATGTCCCAGAATGCTACCATGGTCTCAGAGAGGTGTTTAACAAAGCAAGAGCCACATCTCTGCCCCCTCACCGACCGTACGACTGTGCCATCGACCTCCTCCCTGGAACAGCTCCTCCAAAGGGTCGTCTTTATTCGTTGTCTGCTCCTGAAAGAAAGTCCATGGAGGACTACATCAATGGCTCTCTGTCCGCAGGATTAATCCGTTCATCTTCATCTCCTGCTGGTGCTGGCTTCTTCTTTGTGGGGAAGAAGGACGGATCTCTTCGCCCCTGCATCGACTACAGGGGACTCAACGACATCACAGTGAAGAACCGTTACCCTCTGCCTCTGCTCACCTCTGCTTTTGAGTTGCTCCAGGGAGCCACTATTTTTACCAAGTTGGATCTCAGAAACGCTTACCACCTAGTGCGGATCCGGGAGGGAGATGAATGGAAGACCGCATTCAATACACCAACAGGCCACTACGAGTATCTGGTTATGCCTTTTGGCCTCACCAATGCTCCTGCTGTGTTCCAGGCTCTAGTGAATGATGTACTGCGGGACATGTTAAACAAGTTTGTCTTCGTTTACCTGGATGACATCTTAATCTACTCCAGAAACCTGTCTGAACACACCCGCCATGTCCAGCAAGTCCTTCATCGTCTTCTGGAGAATTCCCTCTACGCCAAGGCAGAGAAATGTGAGTTTCACGTCAAGACAGTGGCCTTCCTGGGGTACATAGTGGCAGAGGGAAGTATCCAAATGGATCCTGCCAAGGTATCAGCAGTCACTTCATGGCCAGTTCCGGAGAACAGAAAGAAGCTGCAACAGTTTCTGGGGTTTGCTAACTTCTATAGGAAGTTTATCCGGAACTACAGTACCGTTGCTGCCCCTCTCACTGCTCTAACCAGCACCAAGCAACCCTTCACCTGGACCCCAGCAGCCGACAAGGCCTTCAGTACCCTCAAGGTGAGGTTCACCTCCGCTCCCATCCTCCAGATGCCTGATGTGGACCGGCAATTCATTGTGGAGGTGGACGCCTCGGATGTGGGAGTTGGTGCTGTGATTTCTCAGTGGGCTGCGGAGGATAGGAAGCTCCATCCCTGTGCCTTTTTCTCACGTCGGTTGTCCCCCTCTGAGTGCAATTACGACATAGGGAACCGTGAGCTGCTGGCTGTGAAGCTTGCCTTGGAGGAGTGGCGTCACTGGCTGGAGGGGTCCACCATTCCATTTCTCGTTTGGACCGATCATAAGAACTTGGAGTACATCCGCACGGCCAAACGGTTGAACTCCAGGCAGTCCCGCTGGGCCCTGTTCTTCACCAGGTTTAGTTTCACTCTGTCATACCGGCCTGGATCACGCAACACCAAGCCAGACGCCCTCTCCCGTCAATTCCAGAAGGATGACACCCCCTCCAAGGACCCTGTGTCGATTCTGCCAAGTCCCTGCATCGTTGCAGCTCTGACCTGGGCTGTTGAGGAACAGGTGCTGGAGGCTCTCCGTAACCAGCCAGGTCCCAGCACTTGCCCAGCTGACCGCCTTTTTGTCCCCGAAGACCTGAGGTCCCAGGTCGTTCAGTGGGGACATGACTCCCGCCTAGTTTGTCACCCTGGCTCCACCCGCACTTACAACCTGCTCGCCCAGAGGTTCTGGTGGCCCTCTCTGAGGAAGGATGTACGGGAATTCGTCCAAGCCTGCCCCATCTGCAACCAACACAAGTCGTCCTGCCAGCCCCCAGCCGGATTGCTGCAGCCCCTGCCTGTGCCCAGACGTCCCTGGTCTCACATCGCCCTTGACTTTGTCACGGGGCTGCCCCCTTCAAGTGGCATGACCGTCATTCTCACCATCGTTGACCGTTTCAGCAAGATGGCACACTTCATTCCCCTCCCCAAGCTCCCAACCGCCAAGGAGACCGCCCAGGTGGTCCTGGAACACGTCTTCCGGATCCACGGACTGCCAAAGGATGTAGTTTCTGACCGTGGTCCACAATTCTCCTCCGCTTTTTGGAAGGAGTTCTGTCACCTGCTGGGAGCCACAGTCAGTCTGACTTCCGGATTCCATCCCCAATCCAATGGGCAGTCAGAGCGGGCTAATCAGGAGCTCGAGAAGGCACTGCGATGCATGACTTCACGCAACCCCCACTCCTGGTCGCAGCAATTGACATGGGTGGAGTACGCACACAATTCTCTGACCTGCTCTGCCATCGGTATGTCCCCTTTCCAATGTGTTTATGGATACCAGCCTCCTCTATTTGCCAGCCAGGAAGAGGAGGTTACTTGCCCATCTGCACTTGCTTTTGCCCGTCGATGTCGCCGCACCTGGTCACAAGCCCGAGCCACACTCCTCAGATCCGTTGCCAGCTACACTACCGGGGCCAACCGTCGGAGAATTCCTGCTCCCACCTACCATGTTGGTCAGAGGGTGTGGTTGTCATCGAAGAACCTGCCACTCAGGGTGGAGTCGCAGAAGCTGGCACCTCGGTTCATTGGCCCATTCCCTATCATAAGAGTGATTAGCCCAACTGCTGTCCGGCTCCAACTGCCTAATTCCCTGAGGGTGCACCCCACTTTCCATGTGTCTAAGATTAAGCCCATCCATGAGAGTCCGCTGGTCCCTGCTGCGCCTGGTCCTCCTCCTCCACGGCTCGTCGATGGTGGTCTGGTTTACACCGTCCGCCGCCTGCTTCGGTCCAGACGGAGGGGTAGGGGTCTCCAGTACCTCATTGACTGGGAGGGCTATGGACCTGAGGAAAGGACCTGGGTGCCAGCTAGTCGGATTGTGGATAGGACTCTCATCACCGCTTTCCACCAACGGCATCCTGATCAACCTGCAATCCGTAGGGGCCGCCCCAGAGGGGTCCCTAACCGTCCGGCCCGCTCGGCTTCCTGTCCTGTGCCTGATCCTGTCTCGGGACCTGTCCCATCTCCCGACCACGGCCCTCCGGCTTCCTCCGAGGATGAGGACGTTCACTCGGACCGTTCGGAGGAGTTCTAGCCCTCCTCCGGCTCCCCTCCTCCCGCCCGGCGTGGTGTTGCTCTTGGGACTTCTGGGGCCGTCCCTTGGGGGGGGGGTTCTGTCATGGGCCTCTCACTCCACCGGGTTACCACCTTAATTTTCTTCCACTCTGCTCACCACTCTCTCTACTCAGCCTAACTAGCTCCACCTGTCCCTGCTCTGCTCTGCTCTAATTACTCTGCCAGCTGCGCTGCATTACCCACTACCTCTCCCAGTATTTAAGGCCCTGTCTTTCAGCTCTCCGGTGTCAGATCGTCTGCAAAGCTCACACCCGGAACCTGTTTGCTCGCGCTTCTGGCTCACCCTGGTTTTGTGACCCCGGACCTGCCTGTTTTTTTGGATACTCTTCTGCCTCAGGAGATCCAGACCTGCTTCTGCCATTACGACTCCTGACTACTCTTCAATCCCGGTAACTCTGACCAGCCTTCTGCCTTGCTACTACGTATTTTGGATTTCCCTTGAACTGTACTGCTGCCTGGTTTCATTCCGCCCTGTTGTGTCTGTGTCTCCCCCCCCCAGGACTTCTGGACCACCCACCACCGGCTTCATAGGACGCATCGCTGCCACTGGGGGGGGCACAGACCCAGCGCATTGGACGGGATCCCTGTTACCCCTGGAGCCTTCATTCACTCCCTACTTCCCTTTTCCCTTAAGTTTAATAAACTTTCTGGTGTGACGCAATTGTGGTCCTCTGGTCGTCTGTCTGAATCGTGACAATAGTACCAGGTCATTTCAGCCAAAAACCTGCTTGCCACTGCCAGGAGGCTGACACTTGGCCGCAAGTGGATCTTCCAGCAAGACAATAACCCCAAGCACACATCAAAATCCATAAATAAATGGTTAATTGACCACAAAATCAACATTTTGCAATGGCAATCTCAGTCTCCGGACTTCAACCCCATTGAAAACCTGTGGTTGGAATTGAAGAGGGCAGTCCATAATCACAGATTATTATGTATGGAGGAATGGTCTAAAATCCCCCCCAATATGTTCTCCAATCTCATAAAACATTTTAGAGTTGGCGGCGTGCACAGTGATGTGGGCTGGTGTGGATAAAATGCCAGGGCAAATTTCTTGACATTGACTTTGACTGACTTTGACATTAGAGTAACACAACAAAATGTGGAAAAGGTTAAGGGGTGTGAATACTTTCTGAAAGCACTGTAGTTGCCCAACTTTCTGTTCAGATACACACCTCACATTTCACCATGCAATAAGCTTACATATCGGCATAAACAGTACTCCCTTTACACTGAGTTAAGGTGGCCCATTCAAGCCCCAAACTACAGCTTATCTGCCTCTCTAACAGCAAATGGTCCAGCATAGGCTGCCACACTTTAGTACAGATGTATAAATGTTTTCCTTTCCTCCTAGCGCCAAGTTCTTCCATAGACAAAACCTTAAAAATCTCCCGATACCACTGTGTAATCCTTTTCTTTATCTAGAGCAGTGTTTCCCAACCCTGGTCCTTGAGTACCCCCAACAGTACATATTTCTATTGTAACCCTGGACAAGCACACCTGATTCAACTAGTCAACTAATCATCAAACCCTCAATGAGCTGAATGAAGTGTGTTTGTCCAGGGCTACAATGACAATGTGTACTGTTGGGGGTACTCGAGGACCAGTGTATCTGAACAGAAAGTTGGGCAACTACAGTGCCTTCAGAAAGTATTCACAGCACTGTACTTTTTCCACATTTTGTTGTGGGGGAAACACTGATCTAGAGTACATTTCAGACCAGCTCCAGTGTTCTAAAGTTTGGGAAATGCATATCTCCCTCATATGCTTCACTGCTTCCTCTGCTTGCCTTATACAGGAAAGAGGAGAAGGGAAAAGAGAGGAGAAGGGAAGGGAGGAGAGGAAGTAGAGCGATGGGAGTGGCATCTGCACCTCTCCCTTATGGCCACCAAAAGGAGCTATTGAGGTCTAACCACACACCCAAAATACAGTGTTCAATCGTGTCCAGGGAGTTCTAGCCAGCTCAGTGGTAGTCATGACCAGAGCTCAACCAAAACCTCAGCCTGAGAGCGCTGAGTTCACCTCAGTGTCCAGGCCCTCCTAGACGCTGATCTTGCGTCAGTTTTGCATTTTTCCGACTAATGGTTAAGGTTATGATTGGTGGAGGGGAAACTGATGCTAGATCTGTATCTAGGGGAAACTTCACCCCGGGGCAGGGGAAAGGCAGAGTGAAGAAAAGAGGGAAAGAGTCAGTAGACCAGGCAAGATATACTACATAACCAAAAGTATGTGGACACCTGCTCGTCGAACATCTCTTTCCAAAATCATGGGCAGTAATATGGAGTTGGTCCACCTTTGCTGCTATAACAGCCTCCACTCTTCTGGGAAGGCTTTCCACTAGATGTTGGAACACTGCTGCGGGGACTTGCTTCCATTCAGCCACAAGAGCATTAGTGAGGTCGGGCACTGATGTTGGGCGATTAGGCCTGGCTTGCAGTCGATGTTCCAATTCATCCCAAAGGTGTTCGATGGGGTTGAGGTCAGGGCTCTGTGCAGGCCAGTCAAGTTCTTCCATACCGATCTCGACAAACCATTTCTGTACGGACCTGGCTTTGTGCACGGGGGCATTGTCATGATGAAACAGGAAAGGGCCTTCCCCAAACTGTTGCCACAAAGTTGGAAGCACAGAATCGTCTAGAATTTCATTGTATGCTGTAGCGTTAAGATTTCCCTTCACTGGAACTAAGGGGCCTAGCCTGAACCATGAAAAACAGCCCCAGACCATTATTCCTCCTCCAGCAAACAGTTGGCACTATGCAATGGGGCAGGTAGCGTTCTCCTGGCATCCACCAAACCAAGATTCGTCCATCGGACTGCCAGATGGTGAAGCGTGATTTATCACTCCAGAGAATGCGTTTACACTGCTATAGAGTCCAATGGCAGCGAGCTTTACACCACTCCAGCCGACGCTTGGCATTGCGCATGGTGATCTTAGGCTTGTGTGCGGCTGCTCGGCCATGGAAAGCCATTTCATGAAGTTCCCGACGAACAGTTCTTGTGCTGACGTTGCTTCCAGAGGCAGTTTGGAACTCGGTAGTGAGTGTTGCAACCGAGGACAGACGATTTCTACACGCTATGCGTTTCAGCACTCGGCGGTCCTGTTCTGTTGGCTTGTGTGGCCTACCATTTTGCGGCTAAGCCGTTGTTGCTCCTAGACGTTTCCACTTCACAATAACAGCACTTACAGTTGACCGGGGAAGCTCTAGCAGGGCAGAAATTTGATGAACTAACTTGTTGGAAAGGTGGCATCCTATGACTGTGCCACGTTGAAAGTCACTGAGCTCTTCAGTAAGGCCATTCTACTTCTGTTTGTCTATGGAGATTGCATGGCTGTGTGCTCGATTTTATACACCTGTCAGCAACGGGTGGGCTGAAATAGCCAAATCCACTCATTTGAAGGGGTGTCCATACTTTTGTATATATAATGTATGTTAACCAAGGTCTTTCTGCCTCTCTGGGAGAGAGAGGCACACAGACAGGCAAACGGACAGACAGACAGAGAATGAGAGATGTAGAGAAAGAGGCAGGGAGAGGGGCAGAGAGAAAATAAAAGCCTCCTGTTTCTCTCCTTAGGATTAGATGGACTTTCCACACAAGAGGCTGCTGTGCATGACTATGAATGGATTTGGATGTAGAAGTGTGCATGTGTTGGACAGAGATGAACTTGTGGAACACAGAGAATGTGTGTGTGTGAGAGTGTGAGAGTGAGTGAGTGAGTGAGTCAGACACACAACTCACAAATGAGCGAACCATCTGAAGCCAAAACAGATCCCACCAAAACCCAATTAAACAAGTCTGTTGGCTGTTGCCTAGCTAGCAAACAGTCACACACACGCACTCTGCTCCTCTCAATCAATGGTGACACACTGCTGTGAAGTGAACACATACACAGGCCTCTTCTCTACCTACTGATGACGGATGTCTGCATACAGTGGGGTCATGCAGATATACAGAGAGAGCGAGAAAGAGAGAGGGAGACAGACAGACAGACAGACAGACAGACAGAAAGATGGAGAGAGAACAAAAAACTGGACAGTGGCAGAAATGAGAGAGAGAAAGAAAGAGAGAAAGAGAAACACTGGACTGCGCTGGAATTGAGATAGGGGATAGGTGATGACGGTGATAAACATGAAGAACAGTTGCTCACCCATGACACGACTCGGCCGTTGAAACAGGGCAGTTTGGCATACTCGTCTGAGATCTCCTCTTTCACCACCCTGAGGGGAGAAAGGATAGAGTCAAAATCCACCGGGTTACACACATCACAACATTAAAGGCAACCTCAGCAACATGTGTATGTATACACTCAGTGGCCAGTTTATTAGGTACACCACCCCGTTCACGAAAATGGTTCGCTCCTACAGACTGTCACTGCTGTGGCTAGCTATATCATGCAGGCAGACAGGCATCGAGGCATTCAGTTACTGTTCGAGTGAACGATAGAATGGGAAAACGAGTGACCTAAGCAACTTTGAGCGTGGTATGATCCTCGGTGCCAGGCGCGCCGGCATCTCAGAAATGGCCGGCATCCTGGGCTTTTCACGCACGTCAGTGTATAGGGTTTACCGAGAATGGTGCGACAAACAGAAAGCTTCTAGTCAACGGCAGTCTGTGGGTGAAAACAGCTCGTTGATGTTAGAGGTCGAAGGAGAATGGTAAGAATCGTGCAAGCTAACAGGCGGTGCTGTACAATAGTACAACAGTGGTGTGCAGAACGGCATCTCGGAACGCACAACTCGTTGATCCTTGTCACGGATGGGCTATTGCCACAGATGACGCCACCGGGTTCCACCCCTATCAGCTACAATCAAGAAGAAGCGGCTCCAGTGGGCACGGAATCACCAACACTGGACAATTGAGGACTGGAAAAACATTGCCTGGTACATGACAGCGAGTTCAATTTTCTGTGCAGTCCCCAGACTACCCAGTAGAGCATCTTTGTAATGAGATGGAATGGGCTATTCGTAGCATGAATGTACCGTCGTCCAATCTGCAGCAACTGTATGATGCCATCACGTCAGCATGGTCCAACATCCCTATGCTAAGAATGCCCCGAATAATTCAGTTATGGAGGCAAAGGGAGGTCCGACCTGGTACTAGTTGGGTGTACTTAATAAACTGGCGGGTGAATGTATACAGTGGGTTCTGAAATTATTGACACCCTTGATAAAGATGAGCAAAAATGACTATAAAATTCATTATTCAAATACTGAGCTATATTGTATTCTCCAAAAATTTGGAAATTCTATAATTTTTTACTAACACAATTGCTCAGAGAAAGAGGATTTGTTTAACAAGTACTACAAATATTTTTCCTATCAAAAAGGTAGGAGTCAAAATTATCGACACCCCTATTTTCAATACCTCATCTTGTGAGGAAAATGGCACTGAGCCTTTTTCAGTACCGTTATCCTCACAAGGTGAGGTATTGAAAGGTATTGAAAACAGAACTTCCAGTTCCGGTGGCATGCATTGAAACGCGTGGCTTTCTTTTGCAAAATAACTATGAGTTAACTGATTTATTTTCAAATAATTGTCAACATATAACGCCATATTAAGGTGTGGGACGTTCACTGTATTACAAGGAACAACTAGCAGGTCTATTTCGCTTCAGCAGCTGGCATAATCTGTCCATTCACAATTCACCTGTGGGAACATGGCGGCTCTCAACACCCGACAACAGAAAAAGTTGGCCGCTACTATCAGGAAATGACCTCTGCCCTAGACTTGCAATTAAAACCGGCAAATGAATATCTTGCACTGCTCACTTCTGAAGTGGATAACTACTCAACTAAAGCGGAAAGTTTGGAGACAGTGGCCAATGTGACAGAGGAACGACTTCATGACCTGCAAACAATGCAAACTAACCCTTTACAGCCTGAGCGAAATGTTCAATTTCTTGCTGGATCATGACCAATGTTCCCTCTAATTTCTTTCGACACTGAGCAAATTTCAGGTCTGCTGAGCACAAACTTGAACATTGTGAAAATTCTGTGCAGCTTCCAGCATGCGTTTACTGTGAACACTGAGGCTGTACCCACTTTAAGTTACAGTTTTAACAGTGGCCAAGTAGGCTAGTGTGGCTATTTGATCATAATGTAGGCCTACCAGAGTGGCCTACCATCAAAAACAATGGAGAAAATGCATCCCATAACATTTTAACATGGAAATAGCTGTTCTATCATTCAACCTACAGTAGCAGCCAATGTGTGGTGTTCAATGTAGGCCTACATTCCATGAGACTTTTGAAAAAAACATGTAGGGATTGACATTAACCTGTTTATCCACTTGTCCTTCAGACAAGGAGGTGACTGAAAATGTTATGTTGTTTGACGCAAGAAACCACTTTACAAAATAAAAAGCATTATTATTCCCATACCATTATTACAGAAAATCAGACAAATGACGCTGCCCTCTGCCTATTGGATACTTAGCTTATTCAAGCCTGTCTCAAAATACAACACTGCCCCTTTAAGACAAAATAAAGCTCTTTACCTGACTGACTTTTCAAAGATGTCAAAAAATTTACACACTTTATGCTCTTGTAGGAAGCAATCACTCTCCTAAAAATGTACACATTTTATGCTCTTGTAGGAAGCAATCACTCCCCTATTGCTGACTACAAATGATCTACAGTACCAGTCAAAAGTTTGGACACACCTACTCATTCAAGGGTTTTCTTTATTTTTACTGTTTTCTACATTGTAGAATAATAGTGAAGACATCAAAACTATGAAATAACACATACGGAATCATGTAGTAAACAAAAAAAGTGTTAAACAAATCAAAAAATATTTTAAGTGGCTACTTTGAATATTTTTGGATTTGTTTAACAGTTTTTTGTTTACTACATGATTCCATATGTGTTATTTCATAGTTTGGATGTCTGGGCTACTGCACGCCCGCGCACACACACAGTGAGAAACAGCCCTTTGAAATGATATGACATACAATAGCACCCCATCAATAACATTGTAATCAGTCAAGAAATAACACCTGTGAAAATGTGTCATACAAAAATCAATGCTTTTTTTTTTTTTAAACAACTGCCATTTACACAACTTTCTAATGAAGATAAAAACCTAGAGCATATTGAGTCTTCCTTGTTTTGTAATGATTGAACATCTGAAATCATAATAGAAATACCTTTTACTGGGCCTCCCGAGTGGCTACAGACCTGGGTTCGATCCCAGGCTGTGTCACAACCGGGAGTCCCATAGGGCGGCGCACAATTGGCACAGCGTTGTCCGGGTTAGGGAAGGGTTTGGCCGCGGGGGCTTTACTTGGCTCATTGAGCTCTAGCGACTCCTTGTGGCGGGCTGGGTGCCTGCAGGCTGACTTTGGCCGTCAGTTGAACGGTTTCCTCCTCCTCCTGGCTTCCAGGTTAAGCGGGCGGGTGTTAAGGAGCGCGGTTTGATGGGTCATGTTTCGGAGGACGCGTGACTCGACATTCGCCTCTCCCGAGCCCGTTGGGGAGTTGCAGCGATGAGACAAGATCGCAAAATTGGGGAGAAAAATGGGGTAAAAAAAACTACTACTTTTTTTGTGAACAAGTTACAGCTGTTTTAGTGACCGATGGTATTTGTCTATGGAATGTTCCTTGATCAGACACTTTCTTATCTGGATAGTAGTATATTAAACAATCTGCACCAAAACTAATAACAAATAGCATTTAGTCTTACATTTGATCAGGAAAGACACACAAGTAATATAATATTAATAAAAC
This sequence comes from Coregonus lavaretus, assembly GCF_964263955.1. NCBI lineage: Eukaryota > Metazoa > Chordata > Actinopteri > Salmoniformes > Salmonidae > Coregonus > Coregonus lavaretus. The sequence goes on along the minus strand of NC_140013.1, from coordinate 3,111,914 downwards.
AAGAACTTTATTGAAAGAATTAGGGGAGGGGAATACATTGTCTCATTCAAACCTGTAACCATCATAGCCATAACATTATATACAACATCCATCTCAGGGATATTGTCATCAAAATTGATCTGGCCGGGGAGCAATGCTGGGCAGCATCTTAGACCTGGAGGGGTGGGGAGGGGGACAGGCATCAGTTGGCATGGCATCAAGCATAATGTATTTCTATAACCTCCCTAAACCAGCCTGATCTTGCAAGCTCACATTCTGTTTCACTACAAGTGAAGTGAAACCAGTCTGAGCACAGTGATCAATCTATTTTATTCAACATCAATATGGAGTATAATCTTTAATATTTGTATCATGTGTTTGGACATACTGACCCATCTGCTCGTGGGATGCCTTCCTTGGGATCTCAGTCTGTTTGACAGCCAGACCTCTGATACGACCCAGCTCCTGTAGTAGAGATAGATTTATTCCTAAGGCAACACAGAGGAAATTCTTGCATAAAGTTGATAAGAGTAACTTCGGGGGCTGCCCTACACTCCTCTGTCAACTCAGTGTAGGCCACGCCAGGTTCACCCTGCACAGAAGGAACAATAGTTTATTATCTTTCAATGGGCTGCGTTCCAAATGGCACCCTATTCCCTAGAGAGGGCATCAGTGTAGGCATATTTGACAGTTACCTTTACTGGTGCCTATGTCCAAAATGAATCACACTACCTGGAGTGCCTCAACCTACAACAATGTTGGTCCCCTACTACGCATAACCGCTTGCCCTCGCATTCAGGTGCTACTCAAACAAACCACATCCTATTCTCCTTTCTATCTTTCCTGTATCAAAACCTAAGATTTCTACAGTAGTCCTCCAGTACATTTAAGTTTCACTCTTTCTGCTCGGACTATCAGCCAAATGTTAGTGTGGTCTTCCAACAGATTGTGCCATACAGTGGGGAAAAAAAGTATTTAGTCAGCCACCAATTGTGCAAGTTCTCCCACTTAAAAAGATGAGAGAGGCCTGTAATTTTCATCATAGGTACACGTCAACTATGACAGACAAAATGAGAAAAATAAATCCAGAAAATCACATTGTAGGATTTTTTATGAATTTATTTGCAAATTATGGTGGAAAATAAGTATTTGGTCAATAACAAAAGTTTCTCAATACTTTGTTATATACCCTTTGTTGGCAATGACACAGGTCAAACGTTTTCTGTAAGTCTTCACAAGGTTTTCACACACTGTTGCTGGTATTTTGGCCCATTCCTCCATGCAGATCTCCTCTAGAGCAGTGATGTTTTGGGGCTGTCGCTGGGCAACACAGACTTTCAACTCCCTCCAAAGATTTTCTATGGGGTTGAGATCTGGAGACTGGCTAGGCCACTCCAGGACCTTGAAATGCTTCTTACGAAGCCACTCCTTCGTTGCCCGGGCGGTGTGTTTGGGATCATTGTCATGCTGAAAGACCCAGCCACGTTTCATCTTCAATGCCCTTGCTGATGGAAGGAGGTTTTCACTCAAAATCTCACGATACATGGCCCCATTCATTCTTTCCTTTGCACGGATCAGTCGTCCTGGTCCCTTTGCAGAAAAACAGTCCCAAAGCATGATGTTTCCACCCCCATGCTTCACAGTAGGTATGGTGTTCTTTGGATGCAACACAGCATTCTTTGTCCTCCAAACACGACGAGTTGAGTTTTTACCAAAAAGTTATATTTTGGTTTCATCTGACATTCTCCCAATCCTCTTCTGGATCATCCAAATGCACTCTAGCAAACTTCAGACGGGCCTGGACATGTACTGGCTTAAGCAGGGGGACACGTCTGGCACTGCAGGATTTGAGTCCCTGGCGGCGTAGTGTGTTACTGATGGTAGGCTTTGTTACTTTGGTCCCAGCTCTCTGCAGGTCATTCACTAGGTCCCCCCGTGTGGTTCTGGGATTTTTGCTCACCGTTCTTGTGATCATTTTGACCCCACGGGGTGAGATCTTGCGTGGAGCCCCAGATCGAGGGAGATTATCAGTGGTCTTGTATGTCTTCCATTTCCTAATAATTGCTCCCACAGTTGATTTCTTCAAACCAAGCTGCTTACCTATTGCAGATTCAGTCTTCCCAGCCTGGTGCAGGTCTACAATTTTGTTTCTGGTGTCCTTTGACAGCTCTTTGGTCTTGGCCATAGTGGAGTTTGGAGTGTGACTGTTTGAGGTTGTGGATAGGTGTCTTTTATACTGATAACAAGTTCAAACAGGTGCCATTAATACAGGTAACGAGTGGAGGACAGAGGAGCCTCTTAAAGAAGAAGTTACAGGTCTGTGAGAGCCAGAAATCTTGCTTGTTTGTAGATGACCAAATACTTACTTTCCACCATAATTTGCAAATAAATTCATTAAAAATCCTACAATGTGATTTTCTGGATTTTTTTCCCTCCATTTGTCTGTCATAGTTGACGTGTACCTATGATGAAAATTACAGGCCTCTCTCATCTTTTTAAGTGGGAGAACTTGCACAATTGGTGGCTGACTAAATACTTTTTTCCCCACTGTATAGCCAACTCCTATGTATAGCCAACTTTTATGGTAACATGGCATGACAACTATCATACAATAGGATAAACAGATCTAGGACCAGGCTAGCCAAATGTTGATTCTTTGCCAGTCAATGTTCACCTTCCTGTGTGTGTCTGTGTGTGTTCTGTTACCCTGGCTTATCATATCGTGCTCACCTGGGCTGTGAGGGTGTGTCTTGTGAGGGTGTAATTGTCCCTCAGCCCTTTCTTCAGCCTCAGTAGCATGTTGTCCAGTCCCTGCCGGTCCTTGTCACCGTGGGGACAGCTTCTACAGTGTCCTCCTCACGAAGGTCTGTGAGCCGACAGTCCACCACACTGTCCTACAGAAAGAGAGAGCGAGAGAGAGAGAAAGAGTATTTAAAAATCATAGACCTAAAGTAATAATAATAAATACATATAGTACTAGTAAAAAGTTTGGACACACCTACTCATTCAAGGGTTTTTCTTTATTTTTTTACTATTTTCTACATTGTAGAATAATAGGAAAGACATCAAAACTATTAAATAACACACATGGAATCATGTAGTAACCAAGAAAGTGTTAAACAAATCAAAATATAGTTCATATTTGAGATTCTTCAAATAGCCACCCTTTGCCTTGATGACAGCTTTGCACACTCTTGGCATTCTCTCAACCAGCTTCATGAGGTAGTCACCTGGAATGCATTTCAATTAACAGCTGTGCCTTCTTAACAGTTAATTTATGGAATTTATTTCCTTCTTAATGCGTTTGAGCCAATCAGTTGTGTTGTGACAAGGTGGGGGGGGGGGAGGGGGGGGGTATACAGAAGATAGCCCTATTTGGTAAAAGACCAAGAACGGCTCAAATAAGCAAAGAGAAACGACAGTCCATCATTACTTTAAGACATGAAGGTCAGTCAATACGGAACATTTCAAGAACTTTGAAAGTTTCTTCAAGTGCAGTCGCAAAAACCATCAAGCGCTATGATGAAACTGGCTCTCATGAGGACCGCCACAGGAAGTGGAAGACCCAGAGTTACCTCTGCTGCAGAGGATAAGTTCATTAGTGTTACCAGCCTCAGAAATTGCAGCCCAAATAAATGCTTCACAGAGTTCAAGTCACAGACACATCTCAACATCAACTGTTCAGAGGAGACTGTGTGAATCAGTCCTTCATGGTTGAATTGCTGCAAAGAAACCACTACTAAAAGAACACGAATAAGAAGAAGAGACCTGCTTGGGCCAAGAAACACGAGCAATGGACATTAGACCGGTGGAAATGTGTCCTTTGGTCTGGAGTCCAAATTTGAGATTTTTGGTTCCAACCGCCGTGTCTTTGTGAGACGCGGTGTGGGTGAACGGATGATCTCTGCATGTGTATTTCCCACCGTAAAGCATGGAGGAGGTGGTGTTATGGTGTGGGGGTGCTTTGCTGGTGACGCTGTCTGTGATTTATTTAGAATTCAAGGCACACTTAACCAGCATGGCTACTACAGCATTCTGCAGCGATACGCCATCCCATCTGGTTTGGGCTTAGTGGGACTATCATTTGTTTTTCAACAGGACAATGACCCAACACACCTCCAGGCTGTGTAAGGGGTATTTTACCAAGAAGGAGAGTGATGGAGTATATTTTCATTTGTTTAACACTTTTATGTTTACTACATGATTCTATATGTGTTTTTTCATAGTTTTGATGTCTTCACTATTATTCTACAATGTAGAAAATAGTAAAAATAAAGAAAAACCCTTGAATGAGTAGTTGTCCTAAAACTCTTGACCGGTAATGTATATACAGTGCATTCGGAAAGTATTCATACTCCTTGACTTTTTCCACATTTTGTTACGTTACAGCCTTATTCTAAAATTGATTAAATTGTTTTTTTCCTCTCATCAATCTACACAAAATACCCCATAATGACAAAGCAAAAACTTAAATATGACATTTACATAAGTATTCAGACCCTTTACTCAGTACTTTGTTGAATGATGGATGCCACTGTGTTCTTGAGGATCTTCAATGCTGCAGAAATGTTTTGGTACCCTTCCTCAGATCTGTACCTCGACACAATCCTGTCTCGGAGCTCTACGGACAATTCCTTCGACCTCATGGCTTGGTTTTTGCTTTGACATGCACTGTCAATTATGGGACCTTATATAGACAGGTGTGTGCCTTTCCAAATCATGTCCAATTAATTGAATTTACCACAGGTGGACTCCAATCAAGTTGTAGAAACAGCTCAAGGATGATCAGTGAAAACAGGATGCACCTGAGCTCAATTTCGAGTCTCATAGCAAAGGGTCTGAATACTTATATAAATAAGGTATTTCTGTTGTTTATTTTTTATAAATTTGCAAAAATGTCAATAAACCTGTTTACGCTTTGTCATTATGATAGACTGAAGTTTGAGCATTGCTATCCATCTTTTACATGGTACCTATATTCAAAAATGATTTTTCTACAATATTCAAAGCATATTGACAGAATTACAGTCTTTATAGAATAAACATCTAATTTCACCAATTACATGTGGGAAAAACATATTTGAGTGAACATTAGCAAGCCAGCAGCAGATCAAACAGAAAGTGAATTATCTAGGGCGTTCACTCACTGCTCTAGAATGTTGAGAAAAACAGGGCAATTCAAGAGGGTGCTACAAAATGTAGTGTCAAAACGTAGTTCTTTGCCCTATGTCATTATAAATCACATAGAATTAATCATTAAATAGTTCTCTACAATATTATAACTTTAATATACTTGTACTTGACAGTGTTGATGAAATAACAACGTTCATTTGCTGTGACCGTTGCTAATTTAGAATGCTCCACTCTCTCTCTATTTTGGCGTTGGGAGGTGGTACCATTTGGAGGTGTTTCTACGGATTGGACCAATCAAAATTACATTTAACGTAACATTTTAGTTATTTAGCAGACGCTCTTATCCAGAGCGACTTAGAGTATATTTTCGTACTGGTCCCCCGTGGGAATCGAACCCACAACCCTGGCGTTGCAAGCGCCATGCTCTACCAACTGAGCCACACGGGACTTGATACCACTGTCATTTTAATCTCCAGATCCTTGCAGATTGGCTATATTGGCGACCAATCTACTTTGAGCTGCCATTTCTATTGGGATATAAAGGGAAATAATCAGAAATACACCATGGAAACAGGAACAGGTTATCTTCGGGGTCGGTGGATATTGAAAATCAGTCTGTCAGCTTTGTAAATAAATATATATTTAGTCCCTATTTTGTTTTGCATTCCAGGGATTTCATTTAGAAAAAGCCCATGTTTTCACTCACGAACTTGCAGCCACTAAGAGTTCTATTCAGTGACCACTTTTTGATCATGCCTGTTCCATTCACTCTAAACATGCTAAATTCTCAGAGTAACCTTTGAATCAAAAATGGTAGAGACACTGTTTTTCTGACGCAATTCTCTATTGAATGGACATATTTCTATAAACCTTGAATTAATTAATCCTTTTATGGGTGAACACCCTAAATTCTCTCCTCTCCTTCCCTCACCCCGGTTTTAGCTTGCAGCTATCACTGTCTAGGTTTAGGATATTTACTAGCCCATACCAGCGACAAACTAAGCTATGTTATCGACATATGGCAGTACACAAAGAAAATCTAGCTCACTTATTTTGCCAGTGTTGTATCTAAATAATATGATGCTAATTATGCTGTGAGACCAAGGAGTCCGCTTACACTGTACTTTGATTATAAAGGTTTATTTATATCACAAGATTTCAGCGTAAGTTTACAGACATCTGCAGGCATCTGGAGAACAACGACCCAAAATAATATGTTGTTCTGTCCTCCTTTGTTTTAACCGTGGTATTTATATCCTATGCCCTATGTAACATAATATGGGTGTTTTCCCATAAACCAATCCCAGGACTCCACATAACAGACTTCCTCGGCTTTAGGGTGCCCCTATAGAACTACTCCCCAGATGCTCCCTTAAGCTGAGTCAACATCCTCTAAAACCATTTGAAACCATTAGCAAAGTCATAAACTGTTTAAACACTACACCAGCTAGAAAAGAATAGCCACAAATTAATTCAGAAAGCTAGCTAGTTATAGCATTAGCTATCGCTACCTGCTGCTTCTTCAAGCAGCATTACAACCAACATTATTCAGCGCTGCAAATAGACATTTTAAACAAAATAATTTAGTCTTTCAGGTCACATTATTAATAAAACATTGTCATATCCAATTTAACAACTTTCTTACCTCAACTGATCCACCTGGTTTCCACTTTGAAGCTGTGAAAATAGCACTCGAGATCCACTCTCGTTCTAGTCATCAATTGGGGCACTGAGGCAAAGGGTGGATTTGCTCCATGACATTTCATTGAAGAAAAAAAAAAATCCCACCCATAAAGCGGGAAAAAAATATATTTGTAGCTCATGTTGTCATGTGTAAATGTCCGTTTTCAGATATAGAATTGGTGATTTGATGGCAGTGTTATTAAGGCTTTAAAGCTGCATGATGTACCTTTTTGGGTGACCCAACCAAATTCACATAGAAATGTTACTTATAGATCTGTCACTTATTGAAAGCAAGTCTAAGACGTGGTAGATCTGTTCTATGTGCGCTATTTCTATGCTTCCCGTTTTTAAGTTTTGTCTGCGTCTTTTACCTTCAGTTTTGTACAACAGCTTCAAACAGCTGAAAATACAATATTTTTTGTAACTGAAAATATATTTCACAGAGGTTTAGATGGTACATTGATTCTCTACACTACATTGCTAGTTTTTTCACAAACTGAAATTAGGCGAACTATTAGAATTTTAGCAATCAGGAAATGGCAGATCGATTTCTGCATATTGCACCTTTAAACCATCATAACTATTATTCCTAAATTTGAATGCTCTGGCTGGAAAGGGCTAAGCTAGAAGGGGAAATCAATCTCATAAAAAATAAAACAGAATCTCTTGAAAATCGTTCCCGTAAATTCATTGTGCGGGTCACAGGACTTGAAACTGGTGTACAAGCAGGCAACCCAACATCCTTCATGAGCAATATTTTCTGTGAACTGTTTGGGCAGGGTTCCATGCCGCTGATAAACATTGCGCACCGCATGGGTCCTCACCGCAAAGGATCTCTGTGTTTGATTGTACAAATCCACAGTTTTGAAGTCAAGTGGGAGGACCCTGTCCCAGCCGTAAGCACACTGTGGGCTACACTGGGAGCAGTGACATCCAAGCCAGTGCTGGACTTGGACTGAAATAAATTCCGGTACTCATTTTGGGTGCCGGTACAGTTTATATTTATATTTGCATTCACCCTATTGCTTACACCCGTCACGTTGTTCTACATCTACATAAGTGCCTAGGTAGGAGGGGTTAGGGTTTCTCCTAGACAGGGCCTAACTATACTGACCCAATAATCACATGCCCTAGAGATATCCCTTATTGCAACAGTGGTTAGGGTACTCGTCATTGGTGCTGATGGCCTGGGTTTGAGACCCGGTAGGAGTGTCACCCTACTTTCACATCCTTAACAATATATGTGTGTGTCATCATTGCTGTTTTGAATTGCATTTATCAGACATTGACTGTTTATAGGGGAATTTGTTAGAACACTTGGAAATATTATTTATGCATCTTTGTCCAGAAGAAACCCTAAACCCTCCTCCCTAGGCACTTGTGTCGATCTGAAACAATTTGATAGGTGTAAGCAATAGGGTGAATGCACTTTGAAGTAAATCTCAACTCTTGATTCAGGGGTATCATTAAAACAGGTTAATATGCCCCACCAACATACAGAAAGCCCCCTTCAATTGCTGAAATAAGTAAATAAAATCAATGATGAGAATAGTCAGATTAATTGATACCTGACAAGGACATAGTGATCCCAGGTGAGAACATGTTGAATAATAATTACTATATAAATGAACATGCACAATGTAATCATGTATGCCAAATATGTAAGTTGAAAACACTGTACGTTAAAAGCACTGTGCGTGTGAGTATCCCTAACCTTGCCAACAGACAAGGAGCTATGAATGGATCAGAGGTTCACCAATCAGGTCCTTGATTGGCTCGGCAACAGTAACAAGACATGATGTGTAAATAATTTATCTTTGGACACATACATTTTCTTGCAATGTTCCCAAGAAACGTGTCTAGAACATTAATATGTTATGTTCTGAGAACATGTTAACCACGTTCTGGGTAATTTCTATTTGGCATTAAGGGAATGGTCTCTTGGAAACATTCCTTGCACATCACAGGAACATTCCTATGAAAACGTTAGTTAATGACCTAATGAGATTCTTAAAGGAATGTTCTCTAAAGTTGCGAGAACATTTGTTGTTAGCTGGGATGTTACTTAAGATCATAGCTCCTTTAATCTCTCAATCAATCAGAGACGATTACTGCTGGCAGGTAGCACTGTCGTACATTCATTTATTTATTTTCTTCTGAGTGGCAGCCCAAAGGCACAATGTCTGAAATAATGAATTGAAAATATATGAACGGAATATTAATTTATATTAATTAAAAATATTGTACCTGTAACCCATCCCCCCACCCCCAACAAAAAAATGACAAAAAAAATAAAATGTTGGTCACAAAACTATAAAAAGGTTCAGTGCCGTTATCCTCGCAAAAGTTAGTTAAAAATTAAAGATATTGAAAACAGGGGTGACAACAATTTGACCCTAGCTTTTTGAGAAAAAAATAAACATTACTTGTTAAACAAAATCTGTTTCTCTGAGCAATTGTATTAGTATAAAGTAATTTCCCAATTTTTGGAGCATACAGTATAGCTCAGTATTTGAATTATTCATTTTATACAGTCATTTTTGCTCATCTTTATCAAGGGTGTCAATAATTTCGGACCCCACTGTACCATCAGAGTGCACCATGAGCGAAAATGTAAACAATGGAGCAAGTGCATAAATGACATTCTTACAAATTACAAGTAATTCTTGAAAAATCAATGAATACAGTATATTACATTAGTTGAAAGGACTGGAAATCTTACAGATTGTGGCTTTTAGATAACCTACTCCCTTCATGGAGGCCAGGGTAGTGTTCATTAGGGCATACAACGGCAGCTGTTTTAAAAAGATGAACAGAAAACTAAATTAAGCTGCTCTTACTGGACAATCCAACTTCCTGTTTCAGTCGTTTCCTTCTGTTCTGTGCATAATGAACATGACCCTGCTGATGAGACACAGGAATTAATCTCTTACAGGCCCAGTGCAGTCAAAAATGTGATTTTCCTGTGTTTTATATACACCGAGTGTATAAAACATTAGGATATTGAGTTGCACCCCCTTTTGCCCTCAGAACAGCCTCAATATGTCGGGGCATGGACTGTACAAGGTGCCAAAAGTATTGCACAGGGATGCTGGCCCATGTTGACTCCAATGCTTCCCACAGTTGTGTCAAGTTGGCTGGATGTCCTTTGGGTGGTGGACCATTCTTGATGCAAACGGGAAACTGTTAAGTGTGAAAAACCCAGGAGCATTGCATTTCTTGACACACTCAAACCGGTGCGCCTGGAACCTACTACCATACCCCGTTCAAAGGCACTTAAATATTTTGTCTTGCCCATTCATCCTCTGAATGGCATACATACACAATCCATGTCTCAATTGTCTCAAGGCTTAAAAATCCTTCTTTAAACCTGTCTCATCCCCTTCATCTACACTGATTGAAGTGTATTTAACAAGTGACATCAATTAGGGATCATAGCTTTCACCTGGATTCACCTGGAAAGAGCAGGTGTTCCTAATGTTTTGTACACTCAGTGAATATTTCCACACTAGAAGGTTGGAATAATGCTGCGAAATTGTGAAAATGATGATAGTGCCCTTTTAGTGTAAGAGCTTTTTGAAAAGACCGCCTGAAATTTCAGCCTGTTTTGGTGGGGTGGAGTTTTGGCCTGCCTGGTGACATTAGTTAATAGATAATAAAAGAGAGTTCCAAACTTTCCTACCAATAACAGTTTATTTTCAGTTTCCCCCTCCCCACTCAGACCACTTCCAGACAGCCCTAGCAAAATCATTGCTTGAAAAATTGCTCTTTGCTAATAAGCTATTTTTGTTTCCTTCTGACCATTTTAATTTCAAACGATCAATCACAGTAAGGTAAAGACTGTTACCCAGAAATGATTTGATATTGATATAAAAACAGCTGCATTGGACTTTAAATACCAACAATTCTGTCTGTATAATAATAGAATTATAAATACGTAGTAGAGGGAAATTGAGTATACGTGGTTGTGCAGGGCAAATAAACAAATGAAATGATAACAGCCAGATGGCAACAATACACTACCAGACTCTACAATATCACACATTTGTCTCAGCGTGTCTCTCTCTCAAACATTAACACACACCTACAAAAAGTTGCCCACGCCCCTAGCCCCTCCCCTATTGCTCCCTGAAAAGGTACTGACCCCATTATGTTGAACAGGGTTCCGTTCTAGGACCACTATTGTTTTCACCATATATTCTACCTCTTGGTGATGTCATTCGGAAACACAATGTCAACTTTCACTGCTATGTGGACGACAAACAGCTGTACACTTCGATGAAACATGGTGAAGCCCCAAAATGGACTACCCTGGAAGCCTGCGTTTCAGACATCATGAAGTGGATGGCGGCACTTTTTTTTACTTTTAAACTTAGACAAAACAGAGATGCTAGTTCTAGGTCCAAGGAAACAAAGAGATCTGCTGTTGGATCTGACAATTAATCTCGATGGTTGTACAGTCGTCTCAAATGAAACTGAAGGACTTCGGAATTACTCTGGACCCTGATCTCTCCTTTAATGAACATATCAATAATATTTCTAGGGCAGCTTTTTTCCATCTTCATAACATTGCAAAAATGTTTTTGTCCAAAAAATGAGGCAGAAAAGCTTGCTTTTGTCACTTCTAGATTAGACTACTGCAATGCTCTACTCTCCGGCTACACGGATAAAACACTAAATAAACTTAAGTTAGTGATAAACACGGCTGCTAGAATGTTGACTAGAAACCAAACATTTTATCATATTGCTCCAGTGCTGGCCTGGCTTCTTGTTAAGGCTAGAGCTGATTTCAAGGTTTTACTGCTAACCTACAAAGCATTATATGGACTTGCTCCTACCTATCTCTCCAACTTGGGGCTTTCTCCTATAGAGCTCCATTTTTATGGAATGGTCTGGCTATCCATGTGAGAGACGCAGACTCGGTCTCGACCTTTAAGTCTTTACTGAAGACTCATCTCTTCAGTAGGTCCTATGATTGAGTGTTGTCTGGCCCAGGGGTGCGAAGGTGAACGGCAAGGCACTGGAGCGACAAACCGTGCTTGCTGTCTCTGCCTGGCCGACTCCCCTCTCTCCACTGGGATTCTCTGCCTCTGACCCTATTACAGGGGCTGAGTCACTGGCTTACTAGTGCTCTACCATCCCGTTCCTAGGAGGGGTGCATCACTTGAGTGGGATGAGTCACTATACGTGATCTTCCTGGGGGGCAATGCAAATAGTCTGGGTAGCCATTTGATTAGATGTCCAGGAGTCTGATGGCTTCGGGGTAGAAGCTGTTTAGAAGCCTCTTGGACCTAGACTTGGCGCTCCGGTACCGCTTGCCGTGCGGTAGCAGAGAGAACAGTCTATGACTAGGGTGGCTGGAGTCTCTGACAATGTTTAGGTTCTTCCTCTGACACTGCCTGGTATAGAGGTCCTGGATGGCAGGAAGCTTGGCCCCAGTGATGTACTGGGCCGTACGCACTACCCTCTGTAGAGCCTTGCAGTCGGAGGCAGAGCATTTGCCATACCAGGCAGTGATGCAACCATTCAGGATCCTCTTGATGGTGCAGCTGTAGAACCTTTTGAGGATCTGAGGACCCATGCCAAATCTTTTCAGTCTCATTTACATTACATTTACGTCATTTAGCAGACGCTCTTATCCAGAGCGACTTACAAATTGGTGCATTCACCCTATAGCCAGTGGGATAACCACTTGACAATTTTTTTTTTTTTTTTTTTTTTTTTTTTTTTTTTTTGGGGGGGGGGGTAGAAGGATTACTTTATCCTATCCCAGGTATTCCTTAAAGAGGTGGGGTTTCAAATGTCTCCGGAAGGTGGTGAGTGACTCCGCTGTCCTGGCGTCGTGAGGGAGCTTGTTCCACCATTGGGGTGCCAGAGCAGCGAACAGTTTTGACTGGGCTGAGCGGGAACTATGCTTCCGCAGAGGAAGGGGAGCCAGCAGGCCAGAGGTGGATGAACGCAATGCCCTCGTTTGGGTGTAGGGACTGATCAGAGCCTGAAGGTACGGAGGTGCCGTTCCCCTCACTGCTCCATAGGCAAGCACCATGGTCTTGTAACGGATGCGAGCTTCAACTGGAAGCCAGTGGAGTGTGCGGAGGAGGGGGGTGACGTGAGAGAACTTGGGAAGGTTGAACACCAGACGGGCTGCGGCATTCTGGATGAGTTGTAGGGGTTTAATGGCACAGGCAGGGAGCCCAGCCAACAGCGAGTTGCAGTAATCCAGACGGGAGATGACAAGTGCCTGGATTAGGACCTGTGCCGCTTCCTGTGTAAGGCAGGGTCGTACTCTCCGAATGTTGTAGAGCATGAACCTGCAGGATCGGGTCACCGCCTTGATGTTAGCGGAGAACGACAGGGTGTTGTCCAGGGTCACGCCAAGGCTCTTCGCACTCTGGGAGGAGGACACAACGGAATTGTCAACCGTGATGGCGAGATCATGGAACGGGCAGTCCTTCCCCGGGAGGAAGAGCAGCTCCGTCTTGCCAGGGTTCAGCTTGAGGTGGTGATCCGTCATCCATACTGATATGTCTGCCAGACATGCAGAGATGCGATTCGCCACCTGGTTATCAGAAGGGGGAAAGGAGAAGATTAGTTGTGTATCGTCAGCGTAGCAATGATAGGAGAGGCCATGTGAGGATATGACAGAGCCAAGTGACTTGGTGTATAGGGAGAAAAGGAGAGGGCCTAGAACTGAGCCCTGGGGGACACCAGTGGTGAGAGCACGTGGTGCGGAGACAGCTTCTCGCCACGCCACTTGGTAGGAGCGACCGGTCAGGTAGGACGCAATCCAGGAGTGAGCCGCGCCGGAGATGCCCAGCTCGGAGAGGGTGGAGAGGAGGATCTGATGGTTCACAGTATCAAAGGCAGCAGACAGGTCTAGAAGGACAAGAGCAGAGGAGAGAGAGTTAGCTTTAGCAGTGCGGAGAGCCTCCGTGACACAGAGAAGAGCAGTCTCAGTTGAATGACCAGTCTCCTCAGGGGGAATATGTTTTGTCGTGCCCTCTTCACGACTGTCTTGGTGTGCTTGGACCATGTTAGTTTGTTGGTGATGTGGACACCAAGCAACTTGAAGCTCTCAACCTGCTCCACTACAGCCCCGTCGATGAGAATGGGGGTGTGCTCAGTCCTCTTCTTTTCCCTGTAGTCCACAATCATCTCCTTTGTCTTGATCACGTTGAGGGAGAGGTTGTTGTCCTGGCAACCCACGGCCAGGTCTCTGACCTCCTCCCTATAGGCTGTCTCGTCGTTGTCGGTGATCAGGCCTACCACTGTTGTGTCATCGGCAAACTTAATGATGGTGTTGGAGTCGTGCCTGGCCATGCAGGCACTATGGTGTTGAACGCTGAGCTGTAGTCAATGAACAGCATTCTCACACAGGTGTTCCTCTTGTCCAGGTGTGAAAAGGGCAGTGTGGAGCGCAATAGAGATTGCATCATCTGTGGATCTGTTGGGGCGGTATGCAAATTGGAGTGGGTCTTGGGTTTCTGGGATAAGGGTGTTGATGTGAGCTATTTGGACGTACTGCCAAATTCTCTAAAATGACGTTGAAGGCGGCTTATGGTAGAGAAGTTAATATTGAATTCTCTGGCAACAGCTCTGATGGACATTCCTGCAGTCAGCATGTTAATTGCATGCTCCCTCAGAACTTGAGACATTTGTGGCATTGTGTTGTGTGACAAAACTGCACATTTTAGAGTGTTTTTTTATTGTCCCCAGCACCAGATGCAGCTGTGTAATGATTATGCTGTTTAATCAGCTTCTTGATATGCCACACCTGTCAAGTGGATGCATTATCTTGCCAAAGGAGAAATGCTCACTAACAGGGATGTAAACACATTTGTGTGAGAGAAATAAGCTTTTTGTGCGTATGGAAACTTTCTGGGATCTTATATTTCACAATGAGTAAGAGTAAGATAAGTCACACACATTCACACCAGTAATCTGACAGGAACTCTACTGTATCACATACACACCTGGAGATGCATTCAGACACAAAGACGCTTTGAATAATGAGTTTACCATTTGTCCTAGCGGACGAAGAGATGAAGAGGCAGAGAGAAGGAAATGGAGAGAGAACAGTCTCCTGTTCCCTGTCACTGAACACAGTGTGTGTGTGTGTGTGTGTGTATACTGCAGAAACCCTGGGACTAAGTCCTTACATAGTGCACTACTTTTGAGGGCTCTAGTCAAATGTAGTGCACTATGAAAGGAATAGAGTGCGATTTGGGACGCAGCCTGTGGCAGTCCCAAGCAGTGGTGGCCGAGCCCTGCGGCTGATTTTATTAAGCACTGGAATAACAATAATAATAATAATCATCTCTCTCTGCATTTTTATCAATCTCTCCCTCTGCCTCTCACTACCATTCTCTCCCTCTGCCCGACTCTCCATCTCTCTGCCTCTATCTCTCACCGTCTCTACTTCTGTCTCCCTTTCTCTCTCTCTCTCTCTGCTTCTCTATCACTCTCTCACTATCCCTCATCTCATGCAAAGCCATGATTCAAACACGACATTTGCATATTGACCTCTGTAATAGGTAGAAAACGATGCGACTGAGTGAGGTCACACAATGACATGAAACATTGTGTTTTAATTAACTCCAAAGTGCCTCAGCAGGGTTTTCGATATGCACATGGATGCACACACAGACTGCTCCTGCTGCCTAAGTCACGCGAGGCAGGCAGATGAAATGAAATGCTTAAGAATGGATTATCCCCCCATTCATATTTTTTCTCTCACTACCCTGAGACCCCCGGGCCTGAGCAAGCTGTGATCTCATTCTCCCTCCCTCAGTTTCTCCCCCTCTATCGCTCATCTAGATTCTCCTCTCTTTCCCTCTATCTCATGCTCCCTTTATTTGACACACACTCGCTCCCTTTCTCCTATTTCCAGAATAAGAACAGCAGAACAGCAAACTGTGCCTGAGCTGTGTGTGTGTGCTCGTAAAATCGGTGTGTGCGTTAATGTGTGTGTCCATGGGATTACATGTGACTCCAAATTAACAGCAGCAGAGGTGAGGAATTGTAACTCTTCATAGTGTGGTGGTGATTGACATTGACTCGGCCTCTGAACCCACTGCCAAGCTGGGAGGTTTAGGGCCTCCATGTAGTTGTAAAAGAGGTCAGGAGCACCAGCAGCACAGGATCTACCATTGTTCTAGCACTGAGTGAGCACTAAATTAGTCCTAAATATTTCTAAAACTAAAAGCATTGTATTTGGGACAAATCATTCACTAAACCCTAAACCTCAACTAAATCTTGTAATAAATAATGTGGAAATTGAGCAAGTTGAGGTGACTAAACTGCTTGGAGTAACCCTGGATTGTAAACTGTCATGGTCAAAACATATTGATGCAACAGTAGCTAAGATGGGGAGAAGTATGTCCATAATAAAGCGTTGCTCTACCTTCTAAACAGCACTATCAAAAAGCAGGTCCTACAGGCCCTAGTTTTGTCACACCTGGACTACTGTTCAGTCATGCGGTCAGGTGCCACAAAAAAGGACTTAGGAAAATTGCAATTGGCACAGAACAGGGCAGCACGGCTGGCCCTTGGATGTACACAGAGAGCTAATATTAATATCGATCTCTCCTGGCTCAAAGTGGAGGAGAGATTGACTTCATCACTACTTGTGTTTATGAGAGGTGTTGACATGTTGGGTGCACCAAGCAGTCTGTTTGAGCTACTGGCGCACAGCTCGGTCACCCATGCATACCCTACAAGACATGCCACCAGAGGTCTCTTCACAGTCCCCAAGTCCAGAACAGACTATGGGAGGCGCACAGTACTACATAGAGCCATGACTACATGGAACTCTACTCCACATCAAGTAACTGATGCAAGTAGTAAAATTAGATTTAAAAAAACAGATTAAAAAACACCTTATGGAACAGCTGGGACTGTGAAGCAACACAAACATATGCGCAGACACATGCATACACACGATAACATACGCACTATACACACACGTACACATGGATTTTTGTACTGTAGATATGTGGTAGAGTAGTGACCTGAGGGCACACAGTGTGTTGTGAAATCTGTGAATGTATTGTAATGTTTTTTAAATTGTATGAACTGCCTTAATTTTGCTGGACCCCAAGAAGAGTTGCTGCTACCTTGGCTGCCTTGGCAAAAAAATCCAACAGCAGCACAGGCCATAGCCATCAAAACACAGACTATATTACATAAACTCTCCATGATCTTACATCAATTTTTACCTTGACTCTGCTGGGTCATTCTGTGAATGGATGTCAATGGATGACACATCAACAACCCATGGGTGATCAATATGAACACTAGCGTACTACTTAGAATTAAGTAACGTATTGGGCATGCATTCTAAGTAGTACGCTAGTATGGATATTGGATCGTAGTCCATGTTTCTCAGCCTAACCTCAACCTATTCTGCAATAAATAAAATACAATAAATAGGAAATAGATTCCTATGTCAAATTATTTTAGATTCCAAAAATATAACATTTTCACTCTTCTAACGGCAAATGGCTGCATCTTGTTATTAGGTTTTTATGAATAAGCGTGTCATCATATCCCCCATTTGCACAAAATACTTACGCCTACTTGCAATACAATACTTCAACCACTAGAAGATGTGCGTACGCATGGTCTAAAGTTTGCTTGGAGGAAAGGACATTCTCACGTCATGTTCAATTTTGCGGGAAAACTGGCGCATGCACATTTTGGGGTATATTTTGTACGTACGCGTGGTTTATAAATGACGCCCCAGGCCTTCATATTTAGATTTCCCTATGCACCCCTAGTTTTTCCCTTTAGTTAGAATGCCCGACAGTCAGTCACCCCTAACTTTCTATCCAATCAGAGACATTCTCTTTAGCCTGCTCATTGTAAGTCCAGCCTCCAGTCAGTGAATTGCGGTGAAGAGAGAGAACGTAGAGTTTGTGATTCTCCACAGAATTAATAAGAAGACAATTTGCAGCATGTTTAAGTATGTATGAGCGCTCTCGCTCTGTCTGCTATGTTCATGGTCAGTTCAACGTTTATTACGCCTTGCGGTGGTCACGTGTCCCTGCGGGCCACTTTATAGTTTACTGTCAATGTTAGCATGCTAGAACTCTATTGTGTAGCGGTGTGTAGACTGCTATTGTAATTCATGTTCTCCTTTCCTGAATTATCCTTCTGGTTAGATGTAATAGTAGCCAATTACATATACCCTTTACAGACCGACTTCATGGTATGTTGCCTGTAAAAAAAATGTATACAGTTCCATTTTTTCCACATTCTTGCCGGATAGTTCTAAGCCTTTTATATCTCCCGTGCACATGCCGTCAAGTTTAGGAGTGGGAGTAGACACGGGCCAATGTTGGTGGACGTTTATTTTAATTAATCCATTGAATATACACCATCACAAAGAAATCCCTTAATAAGTTGTTTTAGGCAGGACCTAAAAAACGTTATAAGACTAATAAAATGTATTTTCAAAAGAATAGAATGGCATATTTTGAGTATAATTATGTTACTGGTCTGTGCAGCCTATAGGCGACATGGTTGCGCCATGCACATTAAATCAATAGTTATTTTGTTCATTCAAACAGACAAGACACACTTGAACACAGTCAACACACATATTTTATAGTAAGTTAGGAATATAATGAAATATATAGTATAAAATACAAATAATATTTTTCCCACACAACTTGCGTCACGGCAACGTGCGGAACCACTGTCATATAAAAAAATATATATTTTGAAACAGAGCCCAAGGCAAGCCCATGCTTTTTAATCCACATTTAATCTCTTTCCTACCCTCACTTTTCTTTGTACGGGAGCATGCGTAGGGTCTTACATTGAGAGTATCTTCATCATGATACCATTAGAAAATAATAGCAATCTATATTTTCAAAAGCATGCGAGTCTTGTGTTCATAATTCACAACATCACAGGTTTTGGAGTTGCCTATACGCAATCGAGAAAAATAATATGCCTACACTTGATTCAGGCTACATTATAGCAGGCTAAATGTTTCTGATCAGTGATAAATGAGCAAACTAGACAAGATGATCATGAGCAGCACTCACTTAAACTTAGCTAACATTTCCACAGCCAATATCCAAAACGGAGATTCAGTGAAAGGACAAATCTGACATTGATTGATTTATCAAGAGTCCCCATGCTTGTCTCAAAGCAGCACGAAACAGTGCTGAAATAGTTGACCACACGCGGGTAGGCTAATGCTTCAAATGTATTATAACAATAGGATGATTTTGGGCATTTCAGTAAGTAACAATTTGTTGCCTTCAATTGCAATAGCCTAATTTATTCCAATATTTTTGTCCTTCAGTGATATTTATCCCACAGTAATTCTATATGGACTCCCGAGTGGTGCAGCGGTCTAAGGCACTGCATCTCAGTGCTTGAGGCTTCACTACAGACCCCCTGGTTCAATTCCAGGCTGTATCACAACCGGCCGTGATTGGGAGTCCCATAGGGCGGCGCACAATTGGCCCAGCGTCGTCCGGATTTGGCCGGTGTAGGCCGTCATTGTAAATAAGAATTTGTTCTTAACTGACTTGCCTAGTTAAATAAAATATGGATCCATCTAGTAGTGGTTAAGAAAACAGTGCATGTGGTGGGCTATGTGAAGAGGGTGAGGTGACTTGCCTCACAAAGTTTAGAACTGCCAGGAGGATAGTGGTAACGGGTGCTGCTTAGCAACGGCGGCAGGTAGCTTAGTGGTTAAGAGCGTTGTGCCAGTAACTGAAAGGTCGCTGGTTCTAATCCCCGAGCCGACTAGGTGAAAAATCTGTCGATGTTCCCTTGAGCAAGGCACTTAACCCTAATTGCTCATGTAAGTCCCAGAGCGTCTGCTAAATGACAAAAAAAAGAGCTTAAAGGCGCTACACCTAGAATTTCTCCACTATGTGAAAGCTAGGTGAATTGCAACAGACTCGTGCTTGAGCCTTTTACTTTCAGTTTTGGTCCACTAGCTTCAAACAGTTGTAAAGACGATATATTTTGTTATTGAAAATATATTTCACAGCAGTTTAGATGGTACAATGATTCCCTACACTATTCAATGCCTGTTTTCTCACATAATCTGAAATTGTGCGAACCTGAGGACTTGTGTTGTCGAGGCTTTAGCTCAGAAGGCTAACACAGTCTTCTGGCACATAGACGACTCATGGTTGACACCTGGCGGTTGATCACATCAGAAGTAACTAGAAATTAGAGCAAGGAAAATATGGGGGCATTGGGCTGTGTCACGATTCCCCACACTTCTCCTATTTTCCCTTCACCAGCTAAACTCTCCCTCTCCTCCTTGCTTTTCCTTCTCTCCATCTAACTCTCCTTCTGTGTTCCGAATCGACCCCACTCCCTAGGCACTCCTGTAGATCTGAAACAAATGGATAGGTGTCAGCAATTTTGGGGGAGATTCCACCCAAGGTGGAGCAATTACCATATTGCTTCCTAATATCCAATCCTTTCAGGGGCCTTACATATCAAGCATCTCAGAGTAGGAGTGCTGATTTAGGATCAGTTCCCCCCTGTCCTTCTAGTCGTACTCATTTTGATCTAAAAAGCTAAATTGATCCTAAATCAGCACTCCTACTTTGAGTAGCTTGATACAGACCCTGATCTACAGAAGTACAAAGGGGGTAAGGGGCATAGGGGTCGATTTGGAATTCAGACTCGCTCTGTTCCCTGCTCCTCATCTCTTCCACCAGTTCCCAATCACCCTGTTCCACCCTCCAGTCCTATCCGCCCTGCTCCAAACAGAGGGCCACAGGTTCTGGCCAGCTGCTGCTGGCCCCCGTCTTCAGCCCAGTAGGCAGGGTCGTGTTCATTACAGGATGAAATAGAAACGTTTTGCAACTGAAAGCAAAATCTCTATTTCAAGTCCCTCACATGTACATGCCTCTCCGATGGCCTCACGGGTACTATCCCACTGTTGACACCAATGTAGGGAAATTGGGGAGTAGCCCCGGCCGAGACGCAAAGCCGGGTCCAGAGACTGTCAACCCAAAACCTTAACTGTTACACCAAGAGTTCTGAACCTCTTAAGGTCACTACGGTATTATTCCCAATTTAAACAAACATCAACTTTAAAGGCTCAATGAAGCATTCATAAATCCTTTATAAAGCCTACATTGATGCTTCACAACAAAATAAAACAATAAAGTGAAGTTTGATGCTTGCTGTGATGTGTCATAATTTTTCCACCCTCTATATAGCATGACAAAGCCTTATAACAGCTTCATAAAGCCTTTAACTTCATTGCTTGTTGAAAGTGGGACCATAATTTTCAACATAAGCTATTGTTTACTAAGACTCACATGTCAACAAAAGCATAAACAATACAACCTTAGATTTCAGGTTGGATAGCATAAGGTAAAGCTTATACAGTATTTATATCATGTTATATTTCAAGAATTAACGGTTACAACATTCATTGAAATGTTCATTGAACACCAGATTGTGCCTTTTACCAATAACGTATGGCTTGGACCAGCCTAGACAAGGCTGAGATGTGTTTGCAGGCAGAACAGGGCCCATATTCATAAAGCATCTCAAAGTAGGAGTACTGATCTAGGATCAGTTTAGCCTTTTAGATCATAATGAATAAGACATGAGGGATCTGAGCCTAGATCAGCACTCCTACTCTTAGACGCTTTATGAATACAGGCCCAGACACCTAGAAAAGGGCTGGTCTACTTTAATGTTATTCTGTCTGTTATCTTTGCATGCAAATTCTCCTGACACGATTAATGTGATGTGATAAAATGCATGAGAGTGTTTAAATAGGTATCTGTGTATGTCTGTGACCCAGGCCGTTCTGGTGTGTGTGATTGAGTAAGCTAGCGTGCAGGTCGCAGGGCCGGGTAGGAGGGTAAAGGTTTAGTGCCGCTGTAATGTGATCATAAATTATACCTCACAGTGAAACACGAGGTAAGAGAAAACCAACCAGTGTCTGTAGGAATGCTGATCTAGGATCAGTTGTTTGCCTTTTAGATCATAATGAATAAGAGGGTGGACCGGATCCTAGATCAGCACATTTATTTCTGTTATCAATCAAGGTGAGACTGAACATAGACAAGGCGCAGGAAAAACAGAAAAGAGAGCTACTGGAGGAGAATCAAGAAGGGGACCAAGTGCTACGACATCCGGGAGAATGACTTGGTTTGGAAGAAGGACGAAAGGAAGGCGAGACCTGGGAAACCTCGCTGCTCTTTGGCTCTTAGCTGGGGTCACCATCCGTTAAGGTGAATGTAAAAATCTCATATAATAACTATTTGCGTTTGCACACAAAATAACCTGAAGATACCACTTTTTTGTTTTGTTTCCCTAACACTGATATTTTTGTCTTTGTCTTCCTAGGGTTACCTCGGTGGAAGCCAACAATCTTCTCCAGTTGGAGCAGTTGGACGGTCGACCACTGAAAGCCCTGACGCTCTACACTTCGGTGAAGCCTATGAGACAAAGTATGTTAAGATTTGGTTGACATTTGAGAAAGCAAGAAATTGTAGTTATGCTGAGCTTATAAAAATGTACCTCTTGAATTTACCTCTCCAAATGACTTTAGGACCATCGACTGTCTGAGCCACCCAGGAGGTATCCCATCCAACAGAGCCAGTGAGTTCAGATCAGTCTGATTCTCTGTGCTCGGAGTCGGAGGGGGACCAGCTTGAGGTAGGCTATACCTTCAAAAACGGTTGAAAAGTACATACACTACCGTTCAAAAGTTTGGGGTCACTTAGAAATATCCTTGTTTTCGAAAGAAAAGCAATTTATTTGTCCATTTAAAATAACATCAAACAGTTGACGTACCAAGCGATGATGCAGCCAGTCAAGATGTTCTCAATGGTGCAGCTGTTTAACCTTTTCAGGTTCTGAGGGCCTGTCATGCCAAATAATGTCCCCCAGCCAAAAAGTGTCCCCCAACCCCCCCCCCCCGTGTCACAATGGAATTCGATAAAATAATAAAATATTAACGTCCGTTGCTACAGTGCATTCGGAAAGTATTCAGACCCCATTGAAGGTCCCCAAGAACACAGTGGCCTCCATCATTCTTAAATGGAAGAAGTTTGGAACCACCAAGACTCTTCCTATAGCTGGCCGCCCGGACCAAACTGAGCAATCGGGGGAGAAAGGCCTTGGTCATGGAGGTGACCAAGTACCTGATGATCACGCTGAAAGAGCTCTAGAGTTCCTCTGTGGAGATGGGAGAACCTTCCAGAAGGACAACCATCTCTGCAGCACTCCACCAATCAGGCATTTATGGTGGAGTGGCCAGACGGAAGCCACTCCTCAGTAAAAGGCACATGACAGCCCGCTTGGAGTTTGCCAAAAGGCACCTAAAGACTCTCAGACAATGAGAAACAAGTTGCTCTGGTCTGATGAAACCAAGATTGAACTCTTTGGCCTGAATGCCAAGCGTCATGTCTGGAGGAAACCTAGCACCATCCTTAAGGTGAAGCATGGGGGTGGCAGCATCATGCTGTGGGAATTTCTTTCAGCGGCAGTTACTGGGAGACTAGTCAGGATCGAGGGAAAGATGAACAGAGAGATCTTTGATGAAAACCTGCTTTTATTTATGGAATATCTACATAGGCTTACAGAGGCCCATAACTCCACCTATACAAAAACATAGGCCTAGGAGGACTATACATCCTATAAGCAGGGTTCATACAGACATAGGCAAGTCAAATTCAAGGACTTTCAGGGACATCTTTCTTTTGGTGTTTTTCAGTCAGTAGAAAGGCCTCTTTAGTGTCCTACGTTTTCATAACTGTGACCTTAATTGCCTACCGTCTGTAAGCTGTTAGTGTCTTAATGACCGTTCCAAAGGTGCATGTTCATTAATTGTTTATGGTTCATTGAACAAGCATGGGAAACAGTGTTTAAAGCCTTTACAATGAAGATCTGTGAAGTTATTTGGATTTATACAAATTATATTTGAAAGACAGGCTCCTGAAAAAGGGACGTTTCTTTTTTTGCTGAGTTTATATGATATAACGACAACTTACACTGCCAAAAATGCAAGAACAGAAAAGTTGTTTTATGTCACACGAATTTGGACAGATTCGTCAAGACACCAACCATGAGAAAGGGTTAAACATAGGTTTTAAATCAACTCGTGAATTTTATTGAATATAGCTACACTATATGGCCAACAGAGTATGTGGACACCTGCTCGTCAAAGATATAATTTAAAATCATAGGCATTAATATGGAGTTGGTCCCCCCTTTTCTGCTATAACAGCCTCCACTCTTCTGGGAAGGCTTTCCACTAAATGCCGGAACATTGCTGTGGGGACTTGCTTCCATTCAGCCACAACAACATCAGTGAGGTCGGCACTGATGTTGGGTGATTAGGCCTGGCTCGTAGTCGGTGTTCCAATTCATCCCAAAGGTGTTCGATGGGGTTGAGTTCAGGGCTCTGTGCAGGCCAGTCAAGTTATTCCACACCGATCTCGACAAACCATTTCTGTATGGACCTGGCTTTGTGCACGGAGGCATTGTCATAATGAAACAAGAAAGGGCATTCCCCAAACTGTTGCCACAAAGTTGGAAGCACAGAATCATCTAGAATCTCATTGTATGCTGTAGCGTTAAGATTTCCCTTCACTGGAACTAAGGGGCCATGAAAAACAGCCCCAGACCATTATTCCTCCTCTACCAAACTTTACAGTTGGCACTATGCATTCGGGCAGGTAGCGTTCTCCTCGCATCCGCCAAACCCAGATTTGTCCGTCGGACTGCCAGATAGTGAAGCGTGATTCATCGCTCCAGAGAACACGTTTCCACTGCTCCAGAGAAAAATGGCGGCGAGCTTTACACCACTCCAGCCGACGCTTGGCATTGCGCATGGTGATCTTAAGCTTGTGTGTGGCTGCTCGGCCATGGAAACCCATTTCATGAAGCTCCCGATGAACAGTGATTGTGCTGATGTTGCTTCCAAAGGCAGTTTGGAACTCTGTAGTGAGTGTTGCAACCGAGGACATACTATTTTTACGCACAGCGCGCTTCATCACTTGGCGGTCCCATTCTGTGAGCTTGTGTGGCCTACCTCGCGGCTGAGCCGTTGTTGCTCCTAGACGTTTACACTTCACAATAAATGCACTTACAGTTGACCGGGGCAGCTCTAGCAGGGCAGAAATTTGACGAACTGACTTGTTGGAAAGGTGGCATCCTATGACGGTGCCACGTTGAAAGTCACTGAGCTCTTCAGTACGGGCTATTCTACTGCCATTGTTTGTCTATGGAGATTGCATGTCGATATGCTCGATTTTATACACCTGTCAGCAATGGGTGTGGCTGAAATAGCCGAATCCACTAATTTGAAGGGGTGTCCACATACTTTTGTAGTGTATGTTCCCCCCTTATATCTTAATGTAATGACATGAAACAAAATTGGCAGATTATTATCAATGACTTATTAACAGCTGTAACAAGTTGTCCAGCGTAGGAAATCCTCACTGGTACCCTAGTTTATAGAAAGACCCACATACACACACACTTCATGCACCCACATAACACGCACACACATGCATACTGACGCCACACACACACGCTGCTTCTAACATAACAAAATGTGGAAAAAGTCAAGGGGTCTGAATACTTTCCGAATGCACGGTCTATGTACATAACTACCTTAATTACCTCTACCCCTGCACATCGACTCGGTACTGGTACTCCCTGTATATATAGCCATGTTATCTTTTACTCGTTATTCAATGTGTATTTATTCCTCGTCACTATTATCTTTAACTCTGCATTGTTGGAAAAGGACCCGTAAGTAAGCATTTCAATGTTAGTCTATACCTGTTGTTTACGAAGCATGTAACAAATAACATTTGATTTGTATTTATTGAACTTTGCATTTCTGCTACAATTGTGTTATATGCAAAAAGCGATAGGTAGTCAGAAGAACAGCTGAAGAGTGATCCTTTTGCTTTCTCTCACCGGAAATAGTCCAAGGCCGCATAGTAACATCACATGCACACATCTGTAAGTCCTAATGAACACGCTGTACAATAATGACGTTGCTGTCAGCACAGATCACAAATGTATTTTATCGCTCTCCAACACATTCAAGCTAAACTATCTCTCACACACACACTGTAATGACGGTTGCATTTATGAGGGCAAGGAGATTTAAACCTCATTTTCTGTTGATCACAAAAAAGCCTGGCACGTCAACCTTCTCCATGGTCCCTTCCAGCCTCCATTTTCAAGAAAAAACTAAGGCAGTGGGAATGGACAATATCAAGTTCATACTCTGCCAAGCATTTTATTAGACTACTGTTAAATCAGCCTCTACAGAACACCGAACAAGAAAATCCACCAGCTCAGACACAGACAATAGCCTCAGTAAATTAAGAGTATGGGGAGAAATAGGGTTTCCACTAGATAACACAGCCACAAAGTCGAAATTCGTTAACATTAATGTAAACAAACATTTGCTTTTTGGTGTTAATTTAAGGTTAGGCATACGGTTAGCAGTGTGGTTAAGGTTAGGTTTACAATCATATTTTAAGAAAATAAATTATAGAAATGGGACGGAGTTTATGACTTTGTGGCTGTGGTAACTAGTGACGACCGAGGACTACTGTCTCGTGCGCATGTTGGAGTTGCCTTGCAAACTATTGAATCAAGGAAAATTCCAAGCACAAAGTTTCGTTATTACTTCGAAAACTTTTTACGCTCGAAAATTATTAGAACGGCCGGCCGCTCTTCTGAGAAAACGCAAAGCCGTGTGCTTTAGTAACTCACTACTAAAAGCCGTCGACTGACCCGTTGTTCCCCTCTTGCCTCACCAAAGCATAGTTAGTGTTTTTTATGGGGGGGGGGGTTACCTTGGAGACCCTCAACCCCTCCTATGTGACATAAACTGAAAAGCACCCATTTGGAACAACTCTGTGCTTCCTTAAATAATCTCAGACTTCCAACCGTACCACTGCCCCCCACCCCTCTCCTCAGTGCTGCCAATAACCGGAGTCCTCCATTTCCAAAATGGACGCTCTTGATATATGAAAGAAACTACAATTTATCACATTTGATCAGATCAGATAACATTTCTAGCATATTTAAAACACTGGTGGGAAAGCTATTTTGAGCAATGCGTAAAGGCGCCCTAAAAGTCCTAGGCTATCAAGTGACATTGACAAGAGCGAGGCAGGGCGCAGAGAATCAGTACGGGAATGTAAAATCCTATTATCTATGCAACTGTATCAATAACATGAAAGATAAACACACCACTTCTACGCCCCATATGCATATGGCAGAGCAGCAAAATAAGTTCCTTTGCACAATGGTCTTACCCGAAATCATCGTCCATAGATTTGAAGAAAAATGTATAGTTGGGTTTATTGAGGACATTTTTGAAGTCGGCAAGAGTAACCCTGTCGGCAGCGATGGGCAACTTGACCAGGTACGGAGTTTCCTGATCATCCAAATGATAGATAATTTTGGTCTCCCCCATGGCGAGCCGCTGGGGAGGGTAAGGCTGGGTACATCCAGCCCCGGGTCCGCTCTCTGCCTCCCTGGCGCTGGGGCTTCCACAGTGTCTCTTGCCTGTATCCCGGCTGTTGTCAACTCTTCGCTTTGCTGCGCTTGAGGCGGACCCCGCACGACGCCAACTGCGGACTGATGTGTCCAAATAAAATACGTTTAAAATAAAATGACATCTACAGTTACAACTTGGTTTTATTTTTGTTCTTTGCAGTCTCTCATCCCAAAATAAGGGAAGTGGGTTAATTTGCGCCTGTTAGAAGCCTAGGATTGCGCTTTATATGTCGTTGGACAGCGCTTTTCCTGCTCGTTGTAACAGCTGTCCGACGACGTGTAAGAATAGCCCCTCCTATATACTTTCCAATGAAACTCCCTCCAGAGCAGGGTTTCCCAAACTCGGTCCAAACTTTTATTTCAGCTCATGAAACCAACACTTTACATGTTGCGTTTATATTTTTGTTCAGTATATAATGTAGGCTATAAGGAAAAACGTTTTAGCCTACAAGTAATGGCCATTTGTCTGTCTGTTGTTAGATATTGTGCAATGTGTTTGGTGTCAAGGTTAGGTTGGCATTCTTCCTATCATTATAGGCCTTCAGATAGACCAGGGCCCTTTCCCGATAGCGATGGAACTTGCTTATGAGGGTTTTAAAGACACATCGTTCCAACAACGGCACAAAGATGTAACATAACATGTGTTTCCCAAAACACCACGCAGATAACGTTTGTTAAGTGTGTCATTGGAGCATGTGTCGATACTGAAAAGGATCGAAAGAAAGCCAGCGCTGCTCTCGGATCAGTTTTCTATATTAAAATCTCACCTTAACATTATAATGATTTCACAATGCTGACGACGGATCAGTTACTAGAGAGCAGTAACGGTGCGTGGGTAATATCATTGGGGAAGCCAAGCAACAAAAAAAAGCCATATTACAACATATGTGTTGTGATAATTGTGTTGTCTGCTCTATAACCCGTTAGTTCATATGCCTTGTGACCGTGATAAGGCCTAAGGCCGAGACAATAAGAAGACACAGTGGCAGAATAAATTCAACCACACCTTTGTTTCATCACAAATCCAGAGGGCAACCTCTGTCTGGTAATGTCCACAAAGCATATTGCATTTAACAAACAGTTACATTACCTACAGCATGGTCAAGCAAGTTAATGTTTCAGACATTTTCAGACTACTAAACAACTATTGATTTAGAACCACAGAGAGTTACCGCAAGTCGCAAACAAAACAGGAGCTGCCTCCACTATTCCAGTACCATTTCAACTTCAACATTTCAACATCATCAAATAACCTATGCTTAGTCTAATACAGTGTCTAAAATATACCCAAAACAATTTAGTCCAATCAATGTAAGCTAAATATGATGTGGCTGTCCATGGTTCTGATTTCTCTGTGTGTGTGTGTGTGCATGCATTCCTGCAAGTAGAGAAAACATGTTGGCTCACCCTACTTGTAGAAAAACGACAATGCCATCCTCCTCTCTTTCATGTTGACGAAACAGTCTATGACTCTGTTATACAGTACACGCTTTTATTTTTTGTTGTTCTAGGCTACCTGGCTAAAATGCTTGCTCGCTAGCCTAACTTCCTTTCATGGGCAATGTCATCTAGTTAACATTAGCCTTCTACTTCTAACTACATATTGAACTTCCATCCTCTCAGGCCAGGAGCACAATGTATGAATTTATGGTTAGATAAGAATCACCGTTAAAATCATTGGCCAGTACGGAGAATTAAGTAAAACCTCAAGTCCAAATCCCTATCTCCATCCCATGGCTAATTTAGGAAAGGGCCAAATTTAGCTAGCTAGCCACCGGAGGACAACAAATCTAGATGCAACAATTCAAGTTGTGTCTGTCAATGACGGATGCTCTCGATGCCATGTGATAGGAGTGAAGCCATATCCAAACTGGCTTCCCTTGACACTCTTTTTTGGTATGCCAGGACCATTCACAGTTGAGCTCACTCAGTTTAGCTCAACACTGATTGTCTATTATTTGATACTTTTTTAAAAGTGAGGCCAAATGCTTGCTGGCTTCGCTTGCATTCAATGCTACTGGCGGCAACAATGTCATACTCTTTTTGACCAGAAGAGCATTAGAGACAGAGGAGCTCTGTTTCGCTCGCTCGGATGCTTTCTCTGGTACGAAACATTCAGCCTCTTGCAAATCGAAGGACAGTTATGAAACACAGAGAGACGAAAGATACATTATTTTTGTAGTATCAGTGATCTGTCTATATTAGTTACTATGCTGTTACTAAGCAGTAACGTATTATGGCAGTGTTATGTTACGACACATAATAGGAAGTGCACATGGGCACTATGGGGCACGAGATGTTTTTACTAAACCACGCTAAACTGTACTCCCATCTCCTGCCTGGTAATTTTCTCCAGAACACAAATATTACAGTGGCGACGAGGTGATTAAGCTTCTTAAACGGACATTGCTTGAAGGGAAGATTGTTGCGTGAGTAATGAAACTCAATATAATTATGTAAATCGTCAGTAATTTTTTCCCGCCAGTAGAATATTGCTTATTCAAAGCACTGCTAGCAGGCACGGTGTTCGGGGGCTGCCAAGTAGCAAGCCTATTGGAGTCCAGAATAGCGACACTGCCCTCTGGTGGTTAAAGTAAGAACTGTCATTGAACACATTGAAAATAGGCGATCTCAGTGGAGAAATATTGTTACAAAAATAACATAGAAAGAAGACAAAGAAGAAACGTAACACAATGTGTACATTATTACAAATGAGTGCAGAGAATGAAGAAATTGCAGAGTTTTGCATGCACGTCTGATGAAGAAGCAGCCCCCCGAGCACTTGGCTGAGGTACCCCCTGGAGCGAGGGGCCTTGGCACGGGTCTAAATGACCCGTGCGCCCCTCTGCAAAAACATTACTGTGACAACAGTGGCCCCACGTTTGGCAAAAGGGATACTACGTCAGCCATTGCCAGAGTCCCCTGTGCCCGTAAAGGGGCCAGGCTTCATGCAGGCTATACAGTCTCACGGAAGCACAACGTATGTTGGAAGCTTGTCCATGTTTAATGCTGCCCCCTCTGTTACCCCGAATTGTTCACAGGGTTCAAGGGGTATATCACTCTCCCCAAGGTGAGAGTGATAAGTTGGGTCACTGTCCACAAGGGGGCTCATTACTGGGATTCATTGCTGATTCCTGCCTGTAGCTCACTAGTCCCTAAGAGGTGTCTAGTGATACAGCTTATTGGCTCTATAGGCGATTAAGAATGAGTCGAGGGAATGAGCAGGGTTTGACACGACCATGCTATTATCCCACATGCAGTTTCTGTGGTTCATATGAGCCCCCAAATCTTTCATTCCTGGGAATTAGATTCAATTACGAATTGCCCCTGTCTGTTACCACATAAGGGGTCAGTTTTTCAGAGCTGTCTGTCCCATTCCCAGCTAGGTTACAAGGCGCTTTGTCGCCTGTACCTATGACTGGTCAGTAGGGCAACCTCGATTATATATTTTTTCCTGTGTCTATTTTTTATGCATGCAGTCCAGGGCTGGGTGCCAGCCGATTACCGGAACGCATCTTACCACCTAAACCGAGTTAGTCTCTTGGGGGTACTGTTGTGACAACATTACCCCCAAGTGTCATGGACAATCGGGTACATCACTGGTTTGCCGGAGCCCGTGTACCCAGAGTGGGCCGGGCTTTAGGCAAACCTTGGAACACCAGGTTCCACAGTGTTGACGGGTGTTAAAAGTGTTGTCTCCCGCATTCGAGTTCAATGAAAATAGTCCCTTCTCCATGTTCGGACACACAGTTGTCAAGAGTGGTGGAAATGGAAGAAGAACCAATCTCTCCCAGTCCACAAGGTGGCATCCCGCCCCTTCAGATCGCAC
This sequence comes from Coregonus lavaretus, assembly GCF_964263955.1. NCBI lineage: Eukaryota > Metazoa > Chordata > Actinopteri > Salmoniformes > Salmonidae > Coregonus > Coregonus lavaretus. Next base: position 3,080,749 of record NC_140013.1, on the reverse strand, counting down.
TTCACGGGAGTCTCGCTGTCTGCTCCGACCAATGAGGCGCATTCGCAGTATCGCCCTGGATCATGTGAACAGTGACGTAAGGGTACAAGCTACAATTCGTTGTGTGTCTGTCCCCCATGCTTCTGTAGCGTCATCACGTCGACTGTTCCCAAGGCCTCAGCGCCTGTTTTGAGGGAGGAAATATCCTCCCAGAAGCAGGCAATCCGAGTGATTCCTATGTCGAAGATTCGGGACGCCTGCTGCAGCCAGTATTCCTGGTTACGAAAAGGGACGGGGCTTTTCTATTCTAGACCTACGTGCCCTCAGCAAGCACCTCAGAGTTTACTAACTCAAAATGCTCACGAGCCGCCGGCTATTACAGCGATTGGCCGGTGGCGGCGGAGTCGAGGGGGCAAGCAGTGTTACACACATCCATGCTACTGTCCCGTATTCAGTCTCTAGGCTTCATAGGAAACCAGAAAAAAAGACTCCATCTCAGCGTATTCCATTTCTGAGTTTCGAGCTAGACTCACTCGCGTATCGTGCTTTTTCTATCCCCACGGAGGGTTCCGGCACTGCTTAGCCAAATTTTGTCTGGGTCACGCAGTGTGTTTTCGCCAGTGTCTATGCCTACTGGGGATTATGGCTTCTGTGATGGAAGTTGTTCCCATGGGGCTATTGCTGTTGTGGCCCTTCCAGTGCTGACTGCTATCCACTCACCTGGACGCATCTCGCACCCTAAGCTGGTCGCTTCGGGTGTCCCTGTCAGGCCTACGGGCCATGGTCCAGTGGTGGGACCCTCTGCTATTTTCAGGGGGATCCCATGGGCTGAGTTGTATCCCACAATTTTTTTTGGGGGGGTATAGACACTGGTGTGGAGCGTACTGCATGTCAATTACCCGAAGTATCTGGCGCTCAGAAGTTTCCCCCTGTTTTTGTTGGGCTTGTGCTGGTCAGAACCGACAATATGTAAGTGGTAGCGTGCATCAACAGATGGAGAGAGACTGTCTCTTTCCCTCCTAAACTTGGCTCGCTCCCTATTGCTGGGGAGCAGTGCACACATGCTTTCGCTTGGGCGATGTATGTCCCGGTTGCCTCAACTAGGGTGAAGATCTTCTATCTCTCAGGAGTGGAGGCTCTCCCAGGTATGGGAATTTTTCGGCGGGGCCAACATAGATCTTTACACATCGTGAGAAAACGAGTTGTGTCATCTATTTTTCTCGATGAGGTATATGAACGGACGCTCTGGCGCACCAATGGTTTGGACCCTCCTTTATGCTAGCGGTTCTGATTCAGCCCACGTTGGAAAGAGTGCATCACGAGGGTTTACCATTGATTCTTGTGGCTCCCAGTTAGTCCTGGCAGCCTTGGTTCGCGGAGATCATTAGTATTTTAGGCGGGGACCCGTGACAACTATCGTTGCGCAGGGACCAGTTATCCCAGGCGCAAGGGCATGTTTGGCAAGCGATGCCATGGATTTGGTTCCTATGGGTCTGGCCCCTAAGATGGCAAATAAGATGGCTAGCAGTTTACCTCAGAATGTTATTTCTACCATTCAGTCTGCAAGGGCGCCCTCCACGAGAGGGCTGTATGCGTATAAGTGGCAAACGTTTGAGCTCTGGTGCCAAGATAAAGACCTTGTTCCTTTTCAGTGCTCTGTGAGGGAAAGGTGTACTTCATCTCAGACCGGTCTCTAAACATATTGTGCCCACATGGGACTTGGCGCTAGTTTTGAGCCTCTGGAGTCGGTGGATCTGAAGATCCTCTCCTACAAAACCTCCATGCTCACGTTATCAATGCACCCTTCCTGTACTCAGTTCACCCCGGGCAACTCTAAGGGGACGTTGCGTCCAAATGCGGCCTTCGCCCCAGAAGTCATGGCTATGTCCTACAGGCCCTTAGCTTTTGAGCTATTTCCCTTTTCGCCTCCTCCCTTTGCTTCTGAAGAGCAACAGAGGTTACATGCCCTATGTCCGGTGCGAGCTTTACACACGTACATTGAACGGACCCGGGATGTCCGGTTATGTGACCAACTTATTGTCTGTTTTGCTAATCTAGCTCGAGGCAGGGCGCTCTCTAAGCAGCGTCTCTCCCACTGGATTGTGAAGACTGGCCTATACAGTGGCTTGCGAAAGTATTCACCCCCCTTGCCATTTTTCCTATTTTGTTGCCTTACAACCTGGAATAAAAAAAATAAAAAAAAGATTTTTGAGGGGGTTTGTATCATTTGATTTACACAACATGCCTACCACTTTGAAGATGCAAAATATTTTTTGGTGTGAAACAAACAACAAAGAAGACAAAAAAACAGAAAACTTGAGCGTGCATAACTATTCAGCCACATTTTGCAGCAATTACAGCTGCAAGTCTCTTGGGGTATGTCTCTATAAGCTTGGCACATCTAGCCACTGGGATTTTTGCCCATTCTTCAAGGCAAAACTGCTCCAACTCCTTCAAGTTGGATGGGTTCCGCTGGTGTACAGCGATCTTTAAGTCATACCACAGATTCTCAATTGGATTGAGGTGTGGGCTTTGACTAGGCCATTCCAAGACATTTAAATGTTTCCCCTTAAACCACTTGAGTGTTGCTTTAGCAGTATGCTTAGGGTCATTGTCCTGCTGGAAGGTGAACCTCCGTCCCAGTCTCAAATCTCTGCAAGACTGAAACAGGTTTCCCTCAAGAATTTCCCTGTATTTAGCGCCATCCATCATTCCTTCAATTCTGACCAGTTTCCCAGTCCCTGCCGATGAAAAACATCCCCACAGCATGATGCTGCCACCACCATGCTTCACTGTGGGGATGGGTGTTCTCGGGGTGATGAGAGGTGTTGGGTTTGCGCCAAACATAGCGTTTTCCTTGATGGCCAAAAAGCTCCATTTTAGTCTCATCTGACCAGAGTACCTTCTTCCATATGTTTGGGGAGTCACCCACATGCCTTTTGGCGAACACCAAACGTGTTTGCTTATTATTTTCTTTAAGCAATGGCTTTTTTCTGGCCACTCTTCCATAAAGCACAGTTATGTGGAGTGTACAGCTTAAAGTGGTCCTATGGACAGATACTCCAATCTCCGCTGTGGAGCTCTGCAGCTCCTTCAGGGTTATCTTTGGTCTCTTGGTTGCCTCTCTGATTAATGCCCTCCTTGCCTGGTCTGTGAGTTTTGGTGGGCGGCCCTCTCTTGGTTGGTTTGTTGTGGTGCCATATTCTTTCCATTTTTTAAATAATGGATTTAATGGTGCTACGTGGGATGTTCAAAGTTTCAGATATTTTTTTATAACCCATCTGTACTTCTCCACAACTTTGTCCCTGACCTGTTTGGAGAGCTCCTTGGACTTCATGGTGCCGCTTGCTTGGTGGTGCCCCTTACTTAGTGGTGTTGCAGACTCTGGGGCCTTTCAGAACAGGTGTATATATACTGAGATCATGTGACAGATCATGTGACACTTAAATAAAGTCCACCTGTGTGCAATCTAACTAATTATGTGACTTCTGAAGGTAATTGGTTGCACCAGATCTTATTTAGGGGCTTCATAGCAAAGGGGGTGAATACATATGCACGCACAACATTTCCATTATTTATTCTTTAGATAAATTCTTGTTTTCATTTCACTTCACCAATTTGGACTATTTTGTGTATGTCCATTACATGAAATCCAAATAAAATTCCATTTAAATGACAGGTTGTAATGCAACAAAACAGGAAAAATGCCAAGGGGGATGAATACTTTTGCAAGGCACTGTAGCAGCATATATCAGCAAGGAGCAAGGGTTACCTAGCGGCGTACACGCCCACTCCACCAGGGTTCTGGTAGTGTCTTGGTCGTTGTTTAAAGGATTGACAATAGGATATATTTGTGCTGCGGCGAGTTGGGTATCACCACAAACCTTTTTGAGGTTTTATCGCTTGGATGTCACTGCTTCCAGTATAACACAGTGTGCTTACAGCTGGGACAGGGGAAAGTTACTAGGCAGCGCACCGTGTGCACAATACCCTTACTGCCGCATCTGGCGGGGTCAGGTATGAGTGGTCTGCCATGGGCCGTTTCATTTAGTTACCGTTGGGGTCGGCTTGGGGCGATTATATTTCCCCATAGTATGTTGTACCGAAGTTGACTGACTGAAAGGGAATATAATGACAACAACTACTGTTCCCTGAAGGAGGGAAATGAGGTAAAACACCCATTTGGCCCAGCTTTGCCCGTTCTTGGGCTTGGTATATCAGGCGTGATTGTAAATTCTTCAACCGAAGTCGCAAGAGTGCGACTCCCTATAGTATGTTGTACCTCATTTCCCTCCTTCAAGGAGTGTAGTTATAGTCATAACATTCAGAATATATAATTTTCATAGTCATGGCACACTTTGTTTAAGAGCTATTGAAGATTCAGTGGGTTTTGTCCAACATCTCTCCGGACCTACTCATTGCCACAGTCATACCGTGGATCTAGTTTTGTCCCATGGAATAAATATTGTGGATCTAAATGTTTTTCCTCATAATCCTGGACTATCGGACCACCATTTTATTACGTTTGCAATTGCAACAAATAATCTGCTCAGACCCCAACCAAGGATCATCAAAAGCCGTGCTATACATTTTCGGACAACCCAAAGATTCCTAGATGCCCTTCCAGACTCCCTCCACCTACCCAAGGACATCGGAGTACAGTTAACCACCTAACTGACGATCTTAATTTAAACTTGCATAATACCCTAGATGCAGTCACACCCCTAAAAACAAAAAATATTTGTCACAAGGTATACAGAAAATACCCGAGCCCTGAAGCAAGCTTCCAAAAAATTGGAACAGAAATGGCGCTCCACAAAACTGGAAGTCTTCCGACCAGCTTGGAAAGACAGTACCGTGCAATATCGAAGAGCCCTCACTGCTGCTCGATCATCCTATTTTTCCAACCTAATTGAAGAAAATAAGAACAATCCCTACCAAAAAATTTATACTGTTGCAAAGCTAACTAAAAAGCAGCATTCATCAAGAGAGGATAGCTTTCACTTCAGCAGTGATAAATTCATGAACTTCTTCGATGAAAAGATCATGATCATTAGAAAGCAAATTACAGACTGCACTTTGAATCTGCGTATTTCTCCAAAGGTCAGTTGTCCTGAGTCTGCACAGAACTGCCAGGACCTAGGATCAATGGAGACACTCAAGTTATTAATCCTATATCTCTTGACACATTCATTAAAATAGTCATGGCCTCTAAACCGTCAAGCTGCATACTGGACCCAATTCCAACTAAACTACTGAAAAAGCAACTTCCTGTGCTTGGCCCTCCTATGTTGAACATAATAAATGGCTCCCTATCCACCGGATGTGTACCAAACTCACTAAAAGTGGCAGTAATAAAGCCTCTCTTGAAAAAGCCAAACCTTGACCCAGAAAATGTTTAAAAAAACTATCGGCCTATATCAAATCTCTCATTCCTCTCACATTTTTTTGAAAAAGCTGTTGCGCAGCAACTCACTGCCCTCCGGAAGACAAATCATGTATACGAAATGCTTCAGTCTGGTTTTAGATCCCATCATAGCACTGAGACTGTAAATGACCTTTTAATGGCATCAGACCAAGGCTCTGCATCTGGTTAAGTGCTCCTAGACCTTAGTGCTGCTTTTGACACCATCGATCACCACATTCTTTTGGAGAGATTAGAAACCCTAATTGGTCTACACAGACAAGTTCTTGCCTGGTTTAGATCGTATCTGTTGGAAAGATATCAGTTCGTCTCTGTGGATGGTTTGTCCTCTGACAAATCAATTGTAAGTTTCAGTGTTCCTCAAGGTTCCGTTTTAGGACCACTATTGTTTTCACTATATATTCTACCTCTTGGTGATGTCATTCGGAAACACAATGTCAACTTTCACCACTATGCGGACGACACACAGCTGTACATTTCGATGAAACATGGTGAAGCTCAAAAATTGCCTACCCTGGAAGCCTGCGTTTCAGACATAAGGAAGTGGATGGCGGCACATTTCTTACTTTTAAACTCGGACAAAACAGAGATGCTAGTTCTAGGTCCCAAAAAACAAAGAGATCTGCTGTTGGATCTGACAATTAATCTTGATGGTTGTACAGTCGTCTCAAATAAAACTGTGAAGGACCTCAGCGTTACTCTGGACCCTGATCTCTCTTTTGACGAACATCTCAAGAATATTTCAAGGACAGCTTTTTTCCATCTTCGTCACATTGCAAAAATCATAAACTTTTTGTCAAAAAATGATGCAGAAAAGCTAATCCAATGCTTTTGTCACTTCTAGGTTAGACTACTGCAATGCTCTACTCTCCGGCTACCCGGATAAAGCACTAAATAAACTTAAGTTAGTGCTAAACACGGCTGCTAGAATCCTGACTAGAACCAAAACATTTGATCATATTACTCCAGTGCTAGCCTCTCTACATTGGCTTCCTGTTAAGGCTAGGGCTGATTTCAAGGTTTTACTGCTAAACTACAAAGCATTACATGGGCTTGCTCCTACCTATCTCTCTGATTTGGTCCTGCCGTACATACCTACACGTACGCTACGGTCACAAGACGCAGACCTCCTTATTGTCCCTAGAATTTCTAAGCAAACAGCTGGAGGCAGGGCTTTCTCCTATAGAGCTACATTTTTATGGAATGGTCTGCCTGTCCATGTGAGAGACGCAGACTCGGTCTCGACCTTTAAGTCTTTACTGAAGACTCATCTCTTCAGTAGGTCCTATGATTGAGTGTAGTCCAGCCCAGGGGTGCAAAGGTGAATGGCAATGCACTGGAGCGACGAACTGCCCTTGCTGTCTCTGCCTGGCCGGCTCCCCTCTCTCCACTGGGATTCTCTGCCTCTGACCCTATTACGGGGGCTGAGTCACTGGCTTACTAGTGCTCTTCCATGCCGTCCCTAGGATGGGTGCGTACCTTGAGTGGGTTGAGTCACAGACGTGATCTTCCTGTCTGGTTTTGAGCCCCCTCGGGCTCGTGCGGTGGAGAGGATCTTAGTGGGCTATACTCAGCCTTGTCTCAGGGTAGTAAGTTGGTGGTCTGTTGATATCCCTCTAGTGGTGTGGGGGCTGTGCTTTGACAAAGTGGGTGGGGTTAGATCCTGCTTGGTTGGCCCTGTCCGGGGGTATCGTCGGACGGGGCCACAGTGTCCCCCAACCCACCCGTCTCAGTCTCCAGTATCTATGCTGCAATAGTCTATGTGCCGGGGGGCTAGGGTCAATCTGTTATATCTGGTGTAATTCTCCTATCTTATCTGGTGTCCTGTGTGAATTTAAGTATGCTCCCTCTAATTCTCTCTCTCTCCCTCCCCTCCCGGAAGACCTGAGCCCTAGGATCATGCCTCAGGACTACCTGGCCTGATGACTCCTGGCTGTCCCCAGTCCACCTGGGCGTGCTGCTGTTCCAGTTTCAACTGTTCTGCCTGCGGCTAGGGAACCCTGACCTGTTCACCGGACGTGCTACCTTGTCCCGGACCTGCTGTTTTTGACACTCCCCCTCTCTACCGCACCTGCTGTCTTGACATCTGAATGCTCGGCTATGAAAAGCCAACTGACATTTACTTCTGAGGTACTGACCTGTTGCACCCTCTACAACCACTGTGTTATTATTTCACCCTGCTGGTCTTCTATGAACGTTTGAACATCTTGAAGAACAATCTGGCCTTAATGGCCATGTACCCTTATAATCTCCACCCGGCACAGCCAGAAGAGGACTGGCCACCCCTCAGAGCCTGGTTCCTCTCTAGGTTTCTTCCTAGGTTCCTGCTATTCTAGGGAGTTTTTCATAGCCACCGTGCTTCTACATCTGCATTGCTTGCTGTTTGGGGTTTTAGACTGGGTTTCTGTATATCACTTTGTGACATCTGCTGATTTAAAAAGGCCTTTATAAATACATTTGATTGATTGATTGAAGATTGAAATCCGGAAGAAAATCTTAAAAATCTAAATTTCAACAAAGGTGTGGATTGTTCTCCCTCATCCCAATTCAGAATATACTATGTTTGATTCAATAGCTATTGATGGGAGAAAACTGAATATCCAATATAAAACTAAATTGTATGTATGTAATTTACACCTACAGTGAGGGAAAAAAGTATTTGATCCCCTGCTGATTTTGTATGTTTGCCCACTGACAAAGAAATGATCAGTCTATAATTTTAATGGTAAGTTTATTTGAACAGTGAGAGACAGAATAACAACAAATAAATCCAGAAAAACGCATGTCAAAAATGTTATAAATTGATTTGCATTTTAATGAGGGAAATAAGTATTTGATCCCCTCTCAATCAGAAAGATTTCTGGCTCCCAGTTGTCTTTTATACAGGTAACGAGCTGAGATTAGGAGCACACTCTTAAAGGGAGTGCTCCTAATCTCAGCTTGTTACCTGTATAAAAGACACCTGTCCACAGAAGCAATCAATCAGATTCCAAACTCTCCACCATGGCCAAGACCAAAGAGCTCTCCAAGGATGTCAGGGACAAGATTGTAGACCTACACAAGGCTGGAATTGGCTACAAGACCGTCGCCAAGCAGCTTGGTGAGAAGGTGACAACAGTTGGTGCGATTATTCACAAATGGAAGAAACACAAAATAACTGTCAATCTCCCTCGGCCTGGGGCTCCATGCAAGATCTCACCTCGTGGAGTTGCAATGATCATGAGAACGGTGAGGAATCAGCCCAGAACTACACGGGAGGATCTTGTCAATGATCTCAAGGCAGCTGGGACCATAGTCACTAATAAAACAATTGGTAACACACTACGCCGTGAAGGACTGAAATCCTGCAGCGCCCGCAAGGTCCCCCTGCTCAAGAAAGCACATATACAGGCCCGTCTGAAGTTTGCCAATGAACATCTGAATGATTCAGAGGAGAACTGGGTGAAAGTGTTGTGGTCAGATGAGACCAAAATGGAGCTCTTTGGCATCAACTCAACTCGCCGTGTTTGGAGGAGGAGGAATGCTGCCTATGACCCCAAGAACACCATCCCCACCGTCAAACATGGAGGTGGAAACATTATGCTTTGGGGGTGTTTTTCTGCTAAGGGGACAGGACAACTTCACCGCATCAAAGGGACAATGGACGGGGCCATGTACCGTCAAATCTTGGGTGAGAACCTCCTTCCCTCAGCCAGGGCATTGAAAATGGGTCGTGGATGGGTATTCCAGCATGACAATGACCCAAAACACACGACCAAGGCAACAAAGGAGTGGCTCAAGAACAGTGCTAGCTGTGCCACTAGAGATCCTGGTTCGAATCCAGGCTCTGTCGTAGCCGGCCGCGACCGGGAGACCCATGGGGCGGCGCACAATTGGCCCAGCGTCGTCCAGGTTAGGGGAGGGAATGGCCGGCAGGGATGTAGCTCAGTTGGTAGAGCATGGCGTTTGCAACGCCAGGGTTGAGGGTTCGATTCCCACGGGGGGCCAGTATGAAAAAAATAATGTATGCATTCACTAACTGTAAGTCGCTCTGGATAAGAGCGTCTGCTAAATGACTAAAATCTAAATCAAGAAGAAGCACATTAAGGTCCTGGAGTGGCCTAGCCAGTCTCCAGACCTTAATCCCATAGAAAATCTGTGGAGGGAGCTGAAGGTTCGAGTTGCCAAACGTCAGCCTCGAAACCTTAATGACTTGGAGAAGATCTGCAAAGAGGAGTGGGACAAAATCCCTCCTGAGATGTGTGCAAACCTGGTGGCCAACTACAAGAAACGTCTGACCTCTGATTGCCAACAAGGGTTTTGCCACCAAGTACTAAGTCATGTTTTGCAGAGGGGTCAAATACTTATTTCCCTCATTAAAATGCAAATCAATTTATAACATTTCTGACATGCGTTTTTCTGGATTTTTTTGTTGTTATTCTGTCTCTCACTGTTCAAATAAACCTACCATTAAAATTATAGATTGATCATTTATTTTTCAGTGGGCAAACGTACAAAATCAGCAGGGGATCAAATACTTTTTTCCCTCACTGATCACACCGACAGCGTCATTGCTTTTTGGTACACCAGAAGTACATTCATTTCCAATGGAATACTACATTTGCCTTGCAGCATTGCGTTGCAGAGGCAGTTGCAGTGCGTTCTGTGTGTTGCATATGTTGGATTTATTGAACGTATGCATCAAATTGTATGCGTAGATAGCTTGACAGAAACGGTAGCAGAAGGTGAATGTTGAACCTTTGTTGCACACATATCCAGATGATGCGGCGTACCATTTTGCGCAATGACACTGTAGGTGTGATCGAGGCGATAATGCCTCGATCAGACCGACAGCGTCATTGTATTTTGGTACACCAGAAGTATATTAATTTCCAATGGAACGCTGTGATTGCCTTGCAGCATTGCGTTGCAGAGGCAGTTCTAGTGAGTAACTGTTCTGTGTGGTCAGTGGCGACCTGTTTTGAGCCCCACGTTTAGCTAAAAAAAAAACGAGCTCCGACTGGGAAAATACGTTTTGAACGGTCATCCAACTCGGAATTCCAAGTCAGAAACTCAGGCATCTTTCTAGAGCTCCGACCTGAAGATCACTGACGTCATGAATCAACCTTGTTTTTTTTCGGAGTTCCCAGTTGTCTTGAACTCACTGAAGTCTGAGATTTCCCAGTTCCGAGTTTCCAGTTGTTTTGAACACAGCAGAAGTCATGCTGGATTGAAAGCATGGCCAATGTATTCCAACTTTTCTGGCCCATGGTATTGAATGTTTATCCAGAGAATGCCAGACTTTGATGACAAAATTTTCCCACAAGGACCGCCACTCCACTTTCCTGTTCAAGTGAGCACAGCACAACAAGGTGAGTCCAAAAATGTATTGTATGCTGCTGCATAAATGATGTAATATGCCAGGGAGATATGTATACTGTAGCTAAAAAGTAATACTAAGTGTATGTTGTGTAGTAAGCTGTTAGCAGCCCATGTGCCTCACCCTAATAATTGGGTCCCTTTCCCCCCCTCATAACTTAGCCTACTGTTCTGACTTGGTGGTGCACATGTAGCCTATAACCTGTTTTAGAGAAATGTAATGATTGAATATTGTAAGAGCTTTCATTGTCTGCTTATATGCCCCCTTTATTTAAGTGCAACTTTACTAACGATAGTTTTAGGAAACAGCTTGAAGATTTAACGATGCTCCTACGAAGGTTCTAACGATGAACTTAGCGTTAAGATGCTTTTGGGAAACTGGGCCCAAGTGCCATGCAGATGCCACCGCTAGGCCTAAAATATAAAAGCATCAGTGTGCCCTCTTGTGGACTAATCGGCCTACATCACCTGAGTTTACACTTTTTCCTTTTTACTCACAATATCACCGCAGTTTGTTTTAAAAAGCACCAGTCTAGAGGCACATGTCAATGTTGAGTGTCAAGGCTTTTTTATGACTTGTAAAACATTGGAGACAAACCTGCTAGTCTATCCCCTCTGTGTTGTACAGTAACAATACTGTACATTAAGTAAGGCATCAGAGGATAACTGAAGAATGCCAGTGCAGTCACCGTTTAACCATGTAATCTCATGTAATCATCAAAACACAAACATTCTGCCCCTCACATTGCTATGCTGAGAAGTACAGCCCGTTCACAATTCATAAATAATAATGTTGGGAGGAAACGTTTAAACAGAATGTGTACAAAATAATTGTTAACATTTCAGCCCAGCCATTCATTAATACGTCATTGACATCCCCCCCCCAAACACACACCCTCCCCTCTTTAGTCAATCACAGAATCGAAATTATCTATAGCTTTGGAAATGGCAAGAAAGCCTGAACAAGAGAAGTCCAGAAGGCTGACACTGTCACTGTTGACAAGGGTTGCTTTCAGGAGGGTGCCACGTTCGATCTCAACATAAGAAATGGCTTCTATATAGCCGACAACGAATCCCTATTCTTCAGGACAAAGAAGCATGTCTGTTCAATATATTCCCATCGGAAGGTCACGCCACCTGGGTAGGTGAATGCACGTTACATGACTGAACGCTACCCAGATGAATAGCAGAGCTCCAGTTTGAAGGCACATGTGTGGCCTTACCCTCTCCCTTCTCACCGACAACCCTACGGGAGAGGGTTTTGCACTATGGGGCTGCGTCTCAATAGTGTACAGTAGTAGGCCTACCATCCTTCCCTACTTAAGAGAGTTGATAAGTAAAAGCTAAACTGTAAAATAAGCCCAATCCATCATTGAGCCGACTGGACTTTCATTTCAGTAAATCTTCAATAATTTCAGATAAGTGCAGATGAAGGCAAGGAGACGAGGCGAGGAAGGATGTTTAGACTACTGAGACACAGCCCAGGTGTAAAGGGAAGAGAGTGAGGGGGGGAATTCCACTTCCATTCCTGGATAAGCCTTCCTGTTGCATATTCCAAATGTGGAAATAATGGATTGTAATTATTAAAGGCAAGGTTAAAGTGTGTAGTGTTGAACGGAGCATACAGAGGTTGCGTCCCAAATGCTATGGGCCCTGGGGTCCATAGTGCCATTCCTATGTAGTGCACTACTTTTGACCATAGCTCTATGGCAGCAGTTCTCAAACCTCTCCTCAGGGACCCCCAGCCGTTCGATGTATTTGATCTATTCCACGACATGTGTGCAAACAGTCAATAGATGGCTACTTCCATTCATAAAGCGCATACGCACGCGCGCACACGCACACACACACACACACACACACACACACACACACACACACACAGCATTGTCCTTCCCAGAGAGGCTTCAAAGGTTAGCTTACAAAAATCAGACTCAATATATAAATACGCATTTACACACACATAGTGTGCATATGTGTGTAACTGTGTGTGCATGTGTGTGTGCATGTGTATGAACCCACTGGTCCTTCATCACTCCCCGTCAGTCTCAGTCAAGCACGGATGATGGCTGGCTGACACTGCAGTCATTTCAAGTCTTCCAGTTCTTCACCTTTTTCAACATGCCCCCCCCCCCCCGCCCCCCCCCCCGCCCCCTCTCTCTATGTCTCTCACAGTGTATGTATGTCTCTCTTCTCTTCTCTGGGCCTCTCAGGCAGACACGTTGACGTCACGTAGTGCGATAGTACCAGTAGTGGGGGGGTCGGCAGGCCCTGGTTGGCCCCTGGGGGTGGGGCTGGGGGACGAGGGGGTGGGGTGTAGCAGGGAGGGGACAGAGGTGGTGGTGGGTAAGGCGCTGGTCTGGAACAGGATCTGCTGGAGTGTCCGTCGGAGGTTGGGGTGGAGGCGGGCCTGTGTCTGGTAGAAAACCTCGGCCGCAAAGCACTTCATCACCCCGGAACAAAGGTCCTCGTATAGTGGCACCGTGTACATCCTCGACGTCTGATAAGATAAAAATACAAGCTAAGGTTAAAATTGTTTTGCTGTGCATTACATGTTCAAAAAAATAGAAATGTGTCTTTAAAAGCTCTGCCGCAAAACAGGCCGACACGTAAGTTGGAATACATTTTTTTTAAAGACACTGGCCAGATATTATCAAATTATTCCCATGCACCTGAAAAAAGCTAACACAGATGTGCAAGTGCTTTTTTGAATTGTTAAATTAGACACACAACATACATAGCATTACACACAGTGTCATTATGGAGAATGTTAACTGCTGAGGGGAGACGCACCGTTTGATGCCATTTGGCCATTACAAACGAGTATCTGGCCTGCTACACTAGACTCATAACTTCTGCAGAGTGTGAGACACCCCTATTAATTTAAATAAAAACCTGGGTGTAAGCACGCTGGCTCCGTGAGAGCCTCACGCCGCTCTGTGCAGAATTACACTCTGGTTCTATTTTAAAGATTTTGAGGTGCAGCTCAGGCCTGAGAACAATCTTCTTGCGTTGGCCAAAAGTTACGTGTCCAGTGTAGCAGGTAAAAACCCCACTGTTTTCCTGATGCCCCAGTGTAGCTCCTATATAATGCGCAACTGAGAAATCACCACTTCCTGTCACCCATTTACACTCAAATAAATACTCAAGTGTCCACAGCCTGCCTGACGGTGTAATTTCACTGCTTCTGCTTCGACTTCCTAGAACTGGAGTGAATGGCCTGGGTTACTCGGCTGGCAGCATAAAAGCAGTGTTATAAATAAAAACAATTTTAAAGGCTATTTTTAAAGAAAAAGCTCAACTGTAAATGAAGGGCCTTCTATGTGTGTTGTTGTAATAAATGTAATAAATAAATATTACATTTTAATAAATAAATGCTACATTTAATCCAAATTAGTGTCTGAATGGAGAATAGTATAATCTAATTCAATCTTCTAGGAAACATTTGTTGAAATGTTCCCTCCATCCCCATCCTGCCATCCCTCCCCTTAAATACTAGTAGCCTAGCGGTTAAGAGCGTTGGACCCGTAACCGAAAGGTCGTTGGTTCGAATCCTCGAGATGACTAGGTGAATAATCTGTCGATGTGCCCTTGAGCAAGGCACTTAACCCTAATTGCTCCTGTAAGCCACTCTCAAGTGTCTGCTAAATGACTACTCATCATCAAGCTTTGATTATTTGAATCAGCTGTGTAGTGCTAATGCAAAAACTAAAACGTGCCCCTGGTAGGCCCCATGATTGAGTTTGGGAAACCCTGATGGAAAGTCATCGAGTTGACTTACAAATATCTAGCTGCAGATAGATCAGTCAGAGTCCCTGTATAAACACATCCTGCTTTTCTATCTTCCATGAATTAATTACAGATCTTGAATTGGTTGAATTGGAAAGTAATAGTGTGGTAACCTTGCTTTCACCTAACCAATTACTTATAGATCCGTGATTATTGTAAGTATATGAGGAAGGAAGGATGCATTGTTTAGTGATAAAAAAAAGTGATAGTTCAGTTTGTTAGCTGGTTATTTAGCAACGTCCAGAATATCCTGGCTAGCGTCTTTGTAGAATATAGCAATGCTAGTGGAAACGGATTGTATCAGTTAGTGATGCTGACCCATGTCGAAAAAGCTTTGTAACTTTATTTTTAAATCACTGTATGTCTAATAAATCACTGTTCATTTCATGAAAATAACCCCAAAAAATATATTTTGTATCTTTTATTTTCCTGAGCCTCCCTTGGCCCTTGAAATGCTCAGTCTGATCGTTAGGAAAATCTTTGAAGATATTAACGTAACAGCCCTGATTGGCTGATTGGATTGTCTAGAGCCCACCCCCTTACCGAGATGAACAGTCATTAGTCTATTATAATCAGATCACATTGTGACATCATGATGTGGGCCAAAAGTTCCATCCCAACTGAACAGGCTGGGAGCTCTTACACCGCTCTTACACAAAAATGGGTATTATCATAATGTTCACAATTTCAGAGTGTTATTTCGACCTCATAGTGTAGAAATATCATTTAAAAAACAGGAAAATCACATTGAACTGCACCGCCCCTTTGACTTTTTAAAACATTAAATTCACAGGTTGAACGCTGTAACACAGAATACAACAACTAATAAAAGTCCCATGATGGTAGTGACTGCCCATTACTACTTATCACTTATTACATTCACATTACATTATACAAATATTTCAGTTGTTGTTTATATTACATTTGTTTTATTTGATGACTTTATTATTTCATTCCAAGTCATCACCTCATCTCTATAGAGTTGTTGCCTATGCGGTCTGACAAAATCCCTATTTTAGTAGTTCTTTAAAGTAAATAAGGCATACTTTTATGACTGCTGAATACCAATACAGTACCTCGGGAAGCAACTACTCTCTATCCCTCTCGATCGTGCATTCTTCTGTCTCTTCTCTCCTTCTGCTCTCCCTTTCTGTGTCTGCCCCACACAGACCGGACAAGTAGGCGCGCAATGGATTATGGTCATTGTAGTTAATTACCTTTACTGCGCTAAAATACACTATATATACAAAAGTATGTGGACACTCCTTCAAATTAGTGGATTCGGCTATTTCAGCCACACCCTGTTGCTGACAGGTGTATAGATCGCACGTTCTTCAGTCTCTTCTTTCCTTCTCTGTGTCTGCCCCACACAGACCGGACAAGTAGGCGCAATGGATTATGGTCATTGTATTTCAGCCACACCCGTTGCTGACAGGCACAACTTTCACTATTGACGGGTGGGCCCCCAAATTCTGAAATTGCATTTTTGCCCCCCCCCCCAGGTAGCGTTCTTCTGGAGTGATGAATCACGCTTCACCATCTGACAGTCCGACGGACTAATCTGGGTTTGACGGATGCCAGGAGAACGCTACCTGCCTGAATGCATAGTGCTAACTGCAAAGCATGACAATGCCCCTGTGCACAAAGCGAGGTCCATACAGAAATGGTTTGTCGAGATCGGTGTGGAATAACTTGACTGGCCTGCACAGAGCCCTGACCTCAACTCCATCGAACACCTTTGGGATGAATTGGAACGCTGAATGCAAACCAGGCCTAATCACCCAACATCAGTGCTCTACCTCACTAATGCTATTGTGGCTGAATGGAAGCATGTCCCTGCAGCAATGTTCCAACATCTAGTGGAAAGCCTTCCCAGAAGTGTGGACTCTGTTATAGCAGCAAAGGGGGGACCAACTCCATATTAATGCCCATGATTTTGGAATGAGATGTTAGACGAGCAGGTGTCTACATACTTTTGGTAATGTAGTGTATGTAGAACATTGGCCTGTTGGAAACTACAACTCCCTACTACATCGCACAGTTCGGGATTTGTTCTGATTTCTCTCTAGAGAAACTACACATTGAGCTCACAGAAAAAAACAGAACGAAATTGAACTCAAATAATTGAACCGACGTCAGTCAATTTGTAAAAAAATAAAATAATAATAATTTAAAAATAGTTAACCGCTCAGCAGTAGTATTTGAACAGGGCCATAGTGACTCTACCTGCATCCCAAATGGCACCCTATTCCCTATATATACACACTACATAGGGAATAGGGTGCCATTTGGGACGTGCCCTCTCCGTCTGGTTCAGTCACCACTCACGTGTTTGTGCAGGAAGCCGCGGATGCGGGGCAGGTCAGGGTAGAAGCTGTTCCGCACCACGATCTGCAGCCAGCGGATCCGCACCTCGGCGTTCATCTCATCCAGCTGGGCCGAGTAGCAGCGTGACAACTGACCCATAACCTCTGACACACACACAACATCCCATCACTCTCTGGGGTAGCTTGATTTATGCAACATTTTCCCTGGTACAACGGAACCAATGGAATAGTCCCAAAAACACAGAAATACACGGCGCTCATGTATTTTATGCAAGGGCCCGTATTCATAAAGTGTCTCAGAGTAGGAGTGCTGATCAAGGATCAGGTCCCCCCGTCCATGTACAGTGAGGGAAAAAAAGTATTTGATCCCCTGCTGATTTTGTACATTTGCCCACTGACAAAGAATGATCAGTCTATAATTTGAATGGTAGGTTTATTTGAGAGACAGAATAACAACAACAAAATCCAGAAAAACGCATTTCAAAAATGTTATAAATTGATTTGCATTTTAATGAGGGAAATAAGTATTTGACCCCCTCTCAATCAGAAAGACTTCTGGCTCCCAGGTGTCTTTTATACAGGTAACGAGCTGACATTAAGAGCACACTCTTTAAGGGAGTGCTCCTAATCTCAGTTTGTTACCGGTATATAAGACACCTGTCCACAGAAGCAATCAATCAGATTCCAAACTCTCCACCATGGCCAAGACCAAAGAGCTCTCCAAGGATGTCAGGGACAAGATTGTAGACCTACACAAGGCTGGAATGGGCTACAAGACCATCGCCAAGCAGCTTGGTGAGAAGGTGACAAAATCTGTGGAGGGAGCTGAAGGTTTGAGTTGCCAAACGTCAGCCTCGAAACCTTAATGACTTGGAGAAGATCTGCAAAGAGGAGTGGGACAAAATCCCTCCTGAGATGTGTGCAAACCTGGTGGCCAACTACAAGAAACGTCTGACCTCTGATTGCCAACAAGGGTTTTGCCACCAAGTACTAAGTCATGTTTTGCAGTGGGGTCAAATATTTATTTCCCTCATTAAAATGCAAATCAATCTATAACATTTTTGACGTGCGTTTTTCTGGATTTTGTTGTTGTTATTCTATCGTACAAAATCAGCAGGGGATCAAATACTTTTTTCCCCTCATTGTACGTCTTACTTATTATTATCTGAAGGGAAAAACTGATCCTAAATCAGCACTCCTACAGTAAGACGCTTTATACATACGGCTCATGGTCTGGTACCTACCGTGTGAGAGGGGCGAGCGGTCCAGCAGTCGGTCCAGGAAGAGAACAGTCTGGAAGGTGCTCCAAGAGGAGAGGTTAAAGTTTGCGATGGCCTCAGGGTCTGGGGGTTCGCTGGCCCACAGGTCACACAGACTCTGGACGGGACCGGTCAGAACCCCACCAGCCGAGAGGTCCGGTTCACACAGGGGGGGGCCACAACCGTTCAGCCACCGCTCAAACTCCAACCCTGAGAGGGAGAAATAGAGCGAGGAACAAGTATATACCTCTTCAGTTCTGTGGGTTCACACAAAAACAGACAACAATTCGACAATGCTATCCAGCACTTGAACAAGTTTGGTGGGCGTATATGTCCTTTTCCCATGAACTGGTAATGTGAGTGACGGACTCACCCTCTCTCTGGGCCACACAGCTCTCCTTTAGTTCCGGGAAGAAGCCCAGGAAGAAATCGAGCAGGTCCTGGGCCACAACACTGCTGAACTTAAACTGTTCTATGTAGGCCTGAGAGAACATGACACAGTTTCAAGTGATGTGGTGTGTCTCTGTGCGTGTGTGTGTGTGTTCACGCGCTCTCTTACCCTCAGGAAGCTGTCGAAGCGCTTGACATTGCCACAGAGTTGAGAGAGGTACGAGACGAAGCAAAAGCCTTTTTCGTAAGTGAACAAGTTCATCAGACTACTGGGATTAATACCTAAGGGTAGAAAAAAACAGATGAGGGAGAGAGAATGAAAGATAATAAAACAGTAACAGTAGTCCTCATTTAAAAAAATATGTTTTTATTTGTGAAGCTAAATTACACCGACTGTTTGTGTGTGTGCGTGCGTGTCTGAGTGAGTCTTTCATCCATACCTGGCTCAAATTTGACCTGCAGCTTGCTGACAGGGTTGTTGTCTCCTAGGAGACGCATCTGTCTGTGCAGGGCGTCTAGACGGAACACAGTCTCCAGACAGGTGAAGGCCTCACCTGGGGAAACACAGGGACGGGGGATTAGCTGTAGGCATTTTGGTTTGTTTGTGTTTGTAGTGATGCGCCTCTGTACTTAGGTGTGTCTGTGTATGCTATATATACACACCATGTGCCTCTGTGCCTAGATGTGTGTGTGTGTGAGCGTGCGTATACACACCGTAGGCCTCGGTAGTGATGCGTCTCTGTGCGTAGGTGGCCAGTCCCTCGCTCAGCCACATCTCTTCCCAGGTGGCGTTGGTGACCGCGTTGCCGAACCAGCCGTGGGCGATCTCATGGATGACGTCGATCAGCAGGAACTCCCGGCTCTCCAGGATGGAGGAGATGATGAAGGTGAGGCAGGGGTTCTCCATGGCCACGATGGGGAACGACGGAGGCAGGAACACTATGTCGTACCTGTGTGTGACCAGCGTGGCGGAATGATACGATGGTTGTCATGTGGTCAATTCAGGGCTGCTTCCCAAATTACACCATATTCCCTATATTATGCAATAGTTTTGATGTCAAAAGAAATGCACTATATAAGGAATAGGGTGAAAGTAGTGCACTATATAGGGAATATTGTGCCATTTGGGACGCACCCCAGGAAGTGCATTGAAATTCAATTAAAGAATCGTACAATTCTCATTAGGAAGTAACATCACTTTTTAAATGTATGACATGACATGAAATGTACCTCCTCAATTTTTTATTTTTTATAGTCATTTTTTAGCAGACGCTCTTATCCAGAGTGACTTACAGTTAGTGAGTGCATACAGTTTTCATACTTAAATTTCAATTTCAATTGACTGACTGGTACAGTGTTCTGGTTTGTTCTCTTTTATAGCACGTTTTTGTATGGTTTCAGTTCCATCTTTCCTCTCCCTAGCATGTGGTCCTCTGTAGCTCAGCTGGTAGAGCACGGCGCTTGTAACGCCAAGGTAGTGGGTTCGATCCCCGGGACCACCCATACACAAAAAAATAAAAATGTATGCACGCATGACTGTAAGTCGCTTTGGATAAAAGCGTCTGCTAAATGGCATATTATTATTATTATTATTAAAAGCCCTGTATAGTTAACAATTCATGTAAACTGTAGATATGCAGAATTTTTTTCTGTAACTGCGAACACTGTACAATTTAAATCTGAAGACTGTCTAGCCATGTGAATTTGGCAAGTAAGTGTATTTTGGGGAGTCTGTGTGTTCTGTCTGTAATCTATATTATTAATTGGTATGGCTAGCTAACCAAACCAACTCCACCAAATACTACAGAGGCCGTGGACAAACACAGACACTCCAACTCACCCAGGCCTAAGGGACAGAGTATCTGAAGTTTGTGTGTGTGTGTGTGTGTGTGTGTGTGTGTGTGTGTGTGTGTGTGTGTGTGTGTATGCATAAGTGTGTCACGAAACCTTGACCTGTACCCTCATGCATTGTTCTATATTTGATGTTGAGATTCTTGTGTCATGCAACAAATAACTGTATTGCTCTAACCTTCCCCACACATAGGGTCCGAAAAGGTCCTCGGCCACGTTCAGCCAGCGCTCCACGCTACCTCCTAGCTTGCTCACAGCACAGGTCAGTATACACGGCTCTGCCCACACCCGGCTCCTGCCAGAGGAAGAGAGCAGGGTTGTATTAATTAGTGCAAACCATTGCAAAAAAAATTCTTATTGGACAAGTTCGGGTAGGTCCCTCCCCGTTTCGGATCGTTTGCTTCCATTTGGTGAAACGTTTCCACTATAGATAGATAATAGAAATTACATGTTATTTGGGTGATTCCATGCCAGCCCACTCTGGAAATGTAATGTACTTGTAGAGTTTATCGTTTTAAACAATATGTCTAAAAATGAACAAAATCCAAAAGGGTAGTTTTGATATATTCATATTAATATTTTTTTATGTTGAATACATTTATGTGAAAACTTTCAGAATCTAGACATACTTCATACTTTAGAGCACACTATAAGGAGTATAATGACACCAATATCTTGTCTGTATCATGTACGGTTGTCTGTATTATGCACTATTACAGACTACAAAGGGAAGCACAGCCGCGAGCTGCCCAGTGACACAAGCCTACCAGACGAGCTAAATCACTTCTATGCTCGCTTCGAGGCAAGCAACACTGAAGCATGCATGAGCATCAGCTGTTCCGGATGACTATGTGATCACGCTCTCCGTAGCCGATGTGAGTAAGACTTTTAAACAGTTCAACGTTTACAAGGCCGCAGGGCCAGACGGATTACCAGGACTTGTACTCCGAGCATGTGCTGACCAACTGGCAAGTGTCTTCACTGACCAACATGTTTCAAGCAGACCACCATAGTCCCTGTGCCCAATAACACTAAGATAACCTGCCTAAATGACTACCGACCTGTAGCACTCACGTCTGTAGCCATGAAGTGCTTTGAAAGGCTGGTCATGGCTCACATCAACACCATTATCCCAGAAACCCTAGACCCACTCCAATTTGCATACTGCCCCAACAGATCCACAGATGATGCAATCTCTATTGCACTCCACACTGCCCTTTCCCACCTGGATAAGAGGAACACCTACGTGAGAATGCTATTCATTGACTACAGCTCAGCGTTCAACACCATAGTGCCCTCAAAGCTCATCACTAAGCTAAGGACGCTGGGACTAAACACCTCCTTCTGCAACTGGATCCTGGACTTCCTGACGGGCGCCCCCAGGTGGTAAGGGTAGGTAACAACACATCTGCCACGCTGATCCTCAACACGGGGGCCCTTCAGGGGTGCAGTCCCCTCCTGTACTCCCTGTTCACCCATGACTACATGGCCAGGCACTACTCCAACACCATCATTAAGTTTGCCGATGACACAACAGTGGTAGGCCTGATCACCGACAACGATGAGACAGCCTATAAGGAGGTCAGAGACCTGGCCGTGTGGTGCCAGGATAACAACCTCTCCCTCAACGTGATCAAGACAAAGGAGATGATTGTGGACTACAGGGGGGGAAAAAGAGGACTGAGCACGCCCCCATTCTCATCGACAGGGCTGTAGTGGAACAGGTTGAGAGCTTCAAGTTCCTTGGTGTCCACATCACCAACAAACTATCATGTTCCAAACACACCAAGACAGTCGTGAAGAGGGCACGACAAAGCCTATTCCCCCTCAGCAGACTGAAAAGATTTGGCATGGGTCCTCAGATCCTCAAAAAGTTATACAGCTGCACCATCGAGAGCATCCTGACTGGTTGCATCACTGCCTGGTATGGCAACTGCTGTAAGGCACTACAGAGGGTAGTGCGTACGGCCCAGTACATCACTGGGGCCAAGCTTCCTGCCATCCAGGACCTCTATACCAGGCGGTGTCAGAGGAAGGCCCTAAAAATTGTCAAAGACTCCAGCCACCCTAGTCATAGACTGTTCTCTCTGCTACCGCATGGCAAGCGGTACCGGATCTCCAAGTCTAGGTCCAAAAGCCTTCTTAACAGCTTCTACCCACAAGCCATAAGACTCCTGAACAGCTAATCATGGCTACCCGGACCCCCCACCCCACCCCACCCCACCCCCTCTTTTATGCTGCTGCTACTCTGTTTATTATTTATGCATAGTCACTTTAACTCTATCCACATGTACATATTACCTCAATTACCTCGACTAACCGGTGCCCCTGCACATTGACTCTGTACCGGTACCCCCTGTATATAGCCTCCCTACTGTTATTTTATTTTACTGCTGCTCTTTAATTATTTGCTATTTTCTATTTTTTACTTTACACTTTTTTTTGATTTCTTAAAAAAACATTGCATTGTTGGTTAAGGTAAGTAAGCATTTCACTGTAAGGTCTACACCTGTTGTATTCGGCGCATGTGGCAAATAAAATGTGATTTGATCATAGGGTCTTACAGAAGGCATGTATAGTTCTAAAAGGAGCTTAAAATGGCCACTTTCATCATGATTTTCTCAAAAATGGTTTGTGATACAAATGTAAAAAGCATATTGAACATTCTTCCTCCCATTTAAGTTTTTATGTCAGAATTGCCAGAACAATCTGAGATACCAAAAATATTTCCCGTCCACGCTGGCGTGGAATCGCCCCATTGCATGTGAAAATCTCATGTGATGCTGCTGATTAGGTCACTAGGGCAAATATGTGAAGGTCTGGACATTGACACATGCAGAAGCATAGGATCAGTACAGGGGCGTCAAACTCAAGTCCTGGAGTGCCGCAGTATCAGCTGGATGTTCTTTCCTTTATATTGGTGTCCGACTTAGACCTAGGAAACAATGGTGTGTGGACTTCCTCGCTAATCAATGACTTAATTGATCAATTAAAAGGTAAGGGAGGAACGACAACCAACAGTAACTGCAGCCCTCAAGGACTGGAGTTTGACACATTCATGACAAAGGAATCACAATAATATCTCTAATAAAGTATATTTCTCCTGAAGTCTACACTCCTCATTCACTACCTCCCACAAATCTTAAAGCTTTGGATTGGTGGAGGCATTGGTTAGTGGGAGTTTCCACCATATATGCCAGTCATTTCCTTTCAAATCAGTGTGTAAGAGAAGTGAACAAGTGTACACTTTGGGAGGAAGAAGAGATAATTGGGAAACACTGTAGCTTTCAAATTAATGTATTGGACCTAGGTCAGGTCACTCCCACTGACCTGGGGCCGATGTCAACATGCTGCAGGTCCCCTGCCACCAGGGCCACCAGGTAGGCTGGGACGGGGTACTCCATGGAGAACTGGAACACCCTGTCCTGCTTGGAGTAGGCACTACGGGAGGCACTCATCAACACCGTCACACCCTCCGGCACCTGCGCGCACACACAGACAGGCATGGACACACACAGACATGTACGTTCACACATGCACACCAACACAAAAAGATGATGAAACTAATTTTGATGCTCTTGGTGACAAAGGGAGATTATGTCAAAGCAGGAGTTTCACAGGAAAAGGAGTGCTAACGAGACTACAGAAGGGAAAGTGAGATGTAGATTGTGAAAAGCAGAGTGAGATTAACAGTGAGATTAAAGAAACAGTGGTGTAATTCTATAAAAGCCATTTTATTTAGACAAAACAGATTAAAATGGAGAGAAACCAAGACAGACAGAGAGAGCGAGAGCAAATAAACCAGATTAAGATTATAATAAAGTGAGATTAACGGGGTGGAAGGGAGATTATAACAAGAGATTAGGTTTGAGAATTAAAACGCCAAGTGAGATTTACAGTATTTTTATTTATTTAATGAACTTTTACTTATTCAGGGAAACCCATTAGACCAGTGTCTCATTTACAATGGTGCCCTGAGGACAACAATACAACAAATTCAAAATGATCAGCAAAAATTTAATAAACTACAAATTACAGAATCAACACTACAGCTTCAAACACCACAAATACAATTATTTGCATTCAATCAAAAAAAGTGGGGTGAATAAGTGTGAAAAATGGAGAGAGAGAGAGAGAGAGAGAGAGACAGGCAGACAAAGACAGAAAGAGAGAGAACAGAGCAATGCGAAGCTGATATCACTGAGCCAGGGTTTTCTTCCCAGTGATGTAGTGGTAAAAAAAAAGGTGATTGACCACCCCAGTGGCCCACCCACAAATTCTTAGATCTGATAGGTCATCTCTGAATATATTTATAATTTTGACCAAGATGTACACCGACAGCAAGACTCATCTCACCGGAGAAAGCATCAGAGCGAGCGAAACAGTGCCCCTCCGTCTTAGTATGTTTAGTCCATGTATCTGATGATGTCAGATAAAAGGACTACATGTTTGCCTTGCGAATTCAAGGAAATTATGAAACACAGAGAGACACAAATAACAAATAATTGTATACGTTAGTTTATATTTTTATTCTTAATTTTTGGAGAAGCCTGGCTTCCCTTGGCATTCATTAATACACACCACTTTGTAGGCTGAATTTCATTACACTTATGGTACTTGTAATAGATGTCCCTTTCCATTCAAATGGTGGGTGCACAGTGCACTGTTCGGATGCTGGACTTATTTTGGAGTAGATGAACATGCGCAGGTAATCTACTTAACCTACTTTTTGAAGTGACAATCAGATGAAAACATAATGACTGGTTGTGTTCATGACACATTCAAAGGTAATACATTTTGACAGTTAAATTGCAGGTTTTTACTATAAAGCCCATAAAGGAGGTCCCATTAAAAATATAATTAGCACTTTGGACAGCACTTTCAAGTGAATTTACTGCTGTGTGCTAATACCCTTATATAAAATCCTGACCTTGAATGCAAACACTGTAAGAAGACTTGATTTAGAATTGATTTATGGTTTATTTGAACAGGGGAACGTACCAAACGTAAGCTGAAGCATTTAACGCATTGAACCACTATAATTATATTGAAAAAATCCACCTTGCATCGATTAAGGTTCAACATTTTATGGCCCCCTAAACTGGGTCAGTGCCCCACCTTGGCCAACCCATTCAAAATGTTCTGGACACGCCACTGCACTACACCACTGTTTCTTCCATAGGCACAAAACAAGAGAACACATTGAAATGACACAAGGTATTACTTGAACAAACAAAATACTTTTTGTTTTTTTCCCCCCACTTTTATGCCTATTGTATGTAACGCCTTGTTTAATTCCCGGTATGACCGACCCTGGACGCGGACCCTTTGTAGTAGTTCAGGTCTTAGGGACAGGGAGGGTGAATGACGTCATGACACCGTGGGCTAGCAAACACACCCTCGCTTTCTCACATCTGTTAGTGAAACGGACGTCAGTGTGCTGCTAACAGTATAGCTTCCTCCACTGTCCCTGTTCCCATTCCGGGCTCAAACCAGTGATCCTCTGCTTGCAAACACACGTGACCGCCCTCCGTGACAACTTACCAACCATTTGAGCTATCGAATTCGCCATGGCGGATGCTATTGGTGCTATTTCTGAGTGTTTAACCCCTTTTCTGTTCAGTTTTTTAGGGGATTTGAATCTGGATTGGCTATCCCCGAGCTCAGATCAATTTAAGAGTATATGTATTGATATTTATCGGACTCAATTGATCTCAAAACCCACACGGCTAAATGTGAAAAACCCTGTTAACTTTTCATTGATTGATTTAATTCTTACTAATAACCCCCATAAATATTTGTCTAGTGGAGTATTTTAATATAATCTCAGTGATCATTGTCCCATAGTATATATTAGAGATACGAAACAGCAAAATACTAATCCTTGTTTAATTAAGAAGAGACATTTTAAAAAGTGTTCTGCTCAAGGGTTTTTACATGTTCTACTCTGATTTAGCCACTGTCTCCTGTATTCCTGACCCTGAGTTGGCTCTAGAAAATGTATCCTCCATATTTATTCCTCTGGCAGAAAAACATGCCCCTTTTAAACAATTCAGGACAACTGACTCTGTAGTGGACTGGCAATCTTTCAGACAATTGAGAAACAGATGTACCATCTCGATTAACAATGCTAAATCAAGCTACTTTTTAAGCTCTATCTTTGGTGATCCTTCTACATTTTGGAAAACGCACTGAAGCGTACAAATTCCTCTTCTTACCTGCCTAAGCAAGTTCTGTCTGACTCTGGATCATAACTGAGAAGAATGGGATAAGTTGAGCTTTTAATCATCATTTTATCTCTGCAGGCTTTCTATTTGAGAGAAACGGTGGTGTAGTTGTCCCTGGTCAGTCAATCGACTGCTCTACCCTCTGCCAGCCTCTAGCTGACTCGACGGTTAACCTGTCAACTTCTAGTAAATCTTTGTTTTCATTTCAACAATTTACTATCTGTGATGTGCTAGATGCCTTGCTTAAGATTGATGTAAAAAAAAATCCACTGGAGCTGATATGCTTGATCCATTTTTGCTGCAGCTCTCTGCCCCCCTGATTGCTGAATCATTAACCCATATTTTTTACCTGACAATTATATCTGGTACTATCCCCAAGGTTTGGAAGGCGGCCCATGTACTCCCCCTTCAAAGGTGCTGACCCTTGTGACCTAAATAATTATCGGCCTATTTCTAAAATTTCTTGTCCAGCTAAAATATTAGAATCTTTGATTAATTCTCAGCTAAGATCTTTCTTATCTTTGAAATGTATTCTAAATGAACATCAGCTGGGTTTTAGACCAGGTCGTAGCACTATCTCTGTTGCATCCCTAGTTATAAATGATGTGGTTAACTGTATGGATTAAAGGCAACATTGTGCTGGCCTTTGACTTGTCAAAGGCTTTTGATACTGTTGATCCCTCACTGCTAATTCAGAGGCTTTCCGCAACTGGCCTAGAACAGGCTGCATGTAACTGGTTTAAAAATTACTTGACGATAGAACTCAATGTATATCTACTTATGGTGTTAAATCAGGTTTCCTGGATATTACGAAAGGTGTCCCCCAGGGGTCGTTTCTGGGTCCTGTACTTTTTACTGTTTAACATTAACAATATCAACTTGTCTGTAAAAAAATATGTACCTGCACTTGTATGCCAATGATACTGTTGTGTATACTATTGCCCCCACGGTTGACCAGGCTCTATCTGAACTACAGTCTGTCTTCGTTGTATTACAGAAAACAATTATTTACCAGATATTAGTATTGAACGCAGGTAAAACTAAGTATATGTTGTTCTCTAGAGCGCATAAAAATAAGTCTGATGATTTAAGCACATGTACTTTGGATGGTGTCCATATTGATCGTGTCCGTGCTTACAAATATCTGGGCATCTGGATAGATGAAAAGCTGTCTTTTAAAAAGCATATTGATGAGTTAGTTAATAAGCTGAGAATAAAAATGGGCTTCTTCTATAGAAATAGGACCTGCCTCTCGCTAAATAATAGAAAGCAGATTATTGAGTCGACGTTCCTATAGGTCCTAGACTATGGCGACTTAATCTATATGAACGCAGCTGCTACTTCATTAAAGCCGTTAGATGCAGTTTACCGTAGCGCAATGCGCTTTATTATGGGTATCAGTTTTAGTACTCATCACTGCATTCTCTACCAGAAAGTTGGTTGGATCTCTTTGATGTCACGTAAGTTGATACATTGCTATGTTTTCATTTATAAAGCCCTTTTACAAAAACTCCCACTGTAGCTAACATCATTACTAAACTTTAGACATACAAGTTACCACACCCGGTCTCAGGGATGGCTAACTCTGGAAATTCCTTTGGTCTCTACTGAGTTAGGTAAATCAGCTTTTAGTTTTCGTGCACCTTACTTGTGGAACAATCTTCAAAATGTCCTTAAATTTGATATTCTGGTGCCTCTAGGGCAATTCAGAAAGCTGATTGAGGATCTTATTACTGATGAATGTGTTTGTTTTTTATGACAGTGTTTTTCTTTCTTTCTGCTTGCATTTTGTATATATATTTTGATGTGTGTATTTTCAGTCA
This sequence comes from Coregonus lavaretus, assembly GCF_964263955.1. NCBI lineage: Eukaryota > Metazoa > Chordata > Actinopteri > Salmoniformes > Salmonidae > Coregonus > Coregonus lavaretus. The sequence continues at coordinate 3,052,321 of NC_140013.1, read as the reverse complement.
TTTATGTAATTCAGGGCTCATCTGTAAAAGAGACCTTGGTCTCAGTATGATTCCCTGAGAAGGTTAAATAAAAATAAACATTTGCTACATCAACACGACGCAGGTTTGAGAGGCGACTTGCCCTGATGGTAACGGTGTAGGCGCTCAACAGCTGATGTGTATTACATTAACATTTTAAAACACCGATTTATGTTATGTCAATATCAAAACAATAGGGTCAGGTTTCTCTGGAAACCGGCACTAGAGGTGTGACATGGACACTCACCCTGACAGTAGCGGTGTAGGTGCTCTTGACAGCGGGTGTGTCGAAGCAGGGGAAGAAGGAGCGGTTGCAGACAGAGTGGCCCTGAGTGAAGACTAGCGGGCGCGTCTGACCACACGTCAGCTCTGCGTCCAGCCACCAGATCTAGAGGGCCCAGGAACCAATCAGAAACATCAATTTGTTCAACTTAAAGTGATAGTTCACTCTCAAAGTTTGGTCGAACGTCGAGACATGTCCACATCCCAAGCTTTGTGTATTTCCAGCTATATACCGAAAATATAGACACCGGATTAAATTAGTAAATTAGACTACAAGCCTATCTTTCCATTTCATTTGGCATATAGCTCAATGCAACGGATGCCGTGCGACATGGACATGTATCAACATTAGACCACTTCTGATGACTGAAAATGCGTGACAGACTGATTTTAGAGTAAACTGTCCTTTAAAGATACATTGCAGACAACATAAAGAAAATAGTAAATTATGGGTTCCAGGCTGACTACATTGCAGACGCATGCCAGATCTCACAATCCTCGATAGGTGTTTAACATGATAGACATGGCACACAACCATTCAGGGGTGAAGGCAAGGGTGGGCCTGGCTGTTTCCCCACTCATTCACAACAAACAAACCTCCTGCACGTTGAGTTCAATAACTACAGACAGATGTATGGTGAGATGCTGGAGGAAGCATCGAACAGGTCAGTAGCCTACCGAGTAATATGAGAAGAATGCAATTGCTGAATTTATGTAGAGATTCTAAACTAAATGTTGTGATAACTTTCAAATGTAGTAACAGGTCCATGTAGAATAAACAACCCTTTACATAATACCATTGAAGCAGTGTTCTGCTAATGTAACAATGTGCACCTTTCATATTTCATTGTCATTCCCAGCCGATAGTTACTGTGCCTATCGGCATTTTGTCTGGTGATAATGGGGCTACCTTGGCAAACATGTCAGTGGTCATACAGTATCTTCCTGTGTGGTGTCTCGTATACAACAGGAGTTCCCTGATATCAATCAATTCAATAATAAAAAAAGACAATGCAAGTAAAAGTTGTGTCTAGTAAAAATTTCTCTGAATGGACAATCTCCATTCAGAGACATAAAGATCAAGCCCGTCTGGACTTCATCAAATCATCTCCATGTGCTGGCTCCATACATGTTTCTGTGAACACATACACACATAGTCACTGTTCTATTACCAATGGCAGTTAGGGATAGGTGATATCTGACACATAAACATATACTATGTTGAAGTTTGAACAGGTCAGACTAAACCTACCTAATTCTGTTCTCCCCATTGAGGTGAGGTCTTTGCCAGAGCCCCATTGATCAAATCAAATCAAATGTTATTGGTCACATGCGCCGAATACAACAGGTGCAGACATTACAGTGAAATGCTTACTTACAGCCCTTAACCAACAGTGCATAAAAATAAAACAACAACAAAAAAAGTGTTGAGAAAAAAAAGAGCAGAAGTAAAATAAAATAACAGTAGGGAGGCTATATATACAGGGGGGTACCGGTGCAGAGTCAATGTGCGGGGGCACCGGCTAGTTGAGGTAGTTGAAGTAATATGTACATGTGGGTAGAGTTAAAGTGACTATGCATAAATAATTAACAGAGTAGCAGCAGCGTAAAAAGGATGGGGTGGGGGGGCAGTGCAAATAGTCCGGGTAGCCATGATTAGCTGTTCAGGAGTCTTATGGCTTGGGGGTAGAAGCTGTTGAGAAGTCTTTTGGACCTAGACTTGGCACTCCGGTACCGCTTGCCGTGCGGTAGCAGAGAGAACAGTCTATGACTAGGGTGGCTGGAGTCTTTGACAATTTTGAGGGCCTTCCTCTGACACCGCCTGGTATAGAGGTCCTGGATGGCAGGAAGCTTGGCCCCAGTGATGTACTGGGCCGTACGCACTACCCTCTGATGGGCATAGATGCGAAGATCAGCTCCTGATCCCTCAAAGACACTGGTCGGTCACACACAAACACACAGAGCACTGATTACATTATATAAATGGTGGTTATGAGTGGCCTGATGGAACCAACCTGATCGCTGCGTTCACCTTTCTATTACATGTGACGTGAAATAGAATGGTGAACACAGCGATCAGACTGGTTCCACCAGGCTAGGTTATGTCCTGGACATAATATGTGCACTTGGTCTAACAGAAAAACAGGGTCAAAGATTATCATCGTCCCTCAATTAATAACATAGCTTAAGAAATAACGTAATCGCGTTTGGAAGCTATTTCTATACTTCACAGATGTAGACTGACTGGCTCCAGATTGGATTAGATTGAGGCCGGTGACGCCCTTACACTATGCAACCAATGTGGCCATGGGTTGGTTTGAGTTTGTTGCTGCTATTTAGTACACTGTTGTAGTTAGACATGAGTTAGCTAGTACCACCATAGCTGCAGCCAATATATATTTGTGCCCTAGACATGGGTTGCACCTTGGAGGCTAATGTGACTGTTTTCTCTAAATTATACTAATTTAGAGTGGCATGGAAATACGATGACATTGCTAAAGTAGGCAAATCATTAGCAGGAAACAACTTTGCCATATTATGATGTCGTCATATTTACTTTAGAGAGATGGCAAATGTTGCCATTACTGTTACTAGCTAGCAAAGTCAGTCAAAAATAGCTAGCAATGCTAATGTTCTGGCGACATCACAATCATAACATAAGGTTTTCCTTTCTTTCTTTTTTTTTTTTTTTTACTTTGTTTGAAATGTTGTTGTGTTTCCAAGCCAAATCAGAGTTGTATTAAGGTAGGCTAACATTAGCCAGCTAGCTAGCTAGTTTTACTGAACAAAAATATAAAACGCAACATGCAATGATTTCAATGATTTGACTGAGTTACAGTTCATATAAGGAAAACAGTCAATTGAAATAAATTCATTAGGCCCTAATCTATGGATTTCACATGACTGGGCAGGGGCGCAGCCATGGGTGGGCCTGGGAGGGCATAGGCCCACCCACTTCGGAGCCAGGCCCATTCACTGAGGAGCCAGGCCCAGCCAATCAGAATGAGTTTTATTACAGACAGAAATACTCATCAGGTGTCTGGGTGGCTGGTCTCAGACGATCCCGCAGGTGAAGAAGCCGGATATGGAGGTCCTTGGCTGGCGTGGTTACACGTGGTCTGCGGTTGTGAAGCCGGTTTCCCTAAAACGATGTTGGAGGTGGCTTATGGTAGAGAAATTAACATTCAATTCTCTTGCAACAGCTCTGGTGGACATTCATGCAGTCATTACGCCAATTGCACGCTCCCTCAAAACTTGAGACATCTGTGGCATTGTGTTGTGTGACAAATCTGCACATTTTAGAGTGGCCTTTTATTGTCCCCAGCAATAGATGTAATGATCATGCTGTTTAATCAGCTTCTTGATATGCCACACCTGTCAGGTGGATGGATAATCTTGGCAAAGGAGAAATCTTCACTAACAGGGATGTAAACAACTTTGTGCACAAAATGTAGGATTTTTGTGCATATGGAAAAATTCTGGGATCTTTTATTTCAGCTCATGAAACATGGGACCAACACTTACATTGTTGCGATTATATTTTTGTTCAGTATAGATAGCTAGCTAGTTAGGTAGCTAGGTAGCTAGCTAACGTCAGCTATGCTAGCTATGATAGTGATAATGATTATCAAAATATGCATAACCAGATACATAACCAGCAGTCTATGGTCTAGCTACCGGTATACTCACTTTTCAGTCTCAAATGGCCGTGATCCTTTGATTTGAACGGTTTGGGGGCGATGAAACAACGGAGCCCCATTAAATGAGGGGGTTCATTTATCTGGCCGGTGATTGCATTCATTTTGCAACTGGGCTGCCTCCAGGGCGTGAGCCAGGAGCCCCGCTCTGGCCGACGGTGAAGTCAGCTCAAAACAAATGTGACGTAATCAAGCACGTGGAGTGATGACTAGGATTCTGTGTTTTCACATGCAATTGTGAATGCCTTCCCAATGAAAACTAGTATGAAAATTCAAACATTTATTTGATTCTGAACGATGCACCTAGCTGACTTGTTGACAACATGACCGAGCAGCGCAGATTAGCCTACTGTTTGATTTGAGAATGGCGCTCCTCCCCTCCCCACTTTCGCCCGATGACGTGACGGGCCATTGCTTGGTTCAACCCGGGCCAGCGTAATAGAACTCCCTCAATGAAGGGAAGCGAAGTGGGCGGAGGGGCGATTTGCACGTGGAGCTTGGCAAAAGGGGGCATGATTTGTTGACATAATTGTAATCCAAACCCAACCTTAATTTACTTGTTGTGACGCACTGAGGTTTCAAACTCTGTTTTAGACGAGACTGCCTTGATGTCAATTTTGGCGTTAGAATAAATGTTTGACTGTGCATATTTTGTTTTTTACCCTAGCAATACATACAGCTGAATTATTTTTTTTATCGACTCATTATCAAGCTTTGATTATTGGAATCGGCTGTGTAGCGCTAGGATAAAAAAAATAAAAAACGTGCACCCCTTGGCGTCCCCAGGATAGAGTTTGGGAAACACTGGTATAGGGGCTGACGGTCGATATGGAAATCATAATTTGACCCCTATGAAAAAGAATTTAACCTCCCATGACCTATGTGACAGGCTTTGCATGGGGAAACTCCATTGATCCCATGCCAGACTGACAGCTGTAATAACATACAGTATGTTCCTTTTGCAGGTAGCCTACACAGCACAGAACTTAGAATATTAAGGATAGGGTAATGGGCCTCCAGTCTAAGAGGTGAAATTATGCCTCGTTCATAAAATGTCGGAAACTCGCCCACTCAGACTTAAAATGAACGCAAGATATTTGCAGAGAGCTTCCTATTGGTTGATTCTGATACTTCCCAAGTGGGAAACTTGGGTATCATGACAGACTAATAATAAATTAATACATGTTTTTTTTTAATGGCCTCTTTTTAGGTATGAATTTAGATTTAGATTAAATTGTTCTGTCATGTTATTAATCAACAATGGGCACATGCAAATGTGTTTATAATTAGGCTAACCAACATCAATGTTTTGCCAGCTACCCCAGCTGTCACCAATGTTAGGCAGGTCAAACCCGTTTTGGTGATTTCTGGTATATCATCAAAATAAATCAAATCACAGCTAGTTTCTGGACTCATTCTGCAGTTTTTACCATTGGAAATTAATGTTAAAAGTTCAATTAATGTTCCTAAACCTTAAGTTGTAAATGATGCTGTCACTGCTTCCTGTTGACAAGACATTTTGATAAATAGCCCAATGTCAAAACACAGTTTTAACGTGTCCAAATCAATAACCAATATGCAGAAATCGTTTGTGATAAAACTAACACAGCTCAAAAACCAGACGGAATCTGGGAATAATGTGTACATCACTGGTTAGAGGACAAATTGTAGAAGACACCTAGCCACATTTTGAAGTGTTGCATTTTGATTCAAGTGGGTCGCCAACGTGGTAAGTGTAACGCAATTTGTTTTTTGTTAATCACGTCCATGGATATCACATTGAAATCAATAGAACTGGAGGCAAAAGTTTGGGGTGTATGCACCACCGGCGGGCCACCCATTATGTGTATAATAAATAAATAAATAAATATATATATATATATATATTATATATATTAAATAATTCATGGATTATGTTTTAAATGCTCATAAAAGTACAGTTTCAATATAAATTATATTGTTCAAAACAAGTTGTTCAGTTACTTACTACTCTGCCAGCAGCAGCTCCGCTTCCGTTGGTGCATAGGCTGTGCGAACATTGCTTGGATTGTTTTGCCAGCTATTTGCTATGAGGGGGAACTGCCCCAATGAAATCCCAGGATTTCATAGCATAAATTACAACAGCACAAAGTAAATGGACCACCCTGGGGCACTTAAATGTGAGTCCGTTCAGTCAGAACTTCTGGGCCTGCTCTAGTCTCCCTCCCAATGAGTCTCGCGCGCCAGACGGCTTACGTTCACACGCAAGACTAGATCTGCTCTATCAGGTACAGATGGCGCTAAAGCAAAAAGTGAATTGTAATTAACTTGTAAATAAATAAATCAGAACAGTAATGGAGCCTGGGACCTGATAAACCGGACAACTGTAGTCCGTGGTCCTCTGTAGCTCAGCTGGTAGAGCACGGCGCTTGTAACGCCAAGGTAGTGGGTTCGATCCCCGGGACCACCCATACACAAAAATGTATGCACGCATGACTGTAAGTCGCTTTGGATAAAAGCGTCTGCTAAATGGCATATTATTATTATATTATTACAACTACAGTGCATTTGGAAAGTATTCAGACCCCTTAACTTTTTCCACATTTTGTTACGTTACAGCCTTATTATAAAATTGATTAAATTGTTTTTCTCCCCCTCATCAATCTACACACAATACCCCATAATGACAAAGCAAAAACAGGTTTTTCGAAATGTATGCAAATGTGTTAAAAATAAAAAACAGAAATATCACATTTAAAATAAGTATTCAGACCCTTTACTCAGTACTTTGTTGAAGCACCTTTGGCAGCGATTACAGCCTCAAGTCTTCTTGGGTATGACGCTACAAGCTTGGCACACCTGTCTTTGGGGAATTTCTCCCATTCTTCTCTGCAGATCCTCTCAAGCTCTGTCAGGTTGGATGGGGAGCGTCGCTGAACAGCTATTTTCAGGTCTCTCCAGAGATGTTCGATCAGGTTCAAGTCCAGGCTCTGGCTCGGCCACTCAAGGACATTCAGAGACTTGTCGCGAAGCCACTCCTGTGTTGTCTTGGCTGTGTGCTAAGGTTTGTTGTCCTGTTGGAATGTGAACCATCGCCCCAGTCTGAGGTCCTGAATGCTCTGGAGCAGGTTTTCATCAAGGATCTCTCTGTACTTTGTGCCGTTCATCTTCCCCTCGATCCTGACTAGTCTCCCAGTCCCTGCCGCTGAAAAACATCACCACAGCATGATGCAGCCACCACCATGCTTCACCGTAGGGATGGTGCCAGGTTTCCTCCAGACATGACGCTTGGCATTCAGGCCAAAGAGTTCAATCTTGGTTTCATCAGACCAGAGAATCTTGTTTCTCTTGGTCTGAGACTCCTTTAGGAGCCTTTTGGCAAACTCCAAGTGGATTGTCATGTGCCTTTTACTGTGGAGTGGCTTCCGTCTGGCCACTCTACCATAAAGGCCTGATTGGTGGGGTGCTGCAGAGATGGTTGTCCTTCTGTAAGGTTCTCCCATCTCCACAGAAGAACTCTAGAGCTCTGTCAGAGTGACCATCGGGTTCTTGGTCACCTCCCTGACCAAGGCCCTTCTCCCCAGATTGCTCAGTTTGGCCGGGCTGCCAGCTCTAGGAAGAGTCTTGGTGGTTCCAAACTTCTTCCATTTAAGAATTATGAAAGCCACTGTGTTCTTGGGGACCTTCAATGTTGCAGAAATGTTTTGGTACCCTTCCCCAGATATTCTACATCACTAGTTAGAAGAGAATTTGTTGAAGACAGTCATCTACATTCTAGAATGTTGGATGGAGTTTCTGGGAGGCTACCGAAACGGGGCAGAAACAAATCAGTTGCTTTGTTATTTAACTTCAACAAATCACCACCCAGCATAGGATATCAACACTGATAAGGGTTGGCTGTTATTTAAGTGATAGTTTGACTCTTAAAATCGGTGTATTGGTGTGCGGCTATCGGCTTTTATACAGAGAGCGCCACAAATGTTCTGTGCCATTTCCAGCTTAAAAATTATAATGCCGTTCTAAGTCCTGCGACATACAGGTACGTATAACAAAATCAACAGTACCAAACCAAATATATGAATCTGTTTAAAGCAATCAATTTAATGTATTTGTGATGACTATAAACTTTTATATCAACATCACCAATATGAAGCAAAATTCCACAAAATGTTATGTGGTAAAAATGCGAGCTTGTGTAATGTCGTAACACAAACTGTCCACATTGGGCAAATTGGCGTAATATAAAATAATATATGACAATGAAGCACAGTACATTTTTACAACTACATCTATTGCTTACTTAGTAAGCCTTACTACTTTAACAATGGAGAGTTTAAAAATGCTCCTAAGCTCAATTTAACTGTGCAGTAGCCTGAACCTTTAAAGTGACCTTACCGCTGGACCGTCTGTCGTGGTGTAGCGAACGGTGATCTGGAAAGCCCGATGCAGCCGTATCACAGAGGCTGGGAGGCTGATATTCAGCGAGGATCCATAGTCTGTGAATGGGTCTACCCGGTACGTGAGCGACGGGGAAATGTCCTGGGCACCGGTGGTGCCAGGCACCTTGCAGTCTATGGAATGAATTAGCAAGGATGGGTGAGTGTCCAAAACCAAAGTCTGCACTCCTGGTTGGATAGCCACCAGTTCCAGGACTTGCCACCCAGTGATCTCCTTTACGGCAAAGTTGAGGCGGAGGTCGAGATGGAAGTGGCGAAGCTTGAAGCAGTGGAAGTTGGACGCAGAGGCGATGTCGACAAGGCGACACTGACCCAGACCTTGGCCGCCTTCACACGACTTGCTAGGCACTGTGAGCACTTTGCGGCAGCAACACAGTGTCGGGCGCTGGAATTGGGCCATTATAACTTCCAGGGAGGGATAAATGAAAGCGCAACAACAACCGTTGTTGAAGCGAATAAAATTGCCAAATTAGCTAGCTAATAGCTAATGAGTTAGCTGTCGACATGCTAGTTTGTTACTTTGTAGAAAGGACCTTAGTTTGGGCAACTACTTCCAGAGTGGCATTACGAAGAAAACACCATAGAAAAAAATTGTTATAGAAAAAGGACTACATCAAAACAAAAACAATCTACGTAAAATCCATCGGGACCGAAGTTGAACGAGTTCTGCATTTCCAAGTCTTCCGCAAAAAGAGAAGATTCTGGGCGTGTGTTCGACAAAACTTGTGAGAAACCATGTAGCGCGCGAATAAATAAAAAGAAAAGGGTGAACATACAGAAGAGGGGAAAAGTTGAAATGAAAGGAAATTGTACTATGTGACTCCCGTAGAAAACAGGAAGTAAAAAAAACAGGGAGGAAATCTTTTTGAGACAGGAAAGTTTTAGAGCTGTAGAATGTAGGGAGGGAGGGCGCGCTACAGAGACGAGAGCCGACTCAACAAGATAGCCTATACATAGCCTATAGCAACATGTAGCCTAATTAGCCTTAGCATCCGCTCTAACTCAACGTTAACAAAACGCATATATATTTCTGTAGCCTTCTTCCACGGAGCGAATAGTAATTGAATGTAAAACAAATTGGCCTTGCACAAGTGACATGCATGATACAGGAAACTGCGTGAAACTGTTACATCTTTCACACTCATGGCAGAGAAAGGTAGGCAGCCATACTGTAAATGTGATACTTTGTATCAATGGGTAATCTTTTGCATAGCCGGAAGCCACCATCCCCTGAGAGTAGTTACAATGTATAACCTTTATTCGTAATTGTTTCCTCGTTGCCCTGGAGACGTTGTTGGTGTCCTTGGCTTGCGGTTTGCAGAGGGTAATCGGGGGGAGGGGTGTTCCCGACCCGAATTTTACAGGAGGACGATGGAGGGGAAGCCGCTGGTGTGATGCCGCCGTGCGCATGATGACAAACATGCAGTGGCTCCGTGTGAACCCGATGATGTCCCAGTTTCTCCACAATCCACATTAAAGCCCATGTTAGAACATTTTAAAGCCAAACAACATATGACGGTTGTTGTATCGGCATTGATACTGTAGCTGTGATGAAATGTTAGCTAAAATGTCACATGGACCCTATCGATAAATTACACTGAACAAAAATATAAACGCAACATGTAAAGTGAGTTGAAATAAAATATCCCAGAAATGTTCCATATGCACAAAACGCTTATTTATCTCAAATTTTGTGCTCAATTTTTTTTGCATCCCTGTTAGTGAGCATTTCTAATTTGCCAAGATCCATCCACCGACAGGTGTGGCATCTCAAAAAACTGATTAAACAGCATGATCATTACACAGGTGTACCTTGTGCCGGGGACAATAAAAAGCCACTCTTAAGCAGTTTTGTCACACAACAAAATGCCACAGATGTCTCAAGTTTTGAGGGAGTGTGCAATTGGCATGCTGACTGCAGGAATGTCCACCAGAGTTGTTGCCAGATAATTTAATATTAATCTGTCTACCATAAGATGCCTCCAATGTCATTTTAGAGAATTTGGCAGTATGTCCAACCGGCCTCACAACCGCAGACCATGTGTAACCACAATTTTGCAATCACATTTATTATTTTGGATTTGTGTGCCCACTAGTGCAAATATATTAGTCCTGTTGTAGCCTGCTAATGGGAATAAACTACACTACAGGCTTAAATCATTTTAAAGGATCATTCAGAATGACTTGTGTCTTTCCCATGATTGAATTTAGGCAGTTGCGATTTTAGCATGTAAATCTTGGTGGGGCAAGCATTTTTGGTATATTTTTTAATGCATGCCAGCAAAGCCACAACACAACACAAAACACTAAACTATACATTAATTGCACTCAAACGGTGCCCACAAACTGTTAGGGCCTACATAAAGCTGTCCTAACAGCAGAGTCCCAACAGCAGTCCCAACACCTTACCACTGCTACAGCTGGCTATCAGCGGAGCCTTGTCTGGCAGTGAAACAGTTCATTCAGCCTCATTTACTGCCTTTAAAAAAAAGCATCGCTGATATGGCTGACTTGCTTAAACAAATGTGGTTTCTACTGACAATTGAGATGTACAAACTACGGCATAAGGGGACGACGAGAGGATAAGAGCCAATCCGTAATTTCAATTAAGACATTCATGAGCGAGCTAGGATGGACGTAGTCAATATAACTATTTGTTCAGCACTTTTGAAATGTACAGTGACAGAATTCAGAACATGGGCCGTTCTTACAGTATTCTCCCTGTACACCAAGTCAGAACCGTAGGATAAATAAAGGGGCCATATAAGCAGACAATAAAAGCTCTTACAATATTCGATGATTACATTTCTCTAAAACAGGCTATAGGCTACATGTTCCAAGTCAGAACAGTAGGTGAAATTAAGAGGGGGGAAAAGGGACCCAATTATTAGGGTGAGGCACATAGGCTGCTAACAGCTTACTACACAACATACACTTAGTATTACTTTCTTAGCTACAGTATAAATATATCCCTGACATATTGGTCTAAGGCACTGCATAGCAGTGCTAACTGTGCCACTAGAGACCCTGGTTCGAATCCAGGCTCTGTCGCAGCCGGCCGCGACCGGGAGACTCATGGGCGGCGCACAATTGGCCCAGCGTTGTCCAGGGTAGGGGAGGGAATGGCCGGCAGGGATGTAGCTCTGTTGATAGAGCATTGCGTTTGCAACGCCAGGGTTGTGGGTTCGATTCCCACGGGGGGCCAGTATAAAAAAATAAAAAAAATAAAAAAATATAAATAAAAAATATTCACTAACTGTAAGTCGCTCTGGATAAGAGCGTCTGCTAAATGACGTAAATGTAAATGTAATATTACATCATTTATGCAGCAGCATACAATACATTTTTGGACTCACCTTGTTGTGCTGTGCTCACTTGAACAGGAAGGTGGCGCGGTGGTCCTCTGTGGGAAATTTTGTCATCAAAGTCTGGCATTCTCTGGATTTATGGTGCTTTCAAGACAACTGGGAACTCTGAAAAAAACAAGGTTGAATCATGATGACGTCAGTGATCTTCAGGTCGGAGCTCTTGAAAGAGGCCCGATTTCCCGACTTGCAATTCCGAGTTGGATTAACTCGTTTTTTTCAGAGTTCTCAGTTGTCTTGAACTCACTGAAGTCAGATTTTCCAGTTCTGAGTTTACAGTTGTTTTGAGCGCGGCAGAAGTCATTCTGGATTGACAGCATGGCCAATGTTAAATGTTTATCCTTTTAAGCTTGGAAAAGAGATCCTTAAACCCAGACTTGGAACCACAAACCCACTCCACTGAATAGCAGGCTAGTGATTGCTTTGCAATGCTTGCAGTTAGCCACTAATTCCTTCCAAACCACTCATTGTTGAATTTGCGGTTTCCAACTTGTTGTGTAATGTTTATGTCCAATGGCCAATGAGCACCGATACGTTTGATCTATTATTTATCTTCATATGACAAGGATTAAAAAGCATTTGCCAGTAGATTGTTGACTTGACTCATGATGATGACTGCTAGCTTGCTAGCTAAGATTTTGAAAGTATGATGTTGACATGATATGTCCAATCAAAGCTACTGTAGATATAACGTGATTTTATCTGTGGCCAATGACCTTGAGCCTTCTTGGATGGGCACTTCTAATGTAACTATATGGCAGCACCCAAGGGGCTTGAATTGTGGTGGTGACGTAGTGTCGCCATGAGTGACAGAACACTGAGCCAATCACGGTGAAACTAGAGAACATTACTCAATCACGGCGCAACTAGAGAACATTACCAACCCCTACACTCCGTATTTTCCGCTGGCTGCCCCACCACCACAGAAAGCACTGAGCTAGGCTGAAACACCTGCATTTTGGAGCTGCCTTACTCAAGAAAGCAAAAAAGAGACCAAGTTTGTAACTCAATTATAATTTTTGATTTTTTAAAAATTGTTTGCAAACTGATATGTGACACGTATTAATGTCAAAATAACATGCAAAACAGGCAATCCCAAAAAATTACGGGTTGCCACTGGGCCTAGGGCTATTTTAAATGCTTCTCACTGACACCTGCAATCAGCCATTTCATATTTGCCTTGCGCACGCTGCGCGCTTCCCGACTGTATGCTATGAGCTTGTGATATACTATATGATTGCGATGTAACCCATTAGATCCCAGGAATCTTCTTTTGCATTTAACCATTCTGATAAGCCAGTAGACAATATAACCAACAAATCAAGTTTATATATATATACACAGTACCGGTCAAAAGTTTTAGAACACCTACACATTCAAGGGTTTTTCTTTATATTTACTATTTTCTACATTGTAGAATAATAGTTAAGACATCAAAACTATGAAACAACACATATGGAATCATGTAGTAACCAAAAAAGTGTTAAACAAATCAAAATATATTTAATATTTGAGATTCTTCAAATAGCCACCCTTTGCCTTGATGACAGCTTTACTCACGCTTGGCATTCTCTCAACCAGCTTCATGATGTAGTCACCTGGAATGCATTTCAATTAACAGGTGTGCCTTCTTAAAAGTTAATTTGTAGAATTTCTTTCCTTCTTAATGCGTTTGAGCCAATCAGTTGTGTTGTGACAAGGTAGGGGGGGTATACAGAAGATAGCCCTATTTGGTAAAAGACCAAGTCCATATTATGGCAAGAACAGCTCAAATAAGCAAAGAGAAACGACAGTCCATCATTACTTTAAGACATGAAGGTCAGTCAATACGGAACATTTCAAGAACTTTCAAAGTTTCTAAAAGTGCTGTCGCAAAAACCATCAAGCACTATGATGAAACTGGCTCTCATGAGGACCGCCACAGGAATGGAAGACCCAGAGTTACCTCTGCTGCAGAGGATAAGTTCATTAGAGTTACCAGCCTCAGAAATTGCAGCCCAAATAAATGCTTCACAGAGTTCAAGTAACAGACATCTCAACCTCCACTGTTCAGAGGAGACTGCTTGAATCAGGCCCTCATGGTCGAATTGCTGCAAAGAAACCACCACTAAAGGATACCAATAATAAGAAGAGACTTCCTTGGGCCAAGAAACACAAGCAATGGACATTAGACCGGTGTAAATATGTCCATTGGTCTGGAGTTCAAATTTGAGATTTTTTGTTCAAACCGCTGTGTCTTTGTGAGACGCGGTGTGGGTGAACGGATGATCTCTGCATGTGTGGTTCCCACCGTAAAGCATGGAGGAGGAGGTGTTATGGTAGGGGTGCTTTGCTGGTGACACTGTGATTTATTTAAAATTCATTCTGCAGCGATACACCATCCCATCTGGTTTGGCCTTAGTGGGACTATCATTTGTTTTTCAACAGGACAATAACCAAACACATCTCCAGGCTGTGTAAGGGCTATTTTACCAAGAAGGAGAGTGATGGAGTGCTGCATCAGATGACCTGGCCTCCACAATCCCCCGATCTCAACCAAATTGGGATGGTTTGGGATGAGTCGGACCGCAGAGTGAAGCAAAAGCAGCTAACAAGTGCTCAGCAAGACTGTTGGAAAAGCATTCCAAGTGAAGCTGGTTGAGAGAATACTAAGAGCGTGCAAAGCTGTCATCAAGGCGAAGTAGTCCTGTGTAGCTCAGTTTGTAGAGCATGGCGTTTGCAACGCCAGGGTTGTGTGTTCGATTCCCACGGGGGGCCAGTATGAAAAAAAAAATGTATGCACTAACTGTAAGTCGCTCTGGATAAAAGCGTCTGCCAAATGACTAAAATGTAAAGTGTGGCTATTTTAAGAATCTCAAATATATTTTGATTTGTTTAACACTTTTTTGGTTACTACAGTATTCCATGTGTTATTTCATAGTTTTGATGTCTTCACTATTATTCTAAAATGTATCAAATAGTAAAAATAAAGAAAAACCCTTGAATGAGTACGTGTTCTAAAACCTTTGACCGGTAGTGTATATATATATTTTTTAAACCCCCTGATTGGGTGGGCCAGTATTCAATCTGGCAGGGCCTAGCTTCGCCTCTGACTGTATATAATGTGTAGATCTTATGTTCTCCCTTCGTCAATCATAGCCTACCATCCCTCTCCCACATCCCCCTTTTTTCACTTTCATCGCCTAGATCTGTTTGTGTTTAAGTTAGTATTGCCAATTTTAATATTCAATTATAAGTTGTACTCCAAATTCAGCATGTTGCTGCCACTTGTAATTTTTTTAGATATATTCTCCCTTTCTCCCTCACCCATCAACAACACAGACAAAGAACACAAACAGGTAAACTTTAAATAGTTTTATTGATAGAATATTTTAAAGCGATCCCTTTCCACTTCATCCTACCCTGTTAACAAGGCATTAATGAAGTCATGCTAAGGCTATAAAAAGTAATAGAAATGACCGAACGACACACACATTCTGCAAGGCTTGCCGAGGTTATTCGTAATTGCAGTATTTGAGCATCACCTCAACCCTGCAAAGACAGGATACAGAGGTTCCCTACTACACCCAGTGCAGGTGTTTTATAATCTGTTGGTTCTGGTCCAAACAGTGTCAATGAGTGGACTGACAACACACATTTACACACACACATAACAAAGATTCACTGGGTCAGGGCAAAGAGAATGCAATCTTGTTTAAATCACAGGCATCTTTTTCGTTGCCATAATAATAATTTATGTAGACAGTCGCAGGACCTCCCCTCCCCACCAGCAGATGGCACTGGCGAGCCGCTGTAACTTCACCATCAGTGCAAAGGGGCTGTATTGTACATACAGTCAGTAGAAAATAAAGCATATTTTACCACTGTAAATATATGTATATATGAATTCTATAAAACAGACCAGTTATGCTATGAATATAGCTACATGTAAAGCTTTATTTGTTATATATTACTAACGACAGTACAGTATCAGTGGTTCCCTGACCATTCCAGCTGAAATGGTTTCTGAGCAAGCATCTCCTCAGGGCAGCTCTTGCCTTATACCAAGGATATGATGCAACCGTAGAATTCTAATTCCATGGTCCGATGCTGCACCCCTCCACAGGCCGAGCGGTAAGCTCAGGGTGGGTACGCAGAGGAGGAGGGTGAGACCACGGAGGGAGAGGTCGGATGGCTGGAGCCTTGTGGGAGCGTCCTCCCCTCTCCTCATCTCCAGGGCATGTCTGCGCCTCCTGTACCCATTTTAGCCTTTCACAGAGATCTTGTTCTCTACGGCAGCCAGCATGGAACAGAATCGAGAGTTCTCATTGGCCAGCAGGTTGGACGGCTCGTCAAAGTCCACCACCTAAATGAAATGGAGGATGGGGAAAACAAAACAAGGCTTTAGGGATTCCTTGGAGCATAGATGTGAGGGAGTATCACTACATAAATGTTGATTTAGTAAGACCTAAAAGCCTTCCAAGCCAATTAGCCAGTTGTAGAGACAGGAAATGTGAATGTATGTAACCTCACGTTCCGTCTCTGTATGACCGACCCGAGATGCAAACCCTTGTTTAAAACAACTTTGTGACCACAAAGCAGCTTCCTGCCCTACTAAAACCATGCTTAGGTTGAGCTACAGGGCAACACAGCTTCAGGACTCACTAGCTAGCTAGTTCTGCTACACATATAGTACTAATCTCTCGTAAAAGGCAAGTGAGTGTACAGTAGATGAGCTTGTGTTGTGTGTACCTGTCCCTGGTTGAGTACCATGATGCGGTCACAGTTGAGTACGGTGTGCAGCCGGTGGGCTATGGTCAGGGTGGTGCAGTCTTGAAAGGCATTGCGGATTGTCTCCTGGATCAGAGAATCCGTCTCCGAGTCCATTTATTTAAAAGGGGCTATATGGAACTTTGTCTCTGGGGGTGCTCTTGAGCCAAAAGGGGTGCCCTAAATGGACAGAAGATACATAAATTACCTCACTGTACTGAAAGGGTAAAGCCTCCCCACACTCATGAACAAAGGCATATTGTTTGCCTAGAACTAAGGCTGTGAGATACATTGATTAATATGACATCATATATGAACAATAGAGGCAACATTCAAGCGAACAACAATTATAAACTAAACTTCCATAGCACATATTTAACGAGACTGATCTGAGGGGTTTGGTGGAGCATGTTTTCCAGTACAGATCTAGGATCAGCTTCCCCTCACCCCATACTAACCTTTAACTACTCCCCAGAGTCAGATTAACTCATGGACACCATTTTTATGTCTCTGCATCCAGTATGAAGCAGGGATGGAACCAAGTCACAATTTTGCAAGTCCTAAGCAAGTCTCAAGTCTTCACCTTCAAGTCTTCACCTTCAAGTCTCGATTCATGGGCGGCGCACAATTGGCCCAGCGTCGTCCAGGGTAGGGGAGGGAATGGCCGGCAGGGATGTAGCTCAGTTGATAGAGCATGGCGTTTGCAACGCCAGGGTTGTGGGTTCGATCCCCACGGGGGGCCAGTATAAAAAAATATATATATGTATTCACTAACTGTAAGTCGCTCTGGATAAGAGCGTCTGCTAAATGACTAAAATGTAAATGTAAGTCCCAAGTAATAATGGGCAAGTCTCAAGTACAGTTCCACACCTCAGGTCGAGTCAAGTCACAAGTCCCTAATTTTGAGTTTCAAGTCCAGTCAAGTGTTTTATGCCAATTTCAATGGAATTTTTTATTTCCTGTTTTTCTTACACTCCATAATAAACTTGAGTCAAAGATCATGTTAGAAATGTTTTTTTGGGGTATTACTATTACTGATAGAAAAGGCCATTCAAATGGCACCAATGACAATACTTTTAGTCTTAAGGTTTCAACAAAAAAACACAATCCAAAAAGTTTTGTTTTTGCATGACTATACAATAAAAACAAGTGCAACCTTCAGAGTAGCCATTGTATATCTTCTACAGTGGCTTGCGAAAGTATTGACCCCCCTTGGCATTTTTCGTATTCTGTTGCCTTACAACCTGGAATTAAAATGGATTTTTGGGGGGTTTGTATCATTTGATTTACACAACATGCCTACCACTTTGAAGATGCAAAATATTTTTTATTGTGAAACAAACAAGAAATAAGACAAAAAAAAAGAAAACTTGAGCGTGCATAACTATTCACCCCCCCCAAAGTCAATACTTTGTAGAGACATATTTTGCAGCAATTACAGCTGCAAGTCTCTTGGGGTATGTCTCTATAAGCTTGGCACATCTAGCCACTGGGATCTTTGCCTATTCTCCAAGGCAAAACTGCTCCAGCTCCTTCAAGTTGGATGGGTTCCGCTGGTGTACAGCAATCTTTAAGTCATACCACAGATTCTCAATTGGATTGAGGTGTGGGCTTTGACTAGGCCATTCCAAGATATTTAAATGTTTCTTCTTAAACCACTCAGGTGTTGCTTTAGCAGTATGCTTAGGGTCATTGTCCTGCTGGAAGGTGAACCTCCGTCCCAGTCTCAAATCTCTGCAAGACTGAAACAGGTTTTCCTCAAGAATTTCCCTGTATTTAGCGCCATCCATCATTCCTTCAATTCTGACCAGTTTCCCAGTCCCTGCCGATGAAAAACATCCGCACAGCATGATGCTGCCACCACCATGCTTCACTGTGGGGATGGTGTTCTCGGGGGGTGATGAGAGGTGTTGGGTTTGCGCCAGACATAGCGTTTTCCTTGATGGCCAAAAAGCTCAATTTAAGTCTCATCTGACCAGAGTACCTTCTTCCATATGTTTGGGGAGTCTCCCACATGCCTTTTGGCGAACACCAAACGTGTTTGCTTATTTTGTGCTTTAAGCGATGGCTTTTTTCTGGCCACTCTTCCGTAAAGCCCAGCTCTGTGGAGTGTACGGCTTAAAGTGGTCCTATGGACAGATACTCTAATCTCCGCTGTGGAGCTTTGCAGCTCCTTCAGGGTTATCTTTGGTCTCTTTGTTGCCTCTGATTAATGCCCTCCTTGCCTGGTCCGTGAGGTTTGGTGGGCGGCCCTCTCTTGGCAGGTTTGTTGTGGTGCCATATTCTTTCAATGTTTTAATAATGGATTTAAATGGTGCTCCGTGGGATGTTCAAAGTTTCTGATATTTTTTTATGACCCAACCCTGATCTGTACTTCTCCACAACTTTGTCCCTGTCCTGTTTGGAGAGCTCCTTGGTCTTCATGGTGCTGCTTGCTTGGTGGTGACCCTTGCTTAGTGGTGTTGCAGACTCTGGGGCCTTTCAGAACAGGTGTATATATACTGAGATCATGTGACACTTAAATAAAGTCCACCTGTGTGAAATCTAACTAATTATGTGAGTTCTGAAGGTAATTGGTTGCACCAGATCTTATTTAGGGGCTTCATAGCAAAGGGGGTGAATACATATGCACGCACCACTTTTCCGTTATTTGATTTTTGTAATTGTTTGAAACACGTAATTTATTTCATTTCACTTCACCAATTTGGACTATTTTGTGTATGTCCATTACATGAAATCCAAATAAAAATCAATTTAAATGACAGGTTGTAATGCAACAAAATAGGAAAAACACCAAGGGGGATGAATACTTTTGCAAGGCAATGTAAGTACGTTTATGCTACATTATCATTAATTTCCTCTCTCTCTTACAATGCATTGCTTTTGCAAAATATCAAATTGGCCAAGAGTCTATCACCCATTTGTGAGCGATGGGGCCGCAGTATGGTTGAACACACGCTCCACAGGAGCACCTGAAGCAAGCACTGTCAAGACCCTCATCGCCACTCGGAACAGTGAAATAATTGTGTTTCTTTTGATAGCCCAGAGGTTGTTCTGTCCTTCGCAAATGTCAAGGTAGTGGCTGAACTGAGATGCTGGAGTGCCACACACTTCTCTCCTTTGTCTTTAGCAATATGCTGAAAACATCCCTGACTCCTCTCCCAGAAAACAGTCCTCCTCCTCAGTTGTGGTTGGATCCACAGGTTGCCCAGTCTCTGAAGCCTCTTGCAGAATTAAATCTGATGAAAAAACAAAAAAAAGAAACAAAAAGGTTAGTCTTACTATTATTATTAGTTTACTATTTACATTAAAATGCTGTATAAATTAAATGAATTAGGCTAAGTATTAATTATATTGGTAAACTTTGAATATTTTTATGATAAAAACATACACACCTTTCACCATTTCAGTCACCTTCTCCTTAAGTCCATCATCCACCAGAACATGTCGTTCCAGCCACATCAGTGTGAAGGATGGCTCTAGCACAGCTGCTTTAAATAGACATGGTCTGAGAAGGGTGTCATCTTGACTTTGATGAAGATTCTAAGAAATCTCCTGTTCAGTGATGCTTGGAGACTTCTGACCAGGCCAGTAAGGTAGCTCGCTTGTGGTTTCTGCGTCTCCAGATGATGGTGTAGGGAAAGAATGCAAGGAACCATCGCACGGATTGTGACAACTTCTCTCCTTCGGTAATATCTGTGGCTTCTGCAAAAGGCTGAAGAAAGTCACCCAACTCTTTCAGTAGTTTCCATTTCCATTTTACATTTACGTCATTTAGCAGGCGCTCTTATCCAGAGCGACATACAGTTAGTGAGTACATATATTTTCATACACTCTCAATGAAAATATTAATTCCTTATGCTCCTCCTCTTCCAGCAATCCACAACTTCACGTAGTCGCAATGGAGCACTGCTCTCACCTGCCTCAGTGTGGCGTTCCAGCATGTGTTCACTACAGCAGGAATTCCCCTCACTCCAAACTCACCCTCAAACGCCTCTTTAAAAGTGGTGCTAGTGTGGAGCAATGAGCTAATTGCTAAAGCTGGAGACACTTATCTCCCTCACTAACTTTAAGCATCAGTTGTCAGAGCAGCTTACCGATCACTGCACCTGTACACAGCCCATCTGTAATTAGCCCACCCAATTACCTCATTCCCATATTGTTATTTACATTGTTATTTATTTTGCTCATTTGCACCCCAGTATCTCTATTCACACATCATCTTCTGCACATCTAACACTCCAGTGTTAATACTAAATTGTAATTGTTTTGCACTATGGCCTATTTATTGCCTTACCTCCATAACTTACTACATTTGCACACACTGTATATAGATTTTCTATTGTGTTATTGACTGTACGTTTTGTTTATTCCATATGTAACTCTGTGTTGTTGTTGTTTTTATCGCACTGCTTTGCTTTATCTTGGCCAGGTCGCAGTTGTAAATGAGAACTTGTTCTCAACTGGCTTACCTGGTTAAATAAAAGGTTAAATAAAAATAAAATAAAAAATAATCTTAGACACTTTGGAATGAGCTGGACTGACAACTTTAGTCTCCTTCAACCCATCCCCCACCACTAGTTGCAATGTATGTGCAAATCACTTTATTTTTTATTTAACTAGGCAAGTCAGTTAAGAACAAATTCTTATTTACAATGACGGCCTACCCTGGCCAAATCCGGACGAAGCTGGGCCAATTGTGCGCCGCCCTATGGGCCTCCCAATCACGGCTGGATTGTGATACAGCCTGGAATCGAACCAGGTTCTGTAGTGACGCCTCAAGCACTGAGATGCAGTGCCTTAGACCGCTGCGCCACTCGGGAGCTCTTTAAACGTTGTTGATGACAATTTTTACCCAAAGTAGTGTCGATGGTCTCCTGTTCTTCAACTTCCAGGTTATTCCATATGTCTGAATCATCTAGGTGATGATCATCATGGACAGCCTCTTCACTTGGGAAGCACACTGTGAACGCCTTTTTTATGTTAGCTGCATTGTCACAATGTAATCTAGCTTTTGTTTGATCCCGTACTCCTCACAGATGCCTGCAAACTGCTCGCATATTCGCTCCCGTGTGTGATCCTCTAAAACGATTACACGCCAGCACATTGGACTTCATTCTCCATTTCAATCCAGTGAGCGGTGACCCCAAGGAATCCTCTCATCTTTCTGTCAGACCATATGTCTACCGTGACAAAGACGTGGTCAGCTTGTGTCATCTGGTCTTTGAGTTTTGTCTGCCTGTCGGCAACCAGGTTGTCAATCTTGGAGGTTATGGCTCTGTGGCAGACTGGGTGTATTTGCTATCAACCGCTGACAAAAAGTGACTAAAGCTTGTGTTCAATGATGGACAGGGGCATGTTGCAATCCACAATCAGGTCTGACATTATGGAATTGGTGATAGCTTTTTGCTGTGGATGGTTTGTGTTGTACAGAAGTTGGAAATGTGAGGTTGCTGAGGGTCACTGCTGATCATCTCACTCTTCTGGTATTCAAAGCTATAAAATAAGTTTAAAACAAAAACAAATTGCAACATTTTGTTATATGATGGAGATTATAAAATCTCCACCACCATATTTTTTTGTTGAATTCATGAATGAGCATATTTAAGAAACCTGATATTATTCAGTAGGTAATTGTCTATGTATTTAGATAAACTTCTATTTAAAAATGTTTTATAGTATGCCTACAGGTAAAAAAACAAAGTGCTATTTTAGATTCTTAACTCAATTTCAAATCACACATTAGGAATGTAACCAAAATAGCTTTTTACCACCTGAGGAACATTGACAAGGTGCGGCCGTTTCTCTCTCAGGCTGATACAGAGAGACTCATCCATGCTTTTATTACAAGCAGGCTTGACTACTTTAATGCTCTCCTGTCTGGTCTAGCCAAGAAAGCCATTGGTCAACTGCAAAACATACAGAATGCTGCAGCAAAGGTACTGACCAAGACCAGATGGCGAGCACACTTTACATTGGTTTTAAGGTCTCTGCACAGGCTGCCTGTGAGTTTTAGAATACATTTTAAGATTATTCTATTGGTTTTTAAATAAATCCACGATTCTGCACCCCAATACGTCAGACATGCTTTTAAGTTATGTACCCAGTAGGTTCCTCAGGTCCTCTAGCACTGGCCTTTTAACTATCCCAAAGCCTAGGACCAAGAGGCATGGAGAGGCAGCCTTTAGTTATTATGCCCCCAGCCTCTGGAATCGCCTGCCAGAGAACATGAGCGGGGCCGAAACTGTGGACATATTTAAAAGAGATCTTAAAACGCATCTTTTTAGCTTTGCTTTTCCTTAGGGTCGTTCAGTTTTAGTCATTATTTTGTTTTTTTAATCTTATGTTTGTTGTGTAGTAAATATTTCAGCTTTTATTTTCATTGTTTTTTATTTGTTTTTTCCTGCGAAGCACATTGCGTTGTGTGGTGGAAAAATCATGACATAAGCTTATGAATTGTTTAACCCTGGCTATAGGATTGTGTGTATTGGTTGCTATAATGTAATACATATTTTCTACATGACATGTTTTATAACTAGTTCGCTTTGTGCTCACATGAGGAGGACGTTTCAGTGTGTGTGTGTGTGTGTTAGCAGACAATACCCAAGAGAGAACCTTGAGCTTCTTGGGTGAACGCCCAGAAATAGCCTCTGAGAACTTAATCAGGAGCAGGTGTCTTGATACACATTCTCTTTCGTACCCAAACCTCCTCCCTTGTGCTGAGGATGAATCGTGTTTATGTGAGTTGTGTGTATCCTAGTATAAAAGGTGCTTGGGGACAGCCCCCTGGTAGAGCTTCTGACCGACCTGTGCAGAGGTTGTTGTAAACTCTCCGCTGGCGTGAATCTTAATACAGTTAATTGACTAAATTTACTTAATGAGTACTTGATGGTAATTTCCATTAAAGTTGCATTCCATGTCTGAAATGTGCTGTATAAATAAAGGTTGATTTGATTTGATAAATAGGGATGTTAAAAACAAAATTCTAAACTTGCTGTCCACTTCGGACACAAATGATAGGGGGGACCTATTGCAAGCTAATAAGTTTGAGAACATTACCCCCCCCCCCCGCCCACTGGATGCGCATTGTGATCTGTTGAGGTTGGTTGGCTAATAACAGAAGGTGCTGCAATAGGAGAGGTGGTGAGAGGATGAATGGAAGGTGATGCCATTTTGGGATGGGGAAATCTAAACAAGTTTCCAGAGTCTCTTGAGTCATACAGCTCAAGTTAAGTCACGAGTCATAGATGCTCAAGTCGAAGTCGAGTCGCAAGTGCTTTTTCTTTTCGCCAAGTCAAGTTTCAAGTCTCAAAATTTGCGACTCGATTAGTACTTGAGTCCAAGTCACGTGACTCAACATCTCTGGTATGAAGGAAGTTACTTAGTTTTGCAACCCAATGCTAATTAGCATTAGCGCTAGCAATGCTAGCTGTACCCGAAGACTTCTAGTCTTTGAGCTAAGCTAGTTAGCATTGGCTCGTGAAACTACCTCCAACTTCCTTCATACTGGATGCAGAGAAATAAAAATGGTATCCACATCATCTGACTCTGGGAAAGTACTGTAGATAAAGGGCTTCATTGCCAAAATCCCAAACTATCCCTTTAACCATTAGTGGGGAAAATGTGAAACTGACCCAAGATCAGTGTCTAGAGGGAACTTCACCCTACACCTCGACATCTCACCTGTCCAGGAACTTGTGGCCCCTGTTGTAGGCGTGGACGGTGGAGAGGCCCTGGATGCTGGAGGTGATGTGCGAGATGAAGGGCGACTGGGTGACGTTGTCCAGGCGCTTGAGCTCGCGGATGAACACGCGCGACACCATGTGGAGCATGGTGAAGAGCAGCACCAGGGGGCCCACGGCCACTAGAAACCAGGGGAAGATGCTGCCGATCACACCCAGGCAAAAGAAGACCAGGATGACGTTCTGGATGAACATCTCTGCCTGGAACGGCAGCCGCGTGTCCACTGGGAGGGAGGAAGAGGGGGGAGAGAGAGAGAAGGAGAGAGAGAAAAGACAAGAAGACAGATGGTTCAGTGACTATTACTTATTCCACTTGTGTAATCACCAAAAACGCTCAACTTCATTACTATCGTTACTGTTACAAAGTCATTAGGAAATTGCTCTGTAAGGAACAATGCATTCATATACATTGTTGTTACAGTACTTAGTGTAATGCACAAGTACAAAAGCAGCTTCATGTTAAAATAATAGTTTGGGATTTTGGCAACGAAGACCTTAATCTACTTCCCCAGAGTCAGATGATCTCATGGATACCATTTGTATGTCTCCGCGTGCAGTTTGAAGGAAGTTGCCAATTAGCGTTAGTGCAATTGCTAACTAGCATTAACGCAATGACTGGACGTTCCTGTAGACCCCCTGTATATAGCCTCCCTACTGTTATTTTATTTTACTGCAGCTCTTTAATTATTTGTTATTTTTAACTTATCTATCTTTTACTTAACACTTTTTTTCTTAAAACTGCATTGATGGTTAAGGGCTTGTAAGTAAGCATTTCACTCTAAGGTCTACACCTGTTGTATTCGGCGCATGTGGCAAATAAAATTCGATTTGGATTTAGACCAGGGGTCTTCAACCTTTTCTTGCCCAGGGACTAAATAAATAAATAAATAACATGCCTCGCCTTATCATGATATTGGCAAGAAGTAATTTTTATTTATTTTTATGAATAGATTTGGTAGATCGTTTTTCATTATTTTGACCTCCCCACATTATAATTGGAAGAGGAAGTGTAAACTCTAACATACAGTGAGGGTAAAAAGTATTTGATCCCCTGCTGATTTTGTACGTTTGCCCACTGACAAAGAAATGATCAGTCTATAATTTTAATGGTAGGTTTATTTGAACAGTGAGAGACAGAATAACAACAAAAAAATGCATTTTAATGAGGGAAATAAATATTTGACCCACTCTCAATTAGAAAGATTTCTGGCTCCCAGGTGTCTTTTATACAGGTAACGAGCTGTGATTAGGAGCACACTCTTAAAGGGAATGCTCCTAATCTCAGCTTGTTACCTGTATAAAAGACACCTGTCCACAGAAGCAATCAATCAATCAGATTCCAAACTCTCCACCATGGCCAAGACCAAAGAGCTCTCCAAGGATGTCAGGGACAAGATTGTAGACCTACACAAGGCTGGAATGGGCTACAAGACCATCGCCAAGCAGCTTGGTGAGAAGGTGACAACAGTTGGTGCGATTATTCGCAAATGGAAGAAACACAAAAGAACTGTCAATCTCCCTTGGCCTGGGGCTCCATGCAAGATCTCACCTCGTGGAGTTGCAATGATCATGAGAACGGTGAGGAATCAGCACAGAACTACACGGGAGGATCTTGTCAATGATCTCAAGGCAGCTGGGACCATAGTCACCAAGAAAACAATTGGTAACACACTACGCCGTGAAGGACTGAAATCCTGCAGCGCCCGCAAGGTCCCCTGCTCAAGAAAGCACATATACAGGGCCGTCTGAAGTTTGCCAATGAACATTTGAATGATTCAGAGGAGAACTGGGTGAAAGTGTTGTGGTCAGATGAGACCAAAATTGAGCTCTTTGGCATCAACTCTACTCGCCGTGTTTGGAGGAGGAGGAATGCTGCCTATGACCCCAAGAACACCATCCCCACCGTCAAACATGGAGGTGGAAACATTATGCTTTGGGGGTGTTTTTCAGCTAAGGGGACAGGACAACTTTACCGCATCAAAAGAGACGATGGACGGGGCCATGTACTGTCAAATCTTGGGTGAGAACCTCCTTCCCTCAGCCAGGGCATTGAAAATGGGTCGTGGATGGGTATTCCAGCATGACAATGTCCCAAAACACATGGCCAAGGCAACAAAGGAGTGGCTCAAGAAGAAGCACATTAAGGTCCTGGAGTGGCCTAGCCAGTCTCCAGACCTTAATCCCATAGAAAATCTGTGGAGGGAGCTGAAGGTTCGAGTTGCCAAACGTCAGCCTCGAAACCTTAATGACTTGGAGAAGATCTGCAAAGAGGAGTGGAACAAAATCCCTCCTGAGATGTGCAAACCTGGTGGCCAACTACAAGAAACGTCTGACCTCTGTGATTGCCAACAAGGGTTTTGCCACCAAGTACTAAGTCATGTTTTGCAGAGGGGTCAAATACTTATTTCCCTAATTTAAAATACAAATCAATTTATAACATTTTTGACATGCATTTTTTTGTTGTTATTCTGTCTCTCACTGTTCAAATAAACCTACCATTAAAATTATAGACTGATCATGTCTTTGTCAGTGGGTAAATGTACAAAATCAGCTGGGGATCAAATACTTTTTTCCCTCACTGTAGCCTATTAGCTAGAAAGGTAACTCCAAAAACATTTTCCCTAAGAGCAGCTGTTAGCCATGTGTTGGCAAATTAGGGCTGACCCCATTTAGTTGACTGGCGATTTTTTCATTGATAGGCTGTTGGTCGACCGAGATTTGTTTGTTGAGCAGTGGTAAATATCAAAAATATATTATTATTACAGTCTTACCGTTGTCTATGTTGGAGTGGACACGTTGTTTGCAGAGTGCACAACCAAAGGCTACACTTGTGAGAAAAAGGTTTTGGTTTCATTCCATTTACGAGTTGTCAATTTATTAATGTTTGGAGCGCTCCTGTCAATCTTGAGTAAAGACGCACCTAATTACGACAATAGTGCCTCAACGTAGCCTATTTGGAAAATCTTTCCAGCTCTCTCCCTTTCAATAACCACTTGGCATTAAAGGGGAAAATAATGTTATGCTATGATCCAGTGGAAATGTCATAAAATAGGCCTACCTGATTACTTCTTATCCCTTGCGCAAATAGCCTACAGCTGTGTCTGTCTGGAGCTCACTGGCTCAGGAAACTGAGGGCCCAGAATATTTTATACAATGTTGCAAATTTTGCTAGCAGGAGCTGCTTCAGGCCAGACCAAGTTAATAGTTGATACAATGTTTCAAGTTCCTTGCAGACAGAAAATGCATAGCCAATGTGATTTATAGGATATTTATTTTTATCTGGATATTTTCTACCTGCGGGCTTTATGTAGTCTATTTTTACATAATGGCAATAGAAGTTACCTTTTGGCATTTTCTTTCTTCTGGATAGGCTATATTGATCTCTGTCTCCCTCTTTAGTAATTTGTGTGTCTTCATTTTTAATCGCAGCGCTTAAAGCATCAGACAAGCTCAGTAGCCTACATTATAGTTGATTTTATTCAAACTTAAATTTCGACCAATTGATTCTCTCTCTCTCTCTCGCTCTCTCTGAACATAACATTCAACAACAAACAAACTGAACAAGTTCCACAGACATGTGACTAACAGAAATTGAATAATGTGTCCCTGAACAAAGGGGGTCAAAATCAAAAGTAAGTCAGTATCTGGTGTGGCCACCAGCTGCATTAAGTACTGCAGTGCATCTCCCCCTCATGGACTGCACCAGATTTGGCAGTTCTTGCGGTGAGATGTTACACCACTTTTCCACATGGCACCTGCAACTTCCCGGACATTTCTGGGGGGGAATGGCCCTATCCAACAGGTCCCAGACGTGCTCAATGGGATTGAGATTACATTTACATTTATGTCATTTAGCCGACGCTCTTATCCAGAGCGACTTACAAATTGGTGCATTCACCTTATAGCCAGTGGGATAACCACTTTACAATATGTTTTTTTGGGGGGGGGGGGGTAGAAGGATTACTTTATCCTATCACAGGTATTCCTTAAAGAGGTGGGGTTTTAAGTGTCTCCGGAAGGTGGTGAGTGACTCCGCTGTCCTGGCGTCGTGAGGGAGCTTGTTCCACCATTCGGGTGCCAGAGCAGCGAACAGTTTTGACTGGGCTGAGCGGGAACTGTGCTTCCGCAGAGGTAGGGGGGCCAGCAGGCCAGAGGTGGATGAACGCAATGCCCTCGTTTGGGTGTAGGGACTGATCAGAGCCTGAAGGTACGGAGGTGCCGTTCCCCTCACAGCTCCGTAGGCAAGCACCATGGTCTTGTAGCAGATGCGAGCTTCAACTGGAAGCCAGTGGAGTGTGCGGAGGAGCGGGGTGACGTGAGAGAACTTGGGAAGGTTGAACACCAGACGGGCTGCGGCATTCTGGATGAGTTGTAGGGGTTTAATGGCACAGGCAGGGAGCCCAGCCAACAGCGAGTTGCAGTAATCCAGACGGGAGATGACAAGTGCCTGGATTAGGACCCTCCGAATGTTGTGAGATCCGGGCTCTTCGCTGGCCATGGCAGAACACTGACATTCCCGTCACAGAACGAGCAGTATGGCTGGTGGCATTGTCATGCTGGAGGGTCATGTCAGGATGAGCCTGCAGGAAGGGTACCACATGAGGGAGGACGATGTCTTCTCTGTAACGCACAGCGTTGAGATTGCCTGCAATGACAACAAGCTCAGTCCGATGATGCTGTGACACCGCCCCAGACCATGACGGACCCTCCACCTACAAATCGATCCCGCTCCAGAGTACAGGCCACGGTGTAACACTCATTCCTTCGACGATAAACGCAAATCCGACCATCACCCCTGGTGAGACAAAACCGTGACTCGTCAGTAAAGAGCACTTTTTGCCAGTCCTGTCTGGTCCAGCGACGGTGGGTTTGTGCCCATAGGCGACGTTGTTGCTGGTGATGTCTGGTGAGGACCTGCCTTCACAGGCCTACAAGCCCGCAGTCCAGCCTCTCTCAGCCTATTGCAGACAGTCTGAGCACTGCATTCCTGGTGTAACTTGGGCAGTTGTTGTTGCCAACCTGTACCTGTCCCACAGGTGTGATGTTCGGATGTACCGATCCTGTGCAGGTGTTGTTGCACGTGGTCTGCCACTGCGAGGACGATCAGACGAAGAGCGTCTGCTAAATGACTCAAATGTAAATGTCTCACAGTACGGACATTTTATTGCCCTGGCCACATGCCTCCTTGCAGCATGCCTAAGGCACGTTCACGCAGATGAGCAGGGACCCTTGGCATCTTTCTTTTGGTGTTTTTCAGAGTCAGTAGAAAGGCCTCTTTAGTGTCCTAAGTTTTCATAACTGTGACCTTAATTGCCTACCGTCTGTAAGCTGTTAGTGTCTTAACGACCGTTCCACAGGTGCATGTTCATTAATTGTTTATGGTTCATTGAACAAGCATGGGAAACAGTGTTTAAACCCTTTACAATGAAGATCTGTGAAGTTATTTTGGTTTTTACGAATTATCTTTTTTTTTTTTAATATATATATATATATAACACAACACGCACACACACACACACAGTGGCTTGTGAAAGTATTCACCCCCCTTGGCATTTATCCTATTTTGTTGCCTTACAACCTGGAATTAAAATGGATTTTTGGGGGGTTTGTATTATTTGATTTACACAACATGCCTACCACTTTGAAGCTGCAAAAAAAAAACAGAAAACCTGAGCGTGCATAACTATTCACCCCCCAAAGTCAATACCTTGCAGAGCCACCTTTTGCAGCAATTACAGCTGCTAGTCTCTTAGGGTATTGTCTCTATAAGCTTGGCACATCTAGCCACTGGGATTTTTGCCCATTCTTCAAGGCAAAACTGCTCCAGCTCCTTCAAGTTGGATGGGTTCCGCTGGTGTACAGCAATCTTTGTTTTATTTTTGTATTTTACCCCCTTTTTCGCCCCAATTTCGTGGTATCCAATTGGTAGTTACAGTCTTGTCCCATCGCTGCAACTCCCGTACGGACATGGGAGAGGCGAAAGTCGAGAGTCGTGCGTCCTCCGAAACACGACCCAACCGAGCCGCACTGCTTCTTGACACAGTGCCCGCTTAACCCGGAAGCCAGCCGCACCAATGTGTCGGAGGAAACACCGTACACCTGGCGACCGAGTCAGCGTGCAATGCACACGGCCCGCCACAGGAGTCGCTAGTGCGCGATGGAACAAGAACATCCCTGCCGGCCAAACCCTCCCCTACCCTGGATGACGCTGGGCCAATTGTGGGCCGCCCCATGGGTCTCCTGGTCGCGGCCGGCTGCGACAGAGCCTGGACCCGAGTAGAACAATCTTTAAGCCATACCACAGATTCTCAATTGGATTGAGGTGTGGGCTTTGACTAGGCCATTCCAAGACATTTAAATGTTTCCCCTTAAATCACTCGAGTGTTGCTTTAGCAGTATGCTTAGGGTCATTGTCCTGCTGGAAAGTGAACCTCCGTCCCGGTCTCAAATCTCTGGAAGACCGAAACAGGTTTCCCTCAAGAACTTCCCTATATTTAGCGCCATCCATCATTCCTTCAATTCTGACCAGTTTCCCAGTCCCTGCCGATGGTGTTCTCGGTGTGATGAGAGGTGTTGGGTTTGCGCCAGACATAGCGTTTTCCTTGATGGCCAAAAAGCTCAAATTTAGTCTCATCTGACCATAGTACCCTCTTCCATATGTTTGGGGAGTCTCCCACATGCCTCTTGCCGAACACCAAACGTGTTTGCTTATTTTTTTCTTTAAGCAATGGCTTTTTACTGGCCACTCTTCCGTAAAGCCCAGCTCTGTGGAGTGTACGGCTTAAAGTGGTCCTATGGACAGATACTCCAATCTCCGCTGTGGAGCTTTGCAGCTCCTTCAGGGTTATCTTTGGTCTCTTTGTTACCTCTCTGATTAATGCCCTCCTTGCCTGTCCGTGAGTTTTGGTGGGCGGCCCTGCCTTGGCAGGTTTGTTGTGGTGCCATATTCTTTCCATTTTTTAATAATGGATTTAATGGTGCTCCGTGGGATGTTCAAAATTTCGGATATTTTTTTTATAACCCAACCCTGATCTGTACTTCTCCACAACTTTGTCCCTGACCTGTTTGGAGAGCTCCTTGGTCTTCATGGTGCCGCTTGCTTGGTGGTGCCCCTTGCTTAGTGGTGTTGCAGACTCTGGGGCCTTTCAGAACAGGTGTAAATATACTGAGATCATGTGACAGATCATGTGACACTTAGAATGCACACAGGTGGACTTTATTTAACTAATTATGTGACTTCTGAAGGTAATTGGTTGCACCAGATCTTATTTAGGGGCTTCATAGCAAAGGGGGTGAATACATATGCACGCACCACTTATCCGTTATTTATTTTTTAGAATTTTTTGAAACAAGTTATTTTTTTCATTTCACTTCACCAATTTGGACTATTTTGTGTATGTCCATTACATGAAATCCAAATAAAAATCCATTTAAAATTACAGGTTGTAATGCAACAAAATAGGAAAAACGCCAAGGGGGATGAATACTTTAGCAAGGCACTGTATATATATATATATATATATATATACATACATACACAGACACACACAGACACACACACACAACCAGTCAAAAGTTTGGACACTACTCATTCAAGGGTTTTTTCTTTATATATAGTGAAGACACATGTGAAATCATGTAGTAACCAAAAAAGTGTTAAACAAATCAAAATGTATTTGAGATTTTTCAAATAGCCACCCTTTGCCTTGATGACAGCTTTGCACACTCTTGGCATTCTCTCAACCAGCTTCATGATGTAGTCACCTGGAATGCATTTAAATTAACCTTTTCACGTGTGAGTTCCAAATATCTCTAACCGTTGCCCCTGCGTGAATTTTTTCATCTGCGTGATGTCAGAATGCTCTCACTGTTCCAAAATGTGATTGTTACGCAACAACAGTTACCCACGCTGCACTCAAACCAAGGCACGATGCCTGCTAATTATCTATAGGCTATGTTTCAACTTGTCAATTTCAAATTATTTTCTAACAAGTTTTATTTTCTAACAGTTTTAATTGAGGTGTGTTCCGCCTCCTCGTTAATTAACATAAGGAGTAGCCCATTTCAGTATTGCAGACAATTTATGTTTGAGGCTTTACTGTGCTGGACAAAGTTCTCTCTTCAATGAGAGCCCAAGCACTTCCCTAGTGTTTCCCCAGATCGTATTAAGACATTGCGCCTCTCTAGTCAGAACAGGCCTTGCACAAATGTTTTCCCCCAGTACTTTTTCTGGCTGGTGCAAGCATTGCCTTCATGGTTGTTTTCCTTACAAAGAATAACTTTGGACATGTGTGCATTCCTATCAAAGTAAGTGGCTTATTTTCTGTATATCGTGTTGTGTTTATACTGTAGCACACCATATGTATGTATGGAGCATAATGTATTTACTGTTTTATTCACGTTTTCAAGTACTGGTGACAAATCATGCATTCCGATTCTTGCATAGATTGTGTAAAATACTTTTTTGAATGTTGTACTGATTATGATAAGCTAATGCTAAACTACTTGCCGGCTATGTGTGGCGCCATGTTTGTTGACATTATACAATGCATTCTGGTTGTCACTTAAGCGTTTGTCAGACCAAAGATGTTATAACAAGGGATAGTTTACTCGACTGACTTATGGTGCTTTCAAGACAACTGTGAACTCTGAAAAATAGTATGTAAAATCATGACGTCAATGATTTTCAGGTCGGAGCTCTAGAAAGAGGCCTGTGTTCCCGAGTTGGAATTCCGAGTTGGATGACCGTTCAAAACGATTTTTCCCAGTCGGAGCTAGTTTTTTCCCGAGTTGCCAGTTGCCTTAAACGCACTGAAGTCGGAAAATGTCCCAGTTCCCAGTTGTTTTGAACGCTGCATCAGATTGTAACTTTGGTACCTCAGGGTTGCCAGCTCAGAAACCCCTATTTTTATTTAGCGTATAAACTTATCTTGTGTTTGTCCCCCATTTATTGATAAATCCCCCATCATAGTAATAGTTCCAGCATCATATCCCCCCACGATACCTTCCCACATTTCTACCCCCATGGACTTGAAAACCCCCCACAAATGAAATGAACCCCACTAAAATGGTTTCATCACGTTTAGCTTTCGCACTACGGTTAGGCTAGCAGGAGGCTTGTATTTGGTGTGATGATCTGTGATGTGAAAACATTTGATTTGCTTTGTGATTTGTCAAAAACGGTAAATGACTTGTCAAGTCATGTGCTCTGGTTCTTGTATACACTGAAACAAGTACATCAACGATTTGTAATATGCTGAAAAGTGGCTAAACTAAGTTCATATTTTTCAGGCAATGAGCGCAGCCATCTTTGACTTTGTTTATTTGCATCTCATAGTGAATGGCATTCTGGGATTAGTCAAACATAAATAAACATGGCTGCCATCATAAAGACACACATTTATTTTCTAAACAACATTACATTAGTCTTGTGCTCACCAGAGATGTGGTACATTGTAAACTAGTCTAACTGTTAGGTCGCTAACTTATGTTTTGTTTTTTGTCAGCGCAGCCTGTTATTTAGACTGGTTTATGGAATGAGTTTGGCTGTGGATGTGTTCCGTGTGATGCTTGGATGATGAAGTTCGCATTTATCTTTTACAATAAAAGGTAAAATTGAGAAATAAAGTTTAAGACCTTTATTTTCCATCAGTACAAAAAAATATTTGGATGCTGTTCAGACAACAATGCTGTTTAGACACGTTTGTTGCATCATACGTTCTGTTGCTACTGTTCCAATCACATACTTGAGATCATACGCTGCAGGGACCACTCAACAATGATCACAAATACGTGATCTTATGTGTCAAAGGGTTAATAGGTATGCCTTGTTAAAAGTTAATTTGTGGAATTTCTTTCCTTCTTAATGCATTTGAGCCAATCAGTTGTGTTGTTATAAGGTAGGGTTGGTATACAGATGAAAACCCTATTTGGTAAAAGACCAACAACAGCTCAAATAAGCAAAGAGAAATGACAGTCCATCATTACTTTAAGACATTACTTCAAGAACTTTCAAAGTTTCTTCAAGTGCAGTCGCAAAAACCATCAAGCGCTATGATGAAACTGGCTCTCATGAGGACAGGAATGGGAGACCCAGAGTTACTTCTGCTGCAGAGGATAAGTTAATTAGCGTTACCAGGCTCAGAAATTGCAGGCCAAAGAAATGCTTCACAGAGTTCAAGTCACAGACACATCTCAACATCAACTGTTCAGAGGAGACTGCTTGAATCAAGCCTTCATGGTCAAATTGCTGCAAAGAAACCACTACTAAAGGATACCAATAATAATAAGAAACTTGCTTGGGCCAAGGAACACGAGCAATGGACATTAGACAGGTGGAAATCCGTCCTTTGGCCTGATGAGTCCAATTTGAGATTTTTGGTTCCAACCGCCGTGTCTTTGTGAGAAGCAGAGTAGGTGAACGGATGATCTCCGTATGTGTGGTTCCAACCGTGAAGCATGGAGGAGGTGGTGTGATGGTGCTTTGCTGGTGACACTGTGATTTATTTTGAATTCAAGGCACACTTAACCAGCATGGTTACCACAGCATTCTGCAGCGATATGCCATCCCATCTGGTTTGCGCTTAGTGGGACTAACATTTGTTTTTCAACAGGACAATGACCCAACACACCTCCAGGCTGTATAAGGGCTATTTGACCAAGAAGGAGAGTGATGGAGTGCTGCATCAGATGACCTGGCCTCCACAATCACCCAACCTCAACCCAAACACCAGTCTCAACGTCAACAGTGAAGAGGCGACTCCGGGATGCTGACCTTCTAGGCAGAGTTGCAAAGAAAAAGCCATATCTCAGACTGGCCAATAAAAATAAAAGATTAAGATGGGCAGTCTGAGATATGGATTTTTCTTTGCAACTCTGCCTAGAAGGTCAGCATCCTGGAGTCGCCTCTTCACTGTTGACGTTGAGACTGGTGTTTTGCGGGTACTATTTAATGAAGCTGCCAGTTGAGGACCTGTGAGGCACCTGTTTCTCAAACTAGACAGTCTAATGTATTTGACTTCTTGCTCAGTTGTGCATCAGGGCCTCCCACGCCTCTTTCTATTCTGGTTAGAGCCAGTTTGCGCTGTTCTGTGAAGGGAGTAGTACACAGCGTTGTACGAGATCTTCAGTTTCTTGGCAATTTCTCGCATGGAATAGCCTTCATTTCTCAGAACAAAAATAGACTGACGAGTTTCAGAAGAAAGTTATTTGTTTCTGGCCATTTTGAGCCTGTAATCGAACCCACAATTGCTGATGCTCCAGATACTCAACTAGTCTCAAGAAGGCCAGTTTTATTGCTTCTTTAATCAGCACAACAGTTTTCAGCAGTGCTAACATAATTGCAAAAGGGTTTTCTAATGATCAATTAGCCTTCTGATCAATTTGATGTTATTTTAAATGGACCAAAAAATGGCTTTTCTTTCGAAAACAAGGACATTTCTAAGTGACCCCAAACTTTTGAACGGTATATTTATATATATATATATATATATATATATATATATATATATATATATATACACACACACACACACTGCTCAAAAAAATAAAGGGAACACTAAAATAACACATCCTAGATCTGAATGAATGAAATAATCTTATTAAAAACGTTTTTCTTTACATAGTTGAATGTGCTGACAACAAAATCACACAAAAATTATCAATGGAAATCAAATTTATCAACCCATGGAGGTCTGGATTTGGAGTCACCCTCAAAATTCAAGTGGAAAACCACACTACAGGCTGATCCAACTTTGATGTAATGTCCTTAAAACAAGTCAAAATGAGGCTCAGTAGTGTGTGTGGCCTCCACGTGCCTGTATGACCTCCCTACAATGCCTGGGCATGCTCCTGATGAGGTGGCGGATGGTCTCCTGAGGGATCTCCTCCCAGACCTGGACTAAAGCATCCGCCAACTCCTGGACAGTCTGTGGTGCAACGTGGCGTTGGTGGATGGAGCGAGACATGATGTCCCAGATGTGCTCAATTGGATTCAGGTCTGGGGAACGGGCGGGCCAGTCCATAGCATCAATGCCTTCCTCTTGCAGGAACTGCTGACACACTCCAGCCACATGAGGTCTAGCATTGTCTTGCATTAGGAGGAACCCAGGGCCAACCGCACCAGCATATGGTCTCACAAGGGGTCTGAGGATCTCATCTCGGTACCTAATGGCAGTCAGGCTACCTCTGTGCGGCCCCCCAAAGAAATGCCACCCCACACCATGACTGACCCACCGCCAAACCGGTCATGCAGCAGAACGTTCTCCACGGCGTCTCCAGACTCTGTCACATGCTCAGTGTGAACCTGCTTTCATCTGTGAAGAGCACAGGGCGCCAGTGGCGAATTTGCCAATCTTGGGTGTTCTCTGGCAAATGCCAAACGTCCTGCACGGTGTTGGGCTGTAAGCACAACCCCCACCTGTGGACGTCGGGCCCTCATACCACCCTCATGGAGTCTGTTTCTGACCGTTTGAGCAGACACATGCACATTTGTGGCCTGCTGGAGGTCATTTTGCAGGGCTCTGGCAGTGCTCCTCCTTGCACAAAGGCGGAGGTAGCGGTCCTGCTGCTGGGTTGTTGCCCTCCTACGGCCTCCTCCACGTCTCCTGATGTACTGGCCTGTCTCCTGGTAGCGCCTCCATGCTCTGGACACTACGCTGACAGACACAGCAAACCTTCTTGCAACAGCTCGCATTGATGTGCCATCCTGGATGAGCTGCACTACCTGAGCCACTTGTGTGGGTTGTAGACTCCGTCTCATGCTACCATTTACATTACATTTACATTTACATTTACATTAGAGTGAAAGCACCGCCAGCATTCAAAAGTGACCAAAACATCAGCCAGGAAGCATAGGAACTGAGAAGTGGTCTGTGGTCACCACCTGCAAAACCAGTCCTTTATTGGGGATGTCTTGCTAATTGCCTATAATTTCCACCTGTTGTCTATTCCATTTGCATAACAGCATGTGAAATGTATTGTCAATCAGTGTTGCTTCCTAAGTGGACAGTTTGATTTCACAGAAGTGTGATTGACTTGGAGTTACATTGTGTTGTTTAAGTGTTCCCTTTATTTTTTTGAGCAGTGTATATAGCCCATTTGACTGAAAGCTTAGCTTACAACCCAATACATTTTAAACTAAATCTTTAGCTAGTCTACTTAGCATAAGGAAAATCATAAATCTCAAATTCCTTTGCTACAAACGACCCACGCCATTTATCCACTTATTTTACCAGCATTGCTCCGCATAGACAAATAAAAATACACTTGCTTTCTAATTTGACGCGCATGACACCATTGATGCTCGCTGACAGTCTTCTCTCGGTCACAACCGTGCATTATATACAATGAACAGAAATATAAACGCAACATGTAAAGTGTTGGTCCCATGTTTCATTAACTGAAATAAAAGATCTCAGAAATGTTCTATATGCACAAAAAGCTTATTTCTCTAAATTATTTTGCACCAATTTGTCATCCCTGTTAGTGAGCATTTCTCCATTGCCAAAATAATCCATCCACCCAACAGATGTGGCATATCAAGAAGCTGATTAAACAGCATGATCATTACACAGGTGCACCTTGTGCTGGGGACAAAAGGCCACTAAAATGTGGTTGTCACCACACAATGCCACAGTTGTCTCAAGTTGAGGATGCGTGCAATTGGCATGCTGACTGCAGGAATGTCCACCAGAGCTGTTGCTAGAGAATTGAATGTTCATTTCTCTACCATAAGCCGCCTCTGTCGTTTCAGAGAATTTGGCAGTATCTCCAACCAGCCTCACAACCGCAGACCACGTGTAACCACGCCTGCCCAGGACCTCCACATCCGGCTTCGTCACCTGCGGGATCGTCAGACCAGCCACCTGTACAGCTGATGAAACTGAGGAGTATTTCTGTCTGTAATTAAACCCTTTTTTGGGGAAAAACTAATTCTGATTTGCTGGGCCTGGCTCCCAAGTGGGTGGGCCTATGCCCTCCCAGGCCCATCTGTGGCTGCGCCCCTGACCAGTCAAGTGAAATCCATAGATTAGGGCCTAATGAATTTATTTCAATTGACTGATTTCCTTATATTAACTGTATCTTAGTAAAATCGTTGACATCGTTGCGTTTATATTTTTGTTAAGTAAAATTCCAGCGTGTTCACAGTCGTAAAAATACGCTTTTAGTTTGATTTGGCCTTTACGCAGTGGTTTGCTCCTCTTGTAATATGTTCATATGTATGATCACTTTTGAATATGTCTTTTGACTTTGTCGCTGGACTTTTTGCTAAGCAATGCCATCATAACGCTGGTCAGAGCATCTGGATTGCAATACAGTGAATTTAAATTGAAGTGTGTGCCAAGTCAATTGTAGGAGTGAAGATGACTCAAATACTGTGAAATGCTTTGCATAGCTATATATTTTTGTAGGTTTTTGACACCATAGCAATCTTTGAAACACTGAGGAACAGAATGTAAATATGTGCACAATTAGTATTTGTCAGGCACTAAAACATTTGAGGTTTTAAACTAATACTGTGAAGCAGCAATCCCTGAGGTTTAGAAATGAGACCCTGTTACCTAACTGTGCATATTAATAATTTATTTGCAAGGTAAAATTATTACTTCCCTTCCCCTGCTTAAAAAAAAACATTGACCTATACCTTTGTCCAATCTGAATTTCACCCTCAAATTCCATCACTATTCAGAAAGCACAATAGTAATTTGTTTGTGTAAAAATACTTGACTGGTCAAGAAAGAAAGGTTAACAAAACAATTCATATTGTAAAGCCCTGAAAATAACATTATTCGAAAATGTGTTCACCCCTCCCCCATGCCATTCTACTGTAGAGACCAGTGATGGATTCCCACCCTCCAACGGCCAAGAGAACACAGAACACCAATTATGGACCTGACTTGTTTATTGTATGTACACAAAAACAGCACATTACACACGAGACGGGTACAGCATCTGAAAGACAAAAGCAGAGAGCGCAGTGAGTAGTCCATAGGCACCAAATCAATACAAACCACAGCCATACAGTGAGTGGGTAATTGGCACTTTAAGATGTTTTTCAAGCACTTGCCCAATATGTAGTGGTCATGTAGGAGAGGGTAAGTATTAAAATAAAGCCTACATAATTCTTATCACTAAAAACAATCCATTATGATTTCATGAAAAGGTTAGTGATTTTTTAGCTTAAACTTTGGTAAGGAAAACAAATCCTTTATTTTTCAGCAGTGGGTTTCCCAAAGCGTTTGTAACTTCAGTAGTACGATGTTTCTCCCCACAACCCAGATGCACTGCAATAATAAGTAGTGTCACACGGTGTGACACTGCCAATGATAAACATTTAAGGAAACCAAAATGCCTGAAGGCAAAGTGCCTTTCAGGGAAATCCCACCCATTTTCTCCAGCACCACCCCAACATCTGAAAACGGTGAGTTTATTTATTTTCTCAGCACCTCCCAGCTGGCCTCATACACAACCAGTCACTGGACATGTCCGAATATCCATACTAGCATACTACATACTTAAACTGCATACTCATTTTGGTGATTGATCTAATAGAATTAACTTGTCTTTTCCGACTCGCAACAGCCAATAATCAGCTAAATTGACACAATGTACCAAAATGAACGAATGGCTGGAGTCAACGTAATCACGCATTAGATGACGCAATCCTGAGTACCTTTACACAATTTCGCATAATATTTAGTACGCTACAGTGCTTGACAAGTAACCTTTCTTTGCCACTTGTCCTCTGGATAAGTAGGACTGATTTTTTACTTGTCCAAAAGCTCAAGTCACTTGTCCAAAAATTTAAAAAATGGTCCGCAACACCATTTTTACATCATTATATGATGCAAGGAACCACTTTAAAAAAAGAAAATGCA
Source organism: Coregonus lavaretus (assembly GCF_964263955.1). Classification (NCBI taxonomy): domain Eukaryota; kingdom Metazoa; phylum Chordata; class Actinopteri; order Salmoniformes; family Salmonidae; genus Coregonus; species Coregonus lavaretus. The sequence continues at coordinate 3,012,153 of NC_140013.1, read as the reverse complement.
TTACTATATTTTGTACCAGTGAATCAGACAAAAATGGAGGCTACACTCTGCTTATTGGATTAGTTGCATATTCAAGCCTATCTCAAAATACAACACTGCCCCTTTAAAAAACCCTAGAGTCGATCTAACATAATAAAAGAATACCCACCAAAATCCGTCAGTTTAAGCTAGAGATATGTTTTTTGCATGGGCTGCGTCTCAATCAGCATCCGCCTGTGGTGGCCTTCCGCATCTGCAGTGGAAGGTGGCCGAGCTACAGCAGTGTTTGTCAGACCATGAGACGTCCTGAAAATTGGTATTTTCACGGAAACGTATACTGTACGAACGGTTTGGCCTACAAAACTAGTATGACTACTATATGGAAAAGGGGAGACTCATGAACACGATGGTGTCCTCAGTTTTGCTCTACGACCCCCACAAGTGTTACGGGACTCATCTTAAGGTTACCGTTACAATAGTGTAAAAAACAATATTTTAAAAATCCTGCGCTTTCTTATATCTCCTAGATACAGGACAGACACTTCAAAACCTTGTTCCTTATTAATACTTTTTTGACTGTCTTTTGCCATTTATGAATGTGTTATTCAATGCATTTCTATAGGCTACAGTAGTAAAGGCCAAATTCAATATTTTATCAAATCATTTTCCGAAAATTTTTTGGGATACCTAAAGGGGTCCTAAAATTCTAAGTAAAATAGCTAAATGATCCATAGTATGACCATCTTAAAACAATTCCATATGCCTTTGTCTTCATAAAATTATTCCCTCCAGGGCTCGAAATCAAGGTTGTCCCGTCTTCCCTGGGACGCTAAAAAAAATATGTCTACGGTTCAAAACAGACTCTGGGACAGTTCCGGGACGACAGATACAAAATTAATTCAACCATGTAAAATTGTTAAAAGCAATGAGGCTGATGCAACAGATTAGACCATTTATCTTAAAGTGTTGATAAAGTTTAAATTTTCTTCATATTATATGCTCAACAATGCACTATACGCGAATGTTCCAAAATGCAATTAGCAGGAAAACACTGTCCATTTGATCGAAATGAACCATGCCTCGAGTATGTCGACTGAATCAAGCCTTTCGACGTTAATGTTAGTTATCCTTCATTATATATTTGTCAAACATGACTGGCGTTTAGCCTATATTTATGTAATTAAAAGTCTCATTAAAGTTTGGCTACATTTTCTGGCGCCTCCCTCATATCAGCATCGGTTTGGAGATGAGGCTGTAGGCAATATGCATATCGCCTACACTGACATTTAGCCTTTTATTTATTATTCCAAATGTTTGCCTCTGAGCCAAGTCTGATTGGAGTAATTGTTTGATTGTTGTCCACCCGGACAACTTCAATCTATTTTCTTCCAACATGTCGAGCCCTGCGCTAGTATGGATATTCGGACATGGCCACTGTCTGCAGCCATTGCACACCAGAACCGCACTGCAGCAAGACTGGTCGACTTAATAAGCTGCAGGAAACGGTGGGTTTCTATCTTTCATAGTCAAAAAGATAGAAGACAAGTTGTTACACGATGACAATCCAAAGATACTGATGACATCTGGTGTGCATCATGTGATTTTAAACAACTATGAGCAGGCAAAGCACTTTACTAACCTTTGCCTGCCCAAAGGCGGTTAAAAAACAAACGTGTTGAACCAACCAAAATGTGGGAAATGAAGCACTTTGCCGTTCTACAAGTTATTTGTTACGGATGTTGCATACAAAGCCACTTTTTGTATTTTTTTATCCAAAGATTAAGACCCTTTTCCTCTGACAAAAATCGGTTTTGAGGTGATCTGGAATTACATGGTAGTTCCTTGAACTAACAAAAGTTCAAGTTTATCCAAATTCATTCCTAAAGTAACTCTCACATTAGACAGTTGTTCAAGCCCTACTAAAGCACACCTGACTCAACTAATCAAAAGGCTACGGATTAGCGGTGTAGTTTAAATCAGGTGCGGTTGTGTAGGGATAAAACAATATTCTATACAGTTGGCTCGCAGCAAATTCCTTTGAGCTGTATTCGTTTTTACTTGAACCCTGCATAGTGCAAAAAAGGCCTGTGCAGGGCTTGAACAAAACTGGACTGTCTGCGGGTACCGGAAGAAACCTTGCGCTAATAATGATGAAAGAGCAGAAGAAGGTACTACTCACCACTCTGACTCTGTGTCCCATGGCCTTTGCCGGGAGGTTACTGCTGAACTTGGCCCGCACCATTCCACTGTTGCCATGAGCGCGCATGACTTTACCCCAGATTACCCGCGTCTTGTTGGGCTTGCCACCAGGAGTCACTGTGTTCCTGATGAGATTGAAGGAGACAGTGAGCAGATTCAGTCTTTTGTCATGGAACTAAATTAAAACAAGAACAAAGTTACTCCAAAGAAGTGGCTCTTCTATACAAACTGCAAAGTGTCTGCCCCAAGTCCCACCATTCAACCACACAGTCTGAGCCTAAAGTGACAGTGGCAGGGGTTTTGAAGTTGTTTTTAAAAGTGGTAGGAACTTATCTGTTCCAGGGCATTTAATGGATTACAACAAGAAAATGGGCGGGGTTGACCATCTTGACCAACTGAGGAGCTATACAATGTTGGACGCCCAGGCAGAAAATGGTGGAAGTATGTATTTTGGGGATGCTCAACATTCCCATCATAAATGCGTACATTGTGTGGGGGTCCCTCTAAAGAACCCTTCCCAGTAAACGCTGACGCTGGTTCCTGAAGGCATTCAAAATGCAGCTTTAGCATTCACTTTGTGATATGGCAGGAAGAGGGGAGCCAAGAGTGTGGCACCAGGGCTTGTGGACTGAGTTGTAACTCATTTGAAAGCAGGAGAAGTTTAACGCGAAGTAGAGGGTGTGTGGTGTGCATCCGGAGTGGCCATGCTCCCAGAAGTTCCATGACATGTTGTAGGCTAAATGCAAACACTAAAGTGACAGTGTGAAATATGTCTCTGCACAGTTGTTGTGTTTTGCATCTTCTCTCTTTATCAGTCTCTAATACTTGTTGCATTCAATGAGTTGTCAAAGTAGGCTACTATTTCAACATTTTGGGTCAGGCCTAGTCTGTACTAAATCTTATCTACATTTTGAAATAGTCTGAAAAGTTGTTTGCATTTTTTACAGAAGAAAGAATCGTTGTCAATCAAGTAGTCTACTTAGTGTGGGTTTTCAAATATTTTCTGAATATTGTCCTCTGGTCACATTTCGGAAATTATAATATTTATATGTAAATAATAATTATAATATATTATACTTGGTACATTTTGAGTGAGTCATTTAGTCAAATTTACTACAATTGTCATTAAAGAAGAGGTTGTAACTTGTAATTGTCATTTGTTCATTGTTTTTGAGCTGTCCATTTGAAATGTGTGAGAAAATGAACTTTATCTCAAATTAATTCTCAGTAATCTACAGCAGCATTCTAGAATTCTATTGGGGCCTAAAGGGTTAATATAAGCGCAAGTGTTATTTTGGGGGAACTGTGTTTCCATAGCGATTTAAATGCTATGTAAACGCCAGCTGAAAAGTACCAGTGGCCCAAAGTCAGGCCATGGCCCAGTGATGCACTGGAGGCGGAAACACAAAAGTCCTCCTTTTTTAGTAAAACACCAGGGTGTCCTTAATGGAAATTCGCTATGAGACAGAAGATGTGAAACTTACTTCTTAGCCTTGTAGACGTAAGCACAGCGCTTGCCAAGGTAGAAGTCAACCTCCTCCCGAGTGTACACTCCCTCCACCTTCAGCAGGGCGGTGTGCTCCCGCTGGTTCCTTAGACCACGCTTGTACCCGGCAAAGATAGCCTTGCTCCACAGTCTGGGAAGATGAAAAGAACGCATAAACCAGAGCCCTCAACCTGTGTATCATCAGTCCCACATGCTGGTGCCAGAGTAATCCAGTCAGCAGTTAATCAACCGTATACCCTAAATACTCACAAGAATCAACCAATCAAAAATTGTACTACCTACTTTGAACCAACACATTTGAAATTTAGTATCAACTAGCTCGTAACATTTACGCAAAGTTAAGTAGCGACTTGCAAAAGTGTCTAGTAGCGACAAAAAAAGATTTGTCGACCGAGTCATCCTGTTCTTTCGACCAATCGATTGGTTGAAATGTTTAAACTTATTTTGAATGAAATCAACTACATATACACTGACCTTGTCTGATGCTTTAAGCACACTGTTTGATTAAATAATGAAGACACACAAATGACTCAAGAAAGAACCCTATGGTCACACTGCCTGTGTGACTGGCGCATGTCTCGCTCTCCTAACTATTGCAGCAAAAAGGCACCACAGCAAGTGTTTATTCAGCTGTCCATGCTGAAGCTGCAACATCAATTCAGTCATTTAGTTTTTTTACTTTGTTTTTGACTGAAAAGTTCTGTTACTGAAATCCCTAATTTGTTTACGAAAAACATTCCCTATTCCCTCAACCCTTGCTCTCTCTACGTGAAACATGCAAGCATCGCTAAAATGTAAAAATGTGTAAAAATGTGCCATCCCCGTGGCGTCCACAATGGATTAGTCTACTGAGACAGGCGCGAATCAGACAGGTGTCTTGTGCACCATGAAAAAATAAAAAGTGCGACTTCTCGACCAACAGCCTATCGAACAAACAACTAAATGGGGGTCAGCCCTAAACAAATCAGTATCGTTAACAGTGGCAGATAGCGAACATCGGTAACTAGCAGACTAACATTGGCTACTCACCTTCCTGGCATCTTGAGTCTTCTCCCAGGCACGGAAAAACCTGATGAAAAACAATTTAATGTATTACGGTCTCGATATGAACGTGATGAAAACGTACAACACTATCTAGCTAAAGTTAGCTAGCTACACACACACGTTCATGACTGTGGGACATTAACGAGTCATCTAGACCGAAGGTCGCTAACTATCCACTGTGGTAGTGTTTGTACGTTCAGTCACTAACACACAAAATAAGGGAATACTGTTGTATACTAGCTAACATTGAACCGCTATTAGGCTAACTAGATGCATTTTGGTGGGGACATCTGAACGGCCTCATCCCTGCAGTCAAGCGCTTGCCGGTTAGCTTTGTAAAACTATCCAAGTGATATCTTTGTCATCATACACTCTCAGAATCAAAAAACAGACTGCATGTCAACTGTAAGTATATTTATCTTTGAAACGATGTACATTTATGCCAATTGTAGACTTAATAACGTTGACATTTCGATTTTATAGTAGTGACTTTTTGTATTTCTCACCTGCACTGTAAGAAAAATGGAGGAAAAGGAAGTTGGAACGGAATGCTGGGAAATTTACGTAGTCGGTGACAACAGAGGCGCATGATCAAAAATATATTTCTTAATGTGTCACTTTATTGTATTCTCGCACGTTTCACACAACATAAGAATCAAAGTAGATAAATAAGTATTTATTGTAATATTACGAGGAAAATAATCATAAAACGTAGAGCGTTACCATGGTGACCGGCATAAACTACCAAGTGTGCTGCTAGGCTAGTTAGCAACCAAGCAAAAATATACTGAAGTTATACTACTGACGTTTTATTGACCATAAATATAGCTAGCAAACTTCAACACGTTCCGTGGAGGCACGTAAGAAATCTAGCTAGCTACGAATTTGTTGATTGTTTTCAGCATTTTGCCCAGGATATTTGCTAACACAAAAATGTAGCTAACGTTAGGTAGCTAGGTAATATCACAGATAGAACAATGTAAACGGCTCGGCTGATTTCGCTCGAATTCAGTGTTCACAGACCATCAGGATGTCGGTTCCTTTGTCTGGGGTAGAGCTGCTCAGACTGTGTACAGTGCTGCAGGACTGTGCTGATCAGCTGTAAGTGTTGGGTCACATCATGCCATCACGTCCAGAAGCTGATATGGTATTATCTATCTGATTATCATCAGCTAACATTATGTGGGCAGCTAATGTCAGCTGGGTTTTTTTTAAAGCAACGACGAGTCTTTTTAGCTAATGAATGGTAGGCTTGCTTTCTAATCTAAACTGTCATTTTCTCCTATTCAGCCCCTATTCATCTGTTTTTGTGGAAGGTTGTGTCAGTCGACATTGGACAGGCCCTTGAACAGCAGAAAGGGGCAGAGCAGAACCTGAAAGCAGCCCGTCAGTTTCAGAGAGAGGCAGGGGGACTGTCAGATGCCACCCATGAGCTGCACAGGTCCCAGAAGGAACTGAACCACACACTAGAGGAGAACCCACTGTCCCCTGACAACCTGGCCAAGGTGCAGAGAGACAGGTGGGTTCCAGATAGCTCTGGTTCAGGGCTTTAGTGCACATTTGAACTGGACCAGAGCTAGGTTCCAGACAATTGATTAAAATCGAAGAAGCCCACAAATCTGATGTGCTTCAAACAGTGATTTATTAATGAGATGCATTTTACATTTTAGTCATTTAGCAGACGCTCTTATCCAGAGCGACTTACAGTTAGTGAGTGCATATATATATATATATATGTGTGTGTGTTTTTATAGCAATGATCAACAACCAATTTGACAGAGCTTGAAGAATTTTGAAAAGGATAATGGGCAAATATTGTACAATCCAGGTGTGTAAAGCTCCTAGAGACTTAGATGCTGACTACACCGGGCATGTTGATTTTGTCCATCCACACAAGACGCGATCAGGACACGCAGGTTGAAATATCAAAACAAACTCTGAACCAACTATATTAATTTGGGGACAGGTCGAAACATGAAATATTCATAGCTTGCTGTTACTAGCTAATCTGTCCTGGGATATAAACATTGGGTTGTTATTTTACCTGAAATGCACAAAGTCATTTTTGTCCTGGATCTTTGTAGAATTTTGACCCATTTTGAGTCACACAAAATCAACAATTAATTGACAGATAAAAGGGGAAACGTAGTTAGTTTCTAGTAATCTCTCCTCCTTCAGTTCTTATTCTGTGGACTTTATATGGCGGTTGCCAACCAACTTTAAGGTGTATTACCACCACCAACTGGACCGGAGTGGAATCACCGACGTGGGTATATGCTCCAAAAAAACAATGAGGAGATTGGAGAGGCGGGACTTGCAGCGCGTCGAGCGTAAAAAAATAGAACAAAGTTCTATTTTAGCGCCTGGCTATACAGACGCTCATGAGGAGTTAGGATGAAATGATAGAATAATGTATGTGTACCTTTATTTTGCAACACCCGCACACGTAACGCGAGCGGTGTGGTCAGCATGTTACCCAGAAAGACTCACAGCAGTAATCACTGCCAAAGTTGATTCTAACATGTATTGACTCGGGTGTGAATACTTATGTAAATGAGATATGTCTGTATTTAATTTTCAATACATTTGGCAACATTTTGAAATACATGTTTTCACTTTGTAATTATTGGGTATTGTGTGTAGATCAGAATTTTGAATTCAGGCTGTAACACAACAAAATGTGGAGTAAGTGAAGGGGTATGAATGCTTTCTGAAGGCACTGTACATACCATTCGATCATCGTTCTGTTGTGTTATCAGGGCAAGCTACACTCCCTGCAGTCTGGACCTGGACACTCCATATCGCTCTTCCACTGGAGGCATTTCTCATCCCATGACTAGCCAATCTGTTTAAATGTTGTCATTGTACAAAGATCAGACTGTGAGGTTTGGCCGTACAGAGATGGTTACCACTACATGTGTGCATCTGTGTAATCATTGTTCCTTTGTCTTTAGCCACAGCAGGAGAGGTTGGAGGAGGAGAGGAGAGTTCATATGGAGATGGGAGACTTTCCTCAAGGAACATCAGACAGTACGTGTGCAGTGATGGTTGGAAAATGGCATGACATGACTCGTGTATAGGAGCATAATTGAAATATTTGGACACTGACCAAGTTATTATTTTAGCTGTCTACCACAGCATATTGGAGGTTAAATTAAATAATAATATGTGCAGACTTTCAGCTTTAACTTGAGGGTATTTACATCCAAATCAGGTGAGCGGTGTAGGAATTACAGCACGTTTTATATGTGGTCCCCCCCCTTTAAGGGACCAAAAGTAATTGGACAATTGGGTGCTCAGCTGTTCCATGGCCAGGTGTGTGTTATTCCCTCATTAGTTCGTTTACAAGGAAGCAGATAAAAGGTCTAGAGTTGATTTTAAGTGTGGCATTTGCGTTTGGAATCTGTTGCTGTTAACCCTCAATATGAAGTCAAAAGAGCTGTCACTGCCAGTGAAGCAAGCAGTCATTAGGCTGAAAAATCAAAACAAACCCATCAGAGATAGCAAAAACATTAGGTGGCCAAATCAACTATTTGGTAGTCTTAAAAAGAAAGAACGCACTGGTGAGCTCAGGAACACCAAAAGGCCCGGAAGACCACGGAAAACTGTGGTGGATGACTGAATAATTATTTCCCTAGTGAAGAAAAACCCCTTCACAACAGTTGGCCCTCCTGTTGTTACTTTGTTTGTTTAGATGAACGGCTTGTTAGCCCCCCCCCCCAAAAAAAAAATCACAACTGTACTCCCCTTCTTTTGTTTATTACACCAAAACATTTTTTTTTTAAAAAGATACTGAAGTCTTATTCCCTGTCTGTCACCTGCAGATCCAGTCGTGGTGGAGGGGAATGTTAGTGCGACGCGGCCTGTGAACCTATAAGAAAGGCAAGAAGCCCAAGTCCAAGGAGGGAAAGAAGAAAAAGTGAGGTGTCCCGGCTTCAGGAGCTCCAGTGGAAGGAAACCCCCCAAAATTATTGATCTCAATACAGACAGTTACTTTTCAGTGTTCAATTCCTGATTACAGACAATCTAAGTTGACACTTGGCCTGTAGGCAAATATATCTTCAATGAGAACTGCAGTTGATTTTGTTTGACCGAGAGTATAAAGTTGGCATGGCCATTTTGAATACTACTACCACCACCATTACAAGGTTCTTACTTAGATGCAGTCTAACACAAGGGCAAGAATGGTAATAAACAAGCGCACTCAGGAGACAAATGGGGAAACCTTTATTAATGCACGTTAAAGACAGCCAAATATGCATTCGAGAAAATAATTACATTTTTTACATGTTTTCAGGGACAATTTCTAAGCAAACTTTTAAAATGTTAAGTTAAAAAGATAATGTTGTGGTCAATAAAAAAAGGTCCTCTCTGTATGTGGGAAGTAGTACATACTTGTAAACAAATGGAATGTATCTATTTTACTGTACAAATGTCACAGGGTCCAGACCCAGCAGTAGGGGCACATGATTTCTGCTGGAGAAAGTCCAAGTCAGGCGGAGGGAAAAAACACAAATATATATACAAAACATTTATAATAATATATTTAAATTACCTTTAACTTCCCTTTTCAGAACTCAGTCTATCCAAAAGAAAGTTAATGCTAAAAACATACCACTATTTTTTTCCCTTCAGTAGCTATGTACACAGATTGCCAGCCTACATAGCTTTTACTGTAGGGATGTGCATCTATGCAGGCTGTGCATAGCTTCTGAAGGGAAAAATATCAGAGGTATTACCATTTAAACTTTCTTTTCGATAGACTCCGAGTTCTGAAAAGGGAGGCTGGGAATCTGCCTACAAAAGCCCATAACCCATCAATCAGTGGTCCTTTGGTCAGTCTTGACCAGAGTATTATTGTCAGCTCTGTGGCTAGCACTCCCTCATCCCCCTCCCTGGGAACTAGAGGTTGTGTCTGCCTCATTAGAATTAAGAGCCAGTCAGTTAACCTGGCTTTAAGTAGGTAACACTGCTCTAAGTAGAGCTGGGTCATGTTCATTAGTGCATGCAACTGAAAATGTTTTGCAATGGATAACGAAAATTAACGTTTCTTATTGGACAAAAACAGTCCCTGTTTCAGTGTTTTCTTCTGTTTGGTGCCTAATGAACATGGACTTGTCAATGGGGTTCTCTAAGGACAGAGCTAGTGACAAATAAATACTGTTACAGTATGGCAGAGTACTGTAACTGTTGCCAGACCAAATTAGCAATGTGTGCGGCAAGAGCCACATTTGTGTCTATAAAATGTTATTGAACCATAGACTAAAAACAACTTGATCATGAGAATCGGAAGGGTGTCTTGAAAACTGTCAATAGCTAAATCTATAGACCCATTTGAATCTCATGCAAGCTTAGCTACATGTAGTGATAAAAAGATGAGTTCTGTGCATGAGGGAGACAGTGTCATATACTACTTGTCTACGGTCTCAACTCTCCATGTTGAACTCAACGGTGAAGGTGATGAGGTGGTTTGTAAAAAAGACTAGAAAATAAAAAGGGTAGTGTATGTTTAGCCCCAGACCCTGGCCGGCCCCAACCGCTCGTCATTAGATTAGACTATAATAAAAAAAGAACGTGCCTGTAAACACTGGTCTAGGATCAACTTGAACCAATCCCACTCATAACACGAACCCTTTAAGAGGCTTGTTTTGTTTTCTTATAGTACTTTTTATTTTACTTGCCCTGGTCCAGCGCTTAAGGACAGTGTCTACCTACACTCTGGGGTGCGGTGTCCAATCCATGTAGCTACAGGAGACCGCAACTCCTTGTGGCAAAACACATAAATTGCAGCTTTATATATGGGTGATTCTACAGAAGTGGTGCTAATTGCAGTCCCACCCCCAAAAAACAATATATAAAAAAATATGTTATTTACATCATGATATGTTTTAATTCAATCCAAGGCAATAACAAATATATTGTTAAATTAATATAGTACAAAGTCATTTTTTATACACCTATTTCTATTGAGGTGGCTGTCCCAAACCCTGACTCCTAAACTTCATGTTTGAAAATAAAGCATTTAAGTATTTTTGTTTTTACACTATCTTTACAATAGAACATCTTGAATTGTTCTATTATTACATAGAAAAATACTGATCTCATTAGTAGTTGTTTATTTTTAAACATATTTCTATTAAAAATGCTTTCCCACCTTTTGATGTCACTACCGAAACACACAAATTAAAAGACTGTAGAATGAATGTACCTTAAGCCACACTTCTACAAATATCACCAGGTGATGGGATTGCACCCCTCTCCAGCATGGACACATGGTGAGTAGTCTATCTGCAAACATTTTGTAGACTTGGTAGATAATCTATTTTTAAGAAGTGTCACTACCGAACATCTAACATCTAATAAATATGTAAAGTACGGTTTTGGGCCTAAAATATGTTTGCTGGGATGTACAGTACATCTGTCCAAATGAAAGATAGCTAGCAATATGTTAGCTATGGGGATTCTTTTGAGTCCAAAATAAGTCAAACCGAAACAATTGACACCATGGAGATATATAGAAGTCTCATCTTTGTATCTATGCCATTATGGCATCTGTGAGATGCATAGCCAGCCGGGGGATCCAACCATCCAAGACCCCAAATATTGCCATCTATTTGGCCAAAACATAGACATCTATAATGTGCTATACTGTACTATGCTCTGCTGTACTCTACTGCAGGGGTTCCCAGCATTGGGGAACATCCGCGCCACGTCTATTTCTATGGGCACAAGCACATTTATGACAAACTGTTCACACTCCTCTTGTTGGCTGAGAGAACATTTCGCCATTTTAAAGCTTATTTCCTGCAAATCAATGGTCTAAGAAACCAAGCTAAAAAAATTGAGCTGACATGGGCTAGTTGATCTGGACATTTCTGACAAGTTTAAAATAGCTCTCTAAGGTCTGCATTGACTGACATGACAAGAGGAAAACTGCTTATGCGCTACCCAATTTCAAAATTGCACCTTGTGCATTACACTACTACAACTTTCAGGAGTAAGTTGAGTCCCCCACCAATTAAACACTCAAGACCACAAATAAAAAAACACTCAAGACCACAAATTCGGTCTTTAACTGGTCATGGTCTCAACTCACTGGGTCTGGATCTTGGGACCAATGTCCTGGTATAAATATTGGTCTTGGCTCCTGGATATTACCATAGTCTTTGGTTTACAAACCATAGGCAACCCAATTTGAAGAAGCCAATGCTCTCTGGTCATTTGCTGATCACTCACCAATCGCCACCCAGTTTACTATATTTAAAATGGTGGAAGCCCTCAATGGCAATGTCTATACTAAAGCGAGTTATATCCATCTGAGTCCTCTATTTATCTCTATTGACACTTGACACTGAAACACCTGTTATTTTGCCAACGCCTGTTATTTTGTTAATTTGGTATGCAAATCATTTCTCAAATTAATCTGTAATAGAAGGTTAATCAAAATGATTACTACTGTGCTGTTCTCCCTTTATTGCTACTTTTTCACTATGTTTCGGAAATGACATCTAGTGGGGTGGTAAGGTAAATTCTGGTAAATATTTCAAATATGCAATACAAACAAAGTGTGTGAGTAGAATATGTCTACCTGACATATGTTGGAAGATGTGTGCTGAAAGTTTGCGGAAAATAGGATACACATTTATTTTTCAACCCCAAATTTGCACCACTTCTGTATAATGACCCATACACTATACACTGAGTGCACAAAACATTAGGAACACCACTTTCCATGACAGACTGACCAGGTGAAAGCTATGATCCCTTATTGATGTCACTTGAATCACTTCAATCAGTGTAGATGAAGGGGAGGAGACAGGTTAAAGAAGGATTTTTAAGGCTTGAGACAATTGAGATTGTGTATGTGTGCCATTCAGAGGGTGAATGGGCAAGTGCCTTTGAATTGGGTATGGTTGTAGGTACCAGGCGCACCGGTTTGAGTGTCAAGAACTGCAACGCTGCTGGGTTTTTCCATGCACAACAGTTTCCTGTGTGTATCAAGAATGGTTCACTACCCAAAGGACATCCAGCCAACTTGACAACTGTGGGAAGCATTGGAGTCAACATGGGCCAGCATCACTGTGGAACGCTTTTGAAACCTTGTAGAGTCCAGGCCCCAACGAATTGAGGCTGTTCTGAGGGTAAAAGGGGGTGCTACTCAATATTAGGAAGGTGTTCCTAATGTTTTGTTCACTCAATATATATTTGTACACAACATTTTGAGAAAGTATAAAACTGAGAGATTCCCAGAGCTCCCTCGCTCTCTTCACTCCAGCATCGGTTTTGATTCAGCCAGCTCTTGATTTGACCACATAATAATAATTTTAAAGGATTGGTTAATTTAATAACAGCCATTTTAAGTGTTGGCAGGATCAACGTTACTGTTGCTCATATGACTCCTTGTAGCACATGACCTTAAGGGTTACTTAGGCAACCGACAACTTCCTAACCCTTTCCCCTTCCCCCACCTGACATGTGACAGTAAAACAAATATGAAAAATGAGAAGCAATAATAATAATAATAATAATAATAATAATAATGATGATGCAAAATAAAACAACCCTTGTGAACATAGGTAAAAGGAGGATGGAGAGAGAAGTGAGAGAGAAGACAACTGACTAATATTAGAAAATAAAAAGAACCCTCGCCGTCCAACTGACCGTTTGGGACAATCTCGGTTGTCCGTCCGTCTGTCTTTAGAGGCTGCAAGTCGTAAGCAGTCTGTGTGGGGACACTGAGGAAGAGACAGTCATCCCTTTCTTTCACCTACTCGTGTTCCCTCTCTCTCGCTCTCCACTGGGGGAAGACCTGTCTGGGAAGGCTGGGTGCCCCTGTACGGCTGAGGGGGCAGGGGAGGGTCTTGGGGTGAGGGGAAATGGGGGGACATTTTTTAGGGTGTCTTCTCTTCACACCCCCTTGTGCCAGCGGTGGTCGAGAGGGAAAGCCATGTAACGTACCCTCGGAGAGGGAGAGGGTGGGTCCTGTGTCTGTCCATCCATGAGAGTGAGTGTGGAACTCTGGAGCCCTACATAGCCAGAGGGGTAGTGGTGGTGGCGGAGGAGGTTGTGTGTTTGGGCGGGGCCAGCTCCAGGAGCGCACGCACCGTCCCGGCCACCTGGGGGAGCCCTCTCTCCTCCAGGATGTGGAGGGGCAGGCACAGCTGGGTCTGAGGCCAGACGAAGAGCACATGTCCACACAAACACACACGCATGACAAAGGGAGGAGGGGAAAACGGGAGTGGGGAGAACAAAAAAAGGGTATGTCAATGGATGGGTAAATAATAATAACAAAAACAACAACCACCAAAACATAACAGACATCATCAACACAAATGTAAAGATGTCAAACTCAACAAAAGATGGAAAAGAAGTTGAATGGGATCCAAAGGCATGACCTTGAGGAGAGCATGGAAGGGGAGCAGGGGTGTGCAAACAGAGGCACAGGGTTACAATAAGTAGGGACTCGTGCACTGAGACACTCACTGAACAACATATCCCACAGGAGCAAATATAGGTGAGTGTGAGAATATGAGAGAGAGAGAGAGAACATGTGATAACACAGACTGCAGAGAGGAAGGAAGTCACACCAAATATTTGGTTCATTTTATTGTGAAGGGAGGAGCTCTGGGGAAGAGTTGAAAGGTCAACAACAGAAGACACAGGAGAGATAGGCACACGGTTACACACACTAAGCAAACAGACCACCGACACAGAGAACATACACACCGCACTTCGGAGCTGGAAGAGACATTACTCCTTGTCATTCAGCACAGACCAACAACAGACTACACACAGGTTGCGTCCCGAATGGCACCCTATTCCCGATTGAGTGCACTACTTTTAACCAGGGGGCCCATAGGGCTCTGATCAAAAGTAGTGCACTATAAGGAATAGGGTCCCTTTTGGAACAAACCCACAGATTCACTCCCTCTCTCTTTCTCACAAAATATGTGCTTTGTCTTCGTATAGAACAGTATAAGAGCACTCATTGCGATATACAGTGCCTTCAGAAAGTATTCACACCCCTTGACTTTTTCCACATTTTGTTGTGTTACAGCCTGAATTTAAAAATGTCAAAATGCCCCATAATGCCAAAATGGAATTTTTACAAATTAATAAAAAATATCCCACACATACAATTATCTGTCTCTCAGTTGAGCAGTGAATTCCAAACACAGATTCAACCACAAAGACCAGGGCGATTTTCCAATGCCTCGCAAAGAAGGTATATTGTTATATAAAAAATAAATAATAATAAAGCAGACATTGAATATCCCTTTGAACATGGTGAAGTTATTAATTACATTTCGGATTGTGTATCAATACACCCAGTCATTACAAAGATACAGGTGTCCTTCCTAACTCAGTTGCCAGAGAGGAAGGAAACCGCTCTGGGATTTCACCATGAGGCCAATGGTGACATTAAAACCGTGTAATGGCTGTGATAGGAGAAAACTGAGGATGGATCAACATTGTAGTTACTCCACAATACTAACCGAATTGACAGTGAAAAGAAGAAAGCCTGTACAAAATAAAAATATTCCAAAACATGCATCCTGTTTGCAACAAGGCACTAAAGTAATACTGCAAAAAATTTGGCAAATCAATAAACTTTTGGTCCTGAATACCAAGTGTTATGTTTGGGGCAAATCCAATACATCACATCACATCACTGAGTACCACTTCAAGCATAGTGGTGGCTGCATCATGTTATGGGTATGCGTGTACTCGTTAAGGACTGGGGAGTTTTTCAGGATAAAAAAGAAATGGAATGGAGCTAAGCAGAGGCAAAATTCTAGAGGAAAACTTGGTTCAGTCTGCTTTCCACCAGACAGTGGGAGATTAATTCAACTTTCAGCAGGACAATAACCTAAAACACAAGGCCAAACCTACACTGGAGTTGCTTACCAAGACAGTGAATGTTCCTGAGTGGCCGAGTTACAGTTTTGACTTAAATCTTCTTGAAAATCTATGGCAAAACCTGAAAATGGATGTCTAGCAATGATCAACAACCAATTTAACAGAGCTCACAGCTGTAATCACTGCCAAAGGTGATTCTAACATGTATTGGACTCATGTATTGAATACGTATCTAAATCAAGATATTAGGGTTTTATATTTTTTCACCACTTTGACAGAGTATTTTGTGTAGATCGTAGACAAAAAAAGGACAATGAAATCCATTTTAATGCCACTTTGTAACAACAAAATTTTGAAAAAGTCAAGGGCGTGTACAATAGGCGTGCAGACACTACCATTCCCATTACTTTATTTCAATATGGCTGTGGCCACATCTCTCTAAGCTTGTGCAAGGCGCTCGAAAAATGTATAATATTATGTTTTAAAAGCATTTTCATAACGTCACGTTCAACAAGGTTACATAACGTCGACATATAAAATGTAGGTTGATTTGAGCGTTTCAGTTAAGGTTAGGATTGGGGAGGGGAAGCTGATCCTAGATCTGTACTTAGGGGGAAACGTCATCCCGGCGCCACAAAATGAGCATTAGGACTGAGGGGGGGCTGGATCACAGACAGTCAAGAAGAAAAAGTTCCTGTAGGATACTTGATTGTGCGTCAGCAAGGACTCAAAGGCTTAGAAAATGACCCTCGACGACATGCTCTCTTTTTGATTAGGCATAAACTTCAGACTGATTTTGCAGCTAAGGCTAAGCTGTGTTCGAGTCAGGAGAGAAGAGAAGCGCTTGGCGTTGGTTGGTCAGATTACTTGTGGTTGGTTCTTCTCAGGGGCAGGAGGAGGGAGGAAGCACGTGGGCTACATATGACAAGCACTCTGACTTGATTGATGTTATCAGTGCAATGGAAGTGCTTTCGGGTGGGAAGGTTCCATCTAAAAACACACACGCACACACATAGGCAGGCAGACAAACTTAAGGCACAGGAGGAGGTTCAGTAGGTAGGTACAGTAGTGGACAGTTCAGTGACACAGACAACACAGCAACCTCCAGGGTCTCGCTGTCTCTCTCAATGGGGGGCAGTTCTAGTACATGACAGAAGGGTAACGAGGGAGCATTGAAGGTCCACCTCGCCACTCCTTGTTGGGACGCAAGTAACCTTCCCCAACAAACAACTGTGTGTGTGTGTGTGTGTGTGTGTGCGAGCGTGCGTGCACGAGTAGTAGAGAGTCAGTTCGTTGTGGGACGAGGAAGGTGAGGAAGGGATTGTGTTGTCCAGACAGACAGTTCAGAGGTGGGGCACCAGGTGGCAGTACAGGGCACACAACACAGACATGATGGACAGATAGAACAGGGCGAAGCCTGCCAGCTGGGCCGGGGGAGAACGCATTAGGAGGCGGGGAGGAGCCATGGAGAGCAGGACTCCCAGCATCCCGTAAACACAGCCTCCCCGGCCATCCAGAACCTCCTCCACTGTGCACAGCCTCTCCTGTCCCATGGGAGGTGAAGTGGTGGAAGAGAATAGCGGAGGGAGGGGGAAGGCAAAGGATAAGATCACACAGGGGAGTTTTGTGTTTGGATGGACAGATGGAAGATGCGTTTGAGAGGGAAGTGTTATGGTTAAAAGAAAGAGAAGAGTGGAGGAGCGGAAAGAGACAGAAAGAAGGTTACTGTTATTAAGCGTCTCTCCAAATCCAGTTTACAAAAGCTTTGCCGGTTGCCAGTTTGTCACTTGAGTTTGCTGGAGTCAATTGATAAAAAGAGCAGGGACAGAGAACTAGGCTAAACCGTTGTTGATACAAAAAGTAGAGTAGTAGAGGGAGTTTGTCTCCCTACTCTGTACAATAAATATTGCATTGTCTGAAAGTAGCCTTCAGGTATTTCATTAATTTGGTGAGGTCACTGTCTGCTGCTAGCAAATTAATTGAATTTCTGTAGAACACAGTCAGTCAGTAAAGGTCCTCTTGTATCTAACCCATCACAAACACACAGACGTTTAAGCAGGAAGACTAGAGAGTTGAGGATGCCATACCTTTACTCAACTAGTGTGAAGGTCTTACCTGTGGAACCCCGATCCTGCGACACGCCTCCAGAAAGTTCTCCACGTTCCGCCGACACTTGGCCATGGTCAGTTTGGGCTTGATGGACACAGACAGAACGGGGACAATGGTAAGCACAACAACGGCGGCTGTGTCCCAAATGGCACCCTTTTCCCTGTATAGAGCACTACTTTTGACCAGGGCCTATAGGGCTATGGTCACAGTAGTGCACTATATAGGGAATAGGGTGCTATTTGGGACGTAAGGCAGTGTCTGATCATAACCCAAATGCAAATCTTTCGCAAAGTAAAAAGTAGCAGTGTTGTATTGATATGCTTGAAGTGTAGTGTTCCTGACAGAAAGTCACACTGACTAAATTAATTCTAAAACTGACATCTCACTAATGCATGCATGGTATGCACGCACAGCACACATACAACATGCGCAAACACACATGCTCATGCAAACACACACACACACAAACACTCACCACAGCAGGGGAGGGCACATGGATGCTGGGTACGGATCGTGGCCACATGTGATTGGCTAGATGGCAGAGCACGACCCCGTCTGTCAGTGCTGCTCCGAGGTCGCTGGGCAAGGACACTTTCAGACGCGACTCGATGTTCTACAAAATAGAGTACGACAAAGTTACAGGGGGATCAGCACATGTAGGGCAAGGAGTTGTTCCTGACCTTGTGATCTGCCCTGGGCTCATAAAGCATCTCAGAGTAGGAGTGCACAGGTCCCCTGTGTCCATATAATTGTACTCATTATGATCTGAAAGGCAAAACTGATTCTAGTTTAGCACTCCTACGCTTTATGAATATGGGCCAAGGAACCCAGCACAAACTCCAGGCCTTAATTGTTTGGTTAAAAGGGGGGAGAATCTGTTTGTCGGGTGTTGTTCACCTTCCGCAGTTGCTCCACCAGAGCAGCCTCCTCTCCCACGGGGCCTTGAGGCTGGGAAGGGGTCACCTCTTCAGGCTCCGGCCTGGGGGAGGCACCATCACCTGGGGAGGAAGGCAGAAACAGACAGGCTCAAACATACAAACAGAATGGGTGCTAATAATTAATCCTGAAGAGGGGGAAAGTCCAGCTCTCTACAGATACAATGGCATGATCAGACGGCTGGCAAACAATTCAGAAGGCAAACTACAGCAGATAGACTGAACTCTACAGCAACAGGCAGACGGAACTCTGAGCTGTAGACAAGCTCTGAGCAACAGACAGACGGAGCTCTACAGCAACAGACGGAAGGGACTCTACAGCAACAGACAGAACTTGAAGTAATAGAGAGATGGAACAAAACCATCAGAAAACTGAGCTCTGAAACTGTAAGCAACAGACACATGGAAGTCACTGAACTCTACAGCTACAGACAGACAGACAGACAGACCTCTGACCTAGACAGAACTCAAAGTAATAGATGGGATCACAAAACTAAGAGGGGACCATCACACATAATAGTAAAAACAAAAGGCGACAATTTCCCCTCCCCCACTTAAAACATAGAAATCTGTCCATATCCAAAATCTGTCCCCCCCCCCCCAATTTAATTCTAAGGGTGTGAACCTTCTATTATGTTTGACTATCCACAGTATCGCTCAGTGACTGTGCAGGATCCCATCCAGACGAGTCCATCAGCCCAGCCACAGTTACCAGAGCAATGTCACATATGACACTCAATTGTGACATGCGCATTGGTACCAACACTCTCTTCTGAAAGCTCCCAAGGCCATCCAGACAGTTGTGATCCGGTAACATACCTCTCCTCTGCTCTTCCTTCTGGCTGAGGCGAAACAAGAAGCTTTCTGGCCGCTGGGCGGGCCCCCGGCAGGAGGGCGGGGCAACAGGGCCGGGGTAAGAAGGTGATTGGAGGGCTGCAAACAGGAAGTGAGCAGGTGGGAGAGTGAATAGGACGTGTAATTTTACATTTACATTTTAGTCATTTAGCAGACGCTCTTATCCAGAGCGACTTACAGTTAGTTAGTGCATACATTATTTTTTTTCATACCCCCTGTGGGAATCGAACCCACAACCTTGGCGTTGCAAACGCCATGCTCTATCAACTGAGCTACATCCCTGCCGGCCATTCCCTCCCCTACCCTGGACGACGCTGGGCCAATTGCGCGCCGCCCCATGGGTCTCCCGGTCGCGGCCGGCTACGACAGAGCCTGGATTCGAACCAGGATCTCTAGTGGCACAGCTTAGACCACTGCGCCACTCTGACACCAATAAGAAGATCCACAGGAACATCTAAGGGGTAGTGGTCAATTTGGGATACAGAAAATTAGAAAGGAGAGGGGAGGAGTGTGTGGGAAGCTGCTCAAGTTCACAGCCATTGATACTCTGGTTTCCCTGGAAGCCAGTGGGAATAGCTGCACCTAGCAGTGAACGGCAGCAGGAATAGTGTGACTGGTGTCTTACCTGTGGGAGACAGGGAGGAGGAGCGATCCTCGCCCTGCTGAGTGGCCAGTCGAGTCCCAGCGGAGAGCAAACAGAGAGAGGGAGAGAGAGAGAGTACATTTCATCCCTCTTTCAATTTGAGTCAGGACGAAAACACCAGCATTCATGCATATACGGTTCTCTCAACAATACTCAGGTGTCTCACACCTCCGTTGGCACCAGAGATGTAATGAGGGAGGGTAAAGGCCCGTAAACATCACTCAAGCACCCTTTGACGCCAACATTAGCGCTGTTAGCATTAGCATTCATCTTGACTGTTTGATGTTTACAGACCTATATTTTACCCCTACATCAAAGTTCGGCAACCATTACATAGGAGATGGTGTATTATGGGCATAGAGCCCTGGAGCAGGCTCTCTGGCTGCAGGTAGGTAGAGTGCCCCTTAGGGTTAGCTAATAATAACAAGAATATTAATGGATTGGATTTAGAAAGGGCCTAGTGCTTTCCTACTAGGTGCTCAAAGTGTTTCCATTGTACAGGGGAAACTCACCCCATCCACCACCAAAGTGTAGCTCACACCTGGGTGATGCCACGGCAGCCATTTTGCACGGGGGAGCACACCACACATGCGCTTGACAAACCATCACTAAACTGGCCCTGGACCAGTGTTTAGCAGCATGCTCTAAAACCCAAAGTATAAGGAAATAAAGAGAAAGAGACGGAAAAGGGAGGTTGCTCTGAAAAGAAGACGTGCAAGGTTTCAGTACCTGCAGTAGACACGTGGGGACGATGTCGGCAGGATAAGAGGGACACCCATCTATGGACATCCCAGACCCAGAAAGAGACTGGGGGGAGGTGGTGCAGGAAGAAAGAGTGCAGGAGGACAAAAGTAAAAGGAGGAACATAGAGAGACAAGAAAGGAATGGCAAAAGGTGGATTGAGGGATTTGTTTTTAGAAAATCCAATGAGAATTGAGGAGAAAGAGTAACTCAAGGAAGTGTGAAGGAAAATAAAATAAAAAGAAAGACGTGGAATAATGGAGAGATTTTATATGCAGAGAGAGATAGAGAAAATTTTGTACTGTTGAGTAAGCACAGTGCACACACAGCATGCTGCACAGATACGGGCCGCAAAACAACAACTGTGTGCGTGTGTTTGGGATGGTATATTTGCAGACAGCACATGTATATCATTTTTCATTTTAGTCATTTAGCAGACGCTCTTATCCAGAGCAATATGGGTTAAGTGCCTATGACTTGATTTGTTTGTTTGTATGTGTGTATTGCTGTGTATGATTACTCCAACAATGTGTGACTGTGTGTGTATGTATGCTGTGTACACAGTTGCTCCCTAATTGTGCGTGTGAAACAAGTCAAATGTTTGTGTGCGTGTGTAGTACTGTAGCAAAAAGTGTGTTTCACCTGCTTGTGAGTGCCAGGCCTCCTCTTTATAGTGTTGGTGTCAGTGTCTATCTCAAACACCATGAGAGGCTGGTACTCGCTCTAACAGTGAACCAGCCGGAGAAGGGAGAAAGAGAGAGAAAATAAACAAATACAGAAAGAGGGGAATCGGAAGGGAAAGAAGGAGGAGAAGAAGAGAGGGGTTAAGCCAGGACAGGTGTAAGCTGGTTACAATGCGTCAGGAAGACGAAGGGACCTATTTGCTGCGCCTTATGGGCTCTGGTCAAAATTGGGGCACTATATAGGGAATAGGGTGCCATTTGGGACACAGACATTGTCTCTGGAATAGGTTAGTAAAAGAAAGTTTAGTCAGAAAGCAAGGGGGACAGGCAAGGATTCCAACAGCCAGCTGAACCCCAGAACCAAGCAGCAGGTCATCTAATAACTCTACTAACAGCATTTTCACACTATCGTGCAGACCCAAACCATACTGTGCTGGTGTGGATATTTCCATTTTACATTTCCTTCCCTGCACCCGATTACGTAACTAGTGTCAGCCCCCTTTTAAAGGGATATTTTAATAAAACATATTTTGGTATTTTGTTCATTAGTATACTGTTGACAGTCACAAATTGTGCATGTCAGCAGATTAAGTTTTCAAGGAAGAGCACTTTCAGTACAGTGCTCCATCTTAAACTACTTAAAGGTTTTTTTGAGTAAAATATCATTTTAACTGAGCTGAGGGGCATGGTTAGCTCGCCAAGTCCCGCCCAAACCAGGCTGTAAATAAGCCGTGTCTACCAAAGCAGGCTGATCCTTGAGTTACACCGTACTGTGCTCAGAGAAAAGTGAGCCAGAGGAGTACAGTTTGGGTTGGAGGAATGTTAGTGTGAAAAAGTTACAATAGCCAGGGTTGTGTTCATTAGGGCACTTGACAGAAAATGAAAATGAGCGTTTTATCCTAGTCCCACTTGGCAGTTCCATCCGCTTTCTTCCGTTTGGTGCGTAATGAACACGATCCAGTTAATGTTGTCAAACGGCAGACTCTTCTTTTACAGTGGCCGTGAACGGCAGGATTTGCATCGCTCACTGACCAAAAGACTGTTGGATAATTGGAAAAACTAAACGCAGTCCATAAGATTGTCAGATGCAATTAGAAAGACCAGATTTCCACACAGACAGACATACTGAAAAAGTAATGCATATGATGAAATACAGGTAACTGCCATAATAAAGGAAACACCTAAATACAAGTGTCTTAATAGGGCGTTGGGCCACCACGAGCCACCAGAACAGCTTCAATGCTCCTTGGAATAGATTCTACAAGTGTCTGGAACTCTATTGGAGGGATGCGTCACCATTCTTCTATGAGAAATTCCATCCTTTGGTGTTTTGTTGATGGTGGTGTTCAATTGGGTTGAGATTTGGTGACTGAGACACACACCCTTTAAACCCCCTACGCTCCTTTGAGACCCCTCTTTCAAAGTGACTTAGATCTCTTCTAACCATGGTAGCCAAAATAATGGGCAACTGGGCATTTTTATACATGACCCTAAGCATGATGGGATGTTTATTGCTTAATTAACTCAGGAACCACACCTGTGTGGAAGCACCTGCTTTCAATATACTTTGTATCCCTCATTTACTCAAGTGTTTCCTTTATTTTGTCAGTTACCTGTAAGTCTATAGATTAACATGTGTAGCTATATAACCAAACAGTAGACAAAAGTGTTAATCCAACCATGGAAGACTAGTTAGAGGGGGAGGACTATGAAAGGTTATTGGGTGTTGACGGGTGGGTAAAGGACAGACAGAGAGCAGGTGACACACTGGTCGTGTTCCCATTTCCTACTGTTCTCCTAAAGTGGGCACTCGTTTACTCCCCCACATGGGTTTAAAAGCATAAGATTCATTTTTGTTGAAATAATTTAAAAAAATGTTTTTTATCCCCCAGAACAGCATTAGATTGGTGTAAGCATGCCATGGGCTACCATATTTATTTCCCCAGTTGCTCCCTTAAAAGAAAAGTCGTATTTTGAAGTCGGGGGCTCGCGCCCTTGTGTGGCCGACCGGGAACTGCAGTGGGGTCACCAAGTATTGTTTCTAAATTAAGAGTACAGATTATTGCATGGAAGGATATGAACGTTTTTGAGAAAGATAACTTGAAAAATAACATTTTATTGAGTAAATGTATTTATTGGTTTCTTTTCATTTTGATAAGAGATGAAAATGCAATTAATAAAAAAAATAAAAAATTGACCACTGTTTTAAAATCAGTGGAGGAGTGAAGGAGTGCACACTTGTAGGAGAAGAATGGAAGAAGAGAATGGAAGCACAGCCACGGCGCCTTACCACGAAGAGGGCTGAGTCGTCCGTGTGGGTGGAACGCCTGGAGGGGTACGCGTTCTGGCAGGGAGGAGTGGAAGAGAGGGAATGAGGACAGAACACACAGGGAAGACAGGAGGTGAGGCTGGAGAGGGGGGAGGGGGAGATAGCTAGGATATATAGCCAGGGCTCTAGACTAACATTTTCAGTTGGTGGCACCAGCCCATGATTTGGTGGAACCCCTGGGAAAAAATGTGTGCAGCGTCCCACAATATAATACATTTGAGTCAGCACCTGTAATTACAAAGTAATTCACAATGCTTTATTAAGAAGTGTCATAGACTACAGAGATGGTATTCAATAAATAAGTGTCCAACATGTCCAAGCAGGAATGCATGATTCAAAATACTTTGATATGCAACCTAATCCAGTGATTGTCATGAATCTTGGGTTGACAATTAGGCTACTTTTGTTATATTTTACTGTCAATATAGGGCTCCGGAAATGACTTTTTTTGTCTTTATGTGCACTAATATTATTGGGTTATAGTATATGCATTGGTTGAAGCTCAATGTTACATTCCAATTTCCCTACCGTCATATCTAAACCAATATGACACCAATGTCGATGGAAATGTGTAAATAAACTTGACTGACCATACACAACACACTCCCTGCCTCTAGTCACGATTTTTTGGCCCAAACCTAGCTCAAATTCTAGACGTCGGATTAAAACGAGGCTACAGCGTCCATAAAGTCAGCATTAGACTTGCCACCTTTCGGACTGAATACGTTTGTAGGTGCAACAGTTTATGAAATGTATAATGTATCACTCTCACGTGCTCATTTCTGTCCATTAAGAACCAACGACGTGCTACCCTTTTGTAGCATTTCTGACAATGCCAACATATTTTCAGCCGAATCTCAAGAGTTCTAAAACCGGACCAAAGCACTTGGGTTGCGCAGCAACAGTGCTAGTAGCTAGCTAACACCAGTCGGATGAGAGGCAAGCTACAAGCAAAGGAAGCGAGCTGTATTTTGCTATGGAAGGTTTTTCACATGGCTGAAGCCATCTGTGTAAATTGTTGGCCTTGACACTTGCATGTAATAAGCACAAATAAGATAGCGAACCTCCTTGACTGCTATTGCCAGTTAGCTAGCCAACTAATGTTAGCCAATAACGTTCGCTAGCTACAAGCCAACAGGGCTGTAACGTTAACATTAATAGGTTGGACACTACATTTTTAACAACGCTTTTTTCTGATAAAAACTAGTTCATTCCATCCACCGTGGAGCCCAGTTTCATGCTTGCCGTAGTTTTGAAGTAATAGAGAAAAAACAGGCCTTATTTTAGGACATTTGTTCCACCCTGCCAGCTCCTATTAATTCTATTGAGCACCGTGGCACCAACTCGCCTTCTATTCCCAGCCCATTGTTCCACGTCACAATGCCTGCTTCGCTATTGTCGGCAATGAGACCTGCCCACGTTAACCTCGTAGGCTTAAATCAGGTAATTTATATTACTTAACAGTAATCTGTTAAATGCTTTTTCAGTCCTTCCTCTTGCGTTAGCAGTGTGAAAAGGGACAGAACAAAATGCGCGCAGGAGTGGTGTAATAAAGTGTATATCCTTACTAAAAGTAGTAATTACTCAGAATTGCTAAATATAAAATGTTCTAGTTCATTTGATCACTTACAACCATAAAATAACCATTTATAGCATAAACAATGAAACTGACAAACACCATACATTTAGTTAATTATAAAAAAATTAACATAAATGTATTTAGATGGGTGACGTTATCTGCCAAAGTAACACCCCCTTAACATATAAACACAGACACTGAAAATGAGTTTTTTTTTTTTTTTTTTTGAGCCTTTGCTTTGCTGAGCAGTTCATTTTCAGGAGTGTGCTGCCTGCCTGCCATGTCAACAGATGAGTAAAGCTGTGAATAATGAAAAGTTAATACGTTTTTGCCACGCTTTCACATAGAGGCCTAGTTTACATTTACATTTTAGTCATTTAGCAGACGCTCTTATCCAGAGTGACTAGGGTAAGTGCCTTGCTCAAAGGTACATCAACAGATGTTTCACCTAGTCAGTTCTGGGATTCGAACCACAGCCACCTTGTATGTATTGTAATGGTTTGAAGTTCTACACCATTTAAATCAGGATAACATATTATTTCTAATGAGGTAAGTTTGAGGAGGGTGCAATGCTGTTACCAATTGCTGGTAGTTAAAACGTCAACAACAACAAAAAATACTAATGGCACTGAGGTCGTCCCATTGTTTTCTATAGGGGAAATATAGGTATGTCTGTTTATTTCACAAAATATCTCGCAATGTGTATATTTATATTTTTTCAAATCAGACACCATTTTAAAATCAGGATAATCTCCTCTTTCTAATTATGTAAGGCTGGGCAGCGTACTCTGTTGTCATCAAAAGCTAGTATTTAAAATGTAAAAAAGTACACGATATTGTTGGAACTCTGAGGCTGCCCCATTGTTTCCCTATGGGAAAATTCTACAAGGACATGTCTATTTCGCCAAATATCTCACAATGTGTATATTTAGATTTTTTCAAGTCGGACACCATTTTAATCATGAGAATCTCCTCTTTCTAATTATGTAAGGCTGGGAAGCGTACTCCGTTGTCATCAAACGCTAGCCCCAAATTTATATAAAACAAAAAAATATGGAAATATTACATTTGCATACAGTACCAGTCAAAAGTTTGTTTGCTAGGAAAGCAGCCAGCTAGCTAGCTAAATAACTAAGTGAAGTCTGGTGAATTGTGTCCCCACAAGTTGCCTAGCTAGTTGTTTGCTGGGTACTGTAATGACAGGAGCGTTTGTTGACATTTTACAGATTGTGACGCAATCCACTTTCAATGCCTATTATTTGTAGGCTACCTTGCATCCATTCCAAGATAGCGCACAATCTGCTAACCTATAATTAGCTGCTTTCTTATTACCATACTTCTAATTACTGTTACAATCAAAAGCATTCTATTGTAAGGACCTCATGAATTTCTTACAATAAGGGCACACTTAATAATCAATATGCATGTTTCAGTCATTACAGATTGACTGCCTATAGGCAATTTACCCTGTGGGCAAGATGACACTTGGGGAAGAGGAACAGAGTGCCTATACCTGCCTGTGTGGTCCATGCAATCCAATCGCAATTCCACTCTGAGGAGTACTACGGATTTGAATATGCTTTTTAGGATGTTAAGATTTGACCTGCTCATGCAGTCTACCTTACATGTTGTTGTTTATCCTTCATTTATTTTATGCAGCCTACTGTAGTAAATTGTGTAATGAATAACAAAATGGCTATTACATATGAATTTCTCCATGCCAAATGTCTTTATGCAATTTCATTTATTCCACCACCACCAAATTGTTCCCTATAGAGTATATACGAAAGGCTGCCTCTCTCATGCTGTTCTCATTCTAGGTATGATGTCTCTCCCTGCACAGTGCGCACGCGAGTACCTTCTATTCACGCTCCTGGTGCATGCCAAGCAAAGTTCACAGTTATTGTAAAGAACTAATGGTGCTTTTCAACTGGGAACTCAGGGGGAAAAAAACAAGTTCAAATCATGACGTCAGTGATCTTAAGGTCGAAAAGTCTAGAAAGATGCCAGAGTTGCCAAGTTGGATGACCATTCAAAACAATTTTTCGCAGTTGTCTTGAACACACTGAAGTCGTAAGTCGGAGATTTCAGAGTTCCTAGTTGTTTTGAACGCGGCATAAGTTATCGGTTATGTTTGTACATTACAGTTCCTTTTGTGTGCGTTGATGAACAGTAACTTGCTTTCCATGTCACTGTTTATAATGTATTTCTCCTGTACATTTGTTAGCCAGCACACTGTATTTCCCTCAGAGTTTAGACGTCTGTAATACCGTTTATGTCAGCGGCTAAGTGTGTTAATTAGGTAATTGGCCAAGTAAGCTGGTAATATGTATCTGCAGCATGGCTAGCTCCCTAGCACTTCATTATCATTCCTTTAGTAACCGCGTGTACATTCAGGTTTGTTTAGTTATTACCGCTAACCCTGAATCCAGGGGCAACAGATGGGCTTTGGCACTTCACTGATTGTCGCTTGAGTGGTAGGGCATGGTAGTGGACTACTTTTGTTCTTTAAAATGAATTACTACAACCTGGGGCTATACAGTAAGACCCCCCTTTCCACCTCTTGTGAGCCGGTTCTGTCAATAGTGTGTGATTGTTGACAGCCAGATAACATACATATTCTGTTCTTCTGAAATACATTTTCTTCAGATCATGTTTCTTTAGACCTGCCTAGAATAAATAATGGATTTATTGTGATGGTGTATATTAAATTGATTTAGACTTAGACTAAAATGTAGATGTTCAAAAGGCGTTCATCAGAGGCTTGTATGCGTGGAGGCCTGGAGTTGCTAAACGTGTTTTATGTTAATTAACGGTAAATTACCGTGAATCCGGCATTCTTTGGCATGACAACCGGCTGACAAAATGTTATGACCGCCAAAGCCCCTAGATGCAGTACAAATCACATTATTGTGGGAGTACCTCCTCTTAGAGTATGAATTAGACTGTTTGAGAAGGTTTGAATCCTAAGCAACCTGCATACACATTGTTTGAAGTACAATAGACCAACATAGTTACAGTAGTAGGTCAAAGCTGTGTGTATGGGTGGAGCTCATGTGAATTTCCATTCTTTTTCTTCAGACCAATGCCTACTTCTCAGTTATAACTTAGTGTTTTGTTTTTAATTATATTATAGGTCTAATTTAACTGGTGTTTATTCACCACCTGAGGAAGTGGAAACTCAAAACACATTAGCTTGCTCGCTAACTGTAAATATAATACCTACTGCTAGTAGCCAATGTATTAATCTAACAGTAAATGTCCCCCAAAAAACTGCAATGAGTGCACTTGCGATGGCCGATGCGCAATTTTGCGTGCTCTGTATTTCAAAGCCATATCAGATATCTTGATTGTAAAACAGTGTGCTTTGAGCGCAATAATTATCATTGAGAAATACAAATTATATACCTACAGAAAGCTGAGACCCTCTTCTCTTTATTATGGACAACTAGCTGCTTCAAAAGTTGTGTTTTTTCCCTGCATTTGCATTTTGAAATGTTATACAATCACGAGGGGCCCACAAGGGGGTAGAGCGAGTGTGAGAGGCTCGCTCATTACAGCAGACGGCCACAACGAAACAGGCTGGCACAGCAGCAGGAAAGACACTTTTATTATAGGAATGATGAGGATAATGCACTTACTGTTTAACAAATTCATGGTTTTATCCGCCCATAAAATAGGACGTTTTGATTGAGGTGACCAGGTAGAATGTGCGACCAATAAAAAAATGTAACTTGCACAGCGAAGTTAAAGGGTCGCAAAATGCAACAAAATGGTTGCAGTCTGGAACCCTGCATATAGCACAGATTTTTTTAAAAGTAGGCACAAAAAAGATTTAAAAAAGTATTATATAAAGTCTTATATAAAACATTGTTAAACATCGACAATACTTTGCTGGGGTCGTAGATGTTTAGTCTTTACCCTCAAGAATCAGTGATGGTATAACTGGAGAGGGGAGGGAGGGTGAAGGAAGGCACGTGACCACAATAGGAGCAAAAGAGAGGGATGTGTGTGTGTGTGTGTGTGTGGGGAGGACGCGATGAGGACAATTGAAAGGGGGATGAGGTAGAATGCACCACCAGACATGACTGCTGAAGAAAATGCGTGGTCATGTTTACAGAGAGCCCCTGTGAATTTGTATAAAACCCTACGCTTCTTCAGTTATAACTAGAACCATTTATGCCAACACACACATTAACTCACCATGGAGAGACCTTCAGAGTGAGAGAAAACAGAGCAAAGAGGTAAGGGAAGGAGGCAGGGAGAGAGAGAACAGAGTGTAGAGAGCAGTGTGTGGACTCACCTCGTTCTCTGTGGGACTCAGCTTGGTAGGACTTTGAGACGCTTTGTGCTGTAGAGACCGAGAGACCAGTCTCAGTCATACACAGTGCGCTCCAAAAGTATCCAAAAGTCAAAATGTCTACTTAGAAAAAGCGCTAGAGAATGTCACTTTCATTTGAGGCCATTCATATATTTGTCTTTTTAAAACATAAGGCTACTCTAGATACATACACAGCATCAGTGTCAGCCCCTTCTATTACCAACTCTCCACTAACGTTCCATTAACTCCACCACTTACAGTGATACAAGAGCAAGACATAAATCAACAGAATAAAAATTAATAGTAGTCAGAGGAACCTTGACGTAGGTCATGACGGCGTCCCGCTGCACTGAGCGTGACTTCTGCCTCTCCTCCTCGTACCGCAGGACGGCCAACTGGGCCATCCTCCGCACGTGCTCAACGCCCCCACCCGGTGCCCCGCCCGGACCCGCGCCAACCCCAGCCCCTGACCCTCTCTGAACACAGGGAGAGAGAGGGAGGAGGGAGAGAGAGGAAGGGGGAGGAAACAAAGCGAGAGGAGAGAAACCAAGAGAGAGAGGGAGATGAAGGAAGATAGCAGAGGGAAACAGAGAGGGCGAGGAGGCGGAACGAGGAAGAGAGGAATGGAGTTGAAAAGAGGCGGTATCAACATTTAGACTCAATAAATGAAGTTTTAAAACATGTAAGTAGTAATTGACGTAGTAATAATCAGTATTGGAAGCTGTACAGAGCATTTAGACACTCGGGTTACCTGATTATGAGAGGCAGAAGAGGCTGGATCATGGGCAGTCCTGAGGGAGGGGATGGGTGGGAGACAGATGGGGAAAGGGAGGGGGTTAGATGTGTGATCTAACTCAACACATTAGATTAGAGATCTTTATTTAGACTGGAGATTATGGTCTGTTGGGTACATTGGGTCATTTGTTGAGTCCAATTTTTTTGTTGTTAAAAACCGAACAGAGACACGACAATAACACAGGCTGAGAATCTGCCACAGAGCTGGGCTCATGTGTTTGTGTGAGAGTGTTATACATCACATACAACTCTGTTATAGGTCAAGTTACAAGAAAGGCAGGGTGTGTGTGCGTGTACGTCTTCCTACCTCTTCTGCAGAGAATTGTGTTGCCTCGGGTCGTCTGTCCTTGAGTCTCTGGAGGAGTTGGACTTGACTGGAGAGCCCTACAAAGAGACAGAGACAAGAGACAGTCATCAATACACCAGCCACGATCTTGCTCTTACACCACACACAAACACACACACACCAGGGGTGCGTTCAGTTCTATGTGGTGTGAAGATTTGCACTGAATTACATGTTTCCCTAAAACAGTGCGCATTCTTCAACTGCCTTTGAGGTACATTTGCTCCCGTTTGGGGAGTGTGGCGAGGTGTGGTCTGATCAATATGGATGTGACCATTTCAAATTGCAAAACTCATGCAGCACACCATACACTATCACTTTCTGGGTCACCATAATCAGGTTCTTCAACTGGTCATTCAGAACAGTAGTTTCTGTTTAATTATTATTATTTCTATTCAATTTTGTAATTTTACCCCCTTTTTCTCCCCAATTTCTTGATATCCAATTGCGATCTTGTCTCATCGCTGCAACTCCCCAACGGGCTCGGGAGAAACGAAGATCGAGTCATGCGTCCTCCAAAACATGATTCGCCAAGCCGCGCTTCTTAACACCCGCTCGCTTAACCCGGAAGCCAGCTGCACCAATGTTTTGGAGGAAACACTGTTCAATTGACGACTGAAGTCAGCTTGCAGGCGCCCAGCCCACCACAAGGAGTCGCTAGAGCACGATGAGCCAAGTAAAGCCCCCCTGGCCAAATCCTCCCCTAACCCGGATGACACTGGGCCAATTGTGCGCCGCCCTATGGGACTCTTGGTCACGGCCGGTTGTGACACACCTGGGATCGAACCCCAGGCTGTAGTGACGCCGCAACACTGCGATGCAGTGCCTTAGACTGCTGCGCCACATCAGGAGGCAGTTTCTGTTGAATTAAACATTGCATACCGTTCTGTTGTGATGAACGGGCCCCTAGCCTTCTACATACAGTCCTGTACACCCTGGCCAGTCACACGTACACGCACACTCATGAACACACACACAGTTAGTTCAGTTGGCAGAGCATGGCACTTGTACGGGTGTGAGTGATTCCCACTGGGGCCACCCATACAAAAATGTATGCAAAAATGTAAAATGGCTTGCTGAATGGCATAAATTATATTTTATATCACACACACAAATAACACAATTACCTCTCTGGTGATGCGGCGCTCAATGTAAGCCATGAACTGGGAGCTGAGGCTGATGGTTGCTGCTACTTCTCCTCGCCTACCCTCCTCCTCCTCCTCCTCTCCTGTACAGCTGTCAATGAAGTCTATCTGCTCCAGCTCTGCCTCTACTACAGACAGATTGATAGAGAGACACAAGACAGAAAGACAGATTACACACCAGCTCAGAGTAAAGAGACACAAGATGTAGAATATACACTGAACAAAAATATGCAACAATTTCAAAGACTTATATAAGGAAATCAGTCAGTTGAAATAAATTCATTAGGACCTAATCTATGGATTTCACGACTGGGAATACAGATATGCATCTGTTGGTCACAGATACCTTTAAAAAAAAAAAAGTAGGGCCGTGGATCAGAAAACCAGTCAGTATCTGGTGTGGGCACCATTTGCCTCATGCAGTGCGACATCTCCTTCGCATAGAGTTGATCAGGTTGTTGATTGTGGCCTGTGTAATGTTGTCCCACTCCTCTTCAATGGCTGTGCAAAATTGCTGAATATTGGCAGGAACTGGTACACTGTCGTACACGTCGACCCCGAGCATTCCAAACATGCTCAGCGGGTGACATGTCTGGTGAGTATGCAGGCCATGGAAGAACTGGGACATTTTCAGCTTCCAGGAATTGTGTACAGGTCCTTGCGACATGGGGCCATGCATTATCATGCTGAAACATGAGGTTATGGCGGCGGATGAATGGCATGACAATGGGCCTCAGGAACTCGTCATGGTATCGCCGTGCATTGAAATTGCCATCGATAAAATGCAATTGTGTTCGTTGTCCGTAGCTTTTCCCTCCCCATACCATAACCCCACCACCACGGGGCACTCTGTTCACAACGTTGACGTCACCAAACCGCTCGCCCATACGACGCCATACGCCGTCTGCCCGGTAGAGTTGAAACCGGGATTCATCCGTGAAGAGCACACTTCTCCAGCGTGCCAGTGGCCATCGAAGGTGAGCATTTGCCCACTGAAGTCGGTTACGATGCCGAACCGCAGTCATGTCAAGACCCTGGTGAGGACGACGAGCACGCAGATGAGCTTTCCTGAGACGGTTTCTGACAGTTTGTGCAGAAATTCTTCAGTTGTGGAAACCCACAGTTTCATCAGCTGTCCAGGTGGCTGGTCTCAGGTGAAGGTGAAGAAGCCGGATGTGGAGGTCCTGGGCTGGCGTGGTTACACGTGGTCTGCGGTTGTGAGGCCAGTTGGACATAGTGCCTATTTCTCTAAAACGACGTTGGAGGCGGCTTATGGTAGAGATATTAACATTAAATTCTCCTTCAACAGCTCTGGTGGACATTCCTGCAGTCAGCATGCCAATTCTATGCTCCTTCAAGACATCTGTGGCTTTGTTGTGACAAAACGACACATTTTAGAGTGGCATTTTAATTGTCCCCAGCACAAGGTGCACCTGTGTAATGATGTTTAATCAGCTTCTTGATATGCCACACCTCTCAAGTGGAAGGATTATCTTGGCAAAGGAGAAATGCTCACGAACAGGGATGTAAACACATTTGTGCACAACATTGGAGAGAAATAAGCTTTTTGTGCGTATGGAAAATGAAACATGGCTTATTGCGTTTATATTTTTGTTCAGCGTATATTTCCACAGATGTAGACTATAATCAGCCTGAAATCCAGGCCCGTTTTGGGCTAACATTCCACTCCTTGTACCTCTTCTCATATGCCAAACAGTGTCTCAGGGAGGGAAAAGCTAAAACCAACAGACTGGTACCCAAGCTAGAATACAATTGAATAATACTGTGAATAATACTGTAAACACAGTACAATACAGTTCAGTTCACACACACAAACAGACATTTGTTGATTCTCACATGTGCCATTGGTCACAGGATGGGAGCCAGTCGTCCTATGCTCCTCCCTCTCCCGCCGCTGTCTCTGTTCTTTGGTGATCTCTGCCACACGCAGTGGCAGGTCCGACAACTCATCCGTGGGCTGTAGGTAAAGAAGGAATGAAAGAGTAAATGAATAGGAGTGGAAGAAACGCATTAATGGAGAGATTAGCTTCTACATAAGTGTGAAATATGACACTACCTTGCAATCATAGAACCTTTGTGATTGCTCTTTGTTGCCATTCATGATACCTGTGACGTGTGTGTGGTGACGGCTGTGAGGACTATGGAATTTTTGATAATGACTAATTGTCATGTAAATTACCACAGTTACTGTCATAATTGTCATTTTTGTTAAAAGTTTTGAGCTTGTACTGCAACATAATGCATCTTTGACAATTAGCTACGACATTAGCGACATCACAGCTTTGGTGACACCCCCGTCTCAAAATCTAATGGTTTTGACCGCTTGGAACTCAGTCGGTCTGTCATTTGGGACGCACTAAGAACCTTATACAGTGTAATTATGTGTAAATACACAGTGCAACTTACTTACACAGTTACATAGCATCTGCAACATGCCAATTCAAAAACAGAGCGCAAATAATTGGGTATACAGTGCATTTGGAAAGTATTCAGACCCCCTTCACCTTTTCCACATTTTGTTACGTTATAGCCTTATTCTAAAATTGATTTATTTTTATTTTTATTATCCATCAATCTACACATAATACCCCAGAATTTTGCACAAAAATTATAATAATAAAATGAAATATCACATTTAAATAAGTATTCAGACCCTTTACTCAGTACTTTGTTGAAGTACTTTTGGCAGCGATTACAGCCTTGAGTGTTCTTGGGTATGACGCTACAACCTTGGCACACCAGTATTTGGGGAGTTTCTCCCATTCGTCTATGCCGATCCTCTCAAGCTCTGTCAGGTTGGATGGGGAGCGTCGCTGCACAGCTATTTTCAGGTCTCTCCAGAGATGTTCGATCGGGTTCAAGTCCGGGCTCTGGCTGGGCCACTCAAGGACATTAAGACTTGTCCCGAAGCCACTCCTGCATTGTCTTGGCTGTGTGCTTAGGGTTGTTGTCCTGTTGGAAGGTGAACCTTCGCCCCAGTCTGAGGTCCTGAGCGCTCTGGAGCAGGTTTTCATCAAGGATCGTGACTAGTCTCCCAGTCCCTGCTATTGAAAAACGTCCCCACAGCATGATGCTGCCACCACCATGCTTCACTGTTGGAATGGTATTGGCCAGGTGATGAGCTGTGCCTGGTTTCCTCCAGACGTGACACTTGGCTTTCAGGCCAAGGAGTTCAATCTTGGTTTCATCAGACCAGAGAGTCTTACTTCTCATGCTCTTAGAGTCCTTTAGGTGCCTTTTGGCAAACTCCAAGCGGGCTGTCAGGTGCCTTTTACTGAGGAGTGGCTTCCGTCTGGCCATTCTACCATAAAGGCCTGATTGGTGGAGTGCTGCAGAGATGGTTGTCCTTCTGGAACGTTCTCCCATCTCCACAGAGGAAATCTGGAGCTCTGTCAGAGTGACCATCGGGTTCTTGGTAACCGCCTTCACCAAGGCCCTTCTCCCCCGATTGCTCAGTTTGGTGGTTCCAAACTTCTTCCATTTAAGAATGGAGGCGGCCACTGTGTTCTTGGGGACCTTCAATGCTGCAGACATTTTTTGGTACCCTTTACCAGAACTGTGCCTCGACACAATCCTGTCTCGGAGCTCTACGGACAATTCCTTCGACCTCATGGCTTGGTTTTTGCTCTGACATGCACTGTCAACTGTGGGACCTTATATAGACAGGTGTGTGCCTTTACAAATGTCCATCGATTTAATTTACCAAAGGTGGACTCAAATCAAGTTGTAGAAACATCAAGGATGACCAATGGAAACAGGATGCACCTGAGCTCAATTTCAAGTCTCATAGAAAAGGGTCTGAATACTTATGTTTCTACAATAAAGGTATTTCTGTTTTTGTTTTTTAATACATTTTAGAATAAGGCTGTACGGACAGACCTCTCCCCATCTTAGCTACCGTTGCATCAATATGTTTTGACCATGACAGTTTACAATCCAGGGTTACACCACGCAGTTGTCCACTCAACTTGCTCAATTTCCATATTATTCATTACAAGATTTAGTTGAGGTTTCGGGTTAAGTGAACGGTTTGTCCCAAATATAATGCTTTCAGTTTTTGAAATATTTAATGCTAGCTTATTAGTTGCCTCACATTCTAAAACCGACGTGTATAACGTTGAGTTATCAGCATACATACACACAGGCTTTACTCAGTGCCAGTGGTAAAGATTTACCATCATTGTAAATGTTCTTGCTTTGACAGTCATTTCTGAAGATTTTTTATTTTACATTTACATTTTAGTAATTTAGCAGACGCTCTTATCCAGAGCGACTTACAGTTAGTGAGTGCATACATTTTCATACTGGCCCCCCGTGGGAAACGAACCCACAACCCTGGCGTTGCAAGCGCCATGCTCTACCAACTGAGCTACTTGGGACTATTATTTATTTACTGTGATTAATTTACGTCTGTCCCTTATTTTAAAGTGGAACTGAAAGCGTTTTAACTACTTTGCAGATATGAAATAAACAGACAATCATAATATCAGTCAAAAATATCAAATTCCCAGTTCATGCTACAAAACCAACTTCATAAGAGGTTTTAAAAATAGGTTATATTTGACTCAACATTCCATGACCTACACTAAGGCATTGTTGGCAGAATAGATGAACGCATGATTAATATAATATATTTCTTGGTAGTCCAAAAAATATTGCTGTCAGGTTGTTAAATCACAGCTGTCCTGGTACATTGCTTGCTGCCTCCATTCGGGATGCACTGTTTCAGTTTCAATGACTCAATATTTTGGACAAAAATGACAAATGTAACTAAGGCTGGGAATGTCAATACAATCAGACTAGCAAGGGCACTAATCACAAGTCAGTCATAACATGGCTAATAGGCTAGCATATCTATTTACACTACCGGTCAAAAGTTTTAGAACACCTACTCATTCAAGGGTTTTTCTTTATTTTTACTATTTCCTACATTGTGGAATAATAGTGAAGACATCAAAACTATGAAATAACACATATGGAATCATGTAGTAACCAAAAAAGTGTTAAACAAATCAAAATATATTTTATATTTGAGATTCTTCAAATAGCTACCCTTTGTATTGATGACAGCTTTGCACACTCTTGGCATTATCTTACCCAGCTTCATGAGGTAGTCACCTGGAATGCATTTCAATTAACAGGTGTGCCTTCTTAAAAGCTCATTTGTAGAATTTCTTCCTTCTTAATGCTTTTGAGCCAATCAGTTGTGTTGTGACAACGTAGGGGGGATATACAGAAGATAGCCCTATTTGGTAAAAGACCAAGAACAGCTAAAATAAGCAAAGAGAAACGACAGTCCATCATTACTTTAAGACATGAAGGTCAGTCAATACGGAACATTTCAAGAACTTTGAATGTTTCTTCAAGTGCAGTCGCAAAAACCATCAAGCGCTATGATGAAACTGGCTCTCATGAGGACCGCGACAGGAATGGAAGACCCAGAGTTAACTCTGCTGCAGAGGATAAGTTCATTAGAGTTACCAGCCTCAGAAATTGTAGCCCAAATAAATGCTTCACAGAGTTCAAGTAACAGACACATCTCAACATCAACTGTTCAGAGGGGACTGTGTGAATCAGGCCTTCATGGTCGAATTGCTGCAAAGAAACCACTACTAAAGGACACCAATAGAAAGAAGAGACCTGCTTGGACCAAGAAACATGAGCAATGGACATGAGACCGGTGGAAATGTGTCCTTTGGTCTGGAGTCCAAATTTGAGATTTTTGGTTCCAACCGCTGTGTCTTTGTGAGACGCGTTGTGGGTGAACGGATGATGTAAAGCATGTAGGAGGAGGTGTTATGGTGTGGGGGTACTTTGCTGGTGACACTGTCTGTGATTTTTTTAGAATTCAAGGCACACTTAACCAGCATGGCTACCACAGCATTCTACCGCGATATGCCATCCCATCTGGTTTGGGCTTAGTGGGACTATCATTTTATTTTTCAAAAGGACAATGACCCAACACACCTCCAGGCTGTGTAAGGGCTATTTTACGAAGAAGGAGAGCGATGGAGTGCTGCATCAGATGGTCCTCTGTAGCTCAGCTGGTAGAGCACGGCGCTTGTAACGCCAAGGTAGTGGGTTCGATCCCCGGGACCACCCATACACAAAAATGTATGCACGCACGACTGTAAGTCGCTTTGGATAAAAGCGTCTGCTAAATGGCATATTATTATTATTATTATTATTATAGATGACCTGCCCTCCACAATCCCCCGACCTAAACCCAATTGAGATGGATTGGGATGAGTCGGACGGCAGAGTGAAGGAAAAGCAGCCAACAAGTGCTCAGCATATGTGGGAACTCCTTCAAGACTGTTGGAAAAGCATTCCAGGTGAAACTGGTTGAGAGAATGCCAAGAGTGTGCAAAGCTGTTATCAAGGCAACGTGTGGCTATTTGAAGAGAACTGAGCCCGTTGAGCATAAAACGTCAACCCTGTTACCCATAGAAAGATAGGCTAGAAATTCTTTAACGATGTACATTTTTATGTGAAGCTTGCATTTAAATTGTCCCTC
The DNA here is from genome assembly GCF_964263955.1 of Coregonus lavaretus. Taxonomy (NCBI): domain Eukaryota; kingdom Metazoa; phylum Chordata; class Actinopteri; order Salmoniformes; family Salmonidae; genus Coregonus; species Coregonus lavaretus. The sequence goes on along the minus strand of NC_140013.1, from coordinate 2,973,548 downwards.
CCTGTTGCACACAACAAGTTTCACTTTATTGGCACTTACTATAGTACTTTTTATTTAACCCCTTGTTAAAAGTATGTGAAATTATTATAGATTTTTTTACCAAGTTACAATACCCAAAATGTACTATATTCATGGAATTACCCAACAATTACTAGGAGGACCCAGAGTTATTTCTAATCTTACCTAGTTGTCTGACCGTGTGTGTGTGTGTGTGTGTGTGTGTGTGTGTGTGTGTGTGCACGTCTCACCTCGTTGCCTGACCATCTCTTGTCTCCACTGTCCACGCTGTTGAAGCCAGAGTCCAGCGCTCCGTACGGCCGGCCAGGGTACAGCTCCTCCACACTAAGAGTACAGAAGATAAGATCAACTTTTAGACCACCTTGGGAACAAGAAGTGGGTCAAAACACAACGTCAAATGATATCAAACACTTGAGCTGTGATTTTTTTATTTTTATTTAACCTTCATTTAAGCAGGGAGTCATGCTGAGACCACGGTCTCTTTTGCAGATGAGTCCTGCATATACACATCAATTTCACAATATATGAAAAGCAAACAAAACACCAAAAGCAAAACACAATCATTTGAAACCAAGCAATTCAGTGAGTTGCAGTACAAAATAACTGTCTCACATGTGCAAATTCCAAGCTAAATCAAGGAAGTACTTGACCCAGGTACAGTGTGTGTCTAGGAGTATGGGGACAGTGGCAGTATCTATATGTGAGTGTATGTATACAGTGCATTCGGAATGTATTCAGACATCTTCCCTTTTTCCACATTTTGTTATGTTACAGCCTTATTTTAAAATGGATTAAATAAATAAAAATCCTGAATCTACACACAATACCCCATAATGACAAAGCGAAAACAGGTTTGTAGAAATTTTTGCAAATGTATAAAAAATTAAAAGCAGATATACCTTATTTACATAAGTATTAATGTAAATCTCTGTGGAGATGGGAGAACCTTCCAGAAGGACAAACATCTCTGAAGCACTCCACCAATCAGGCCTTTATGGTAGAGTGGCTAGACGGAAGCCACTGCTCAGGAAAAGGCACTCCACAGTAAAAGGCACATGACAGCCCGCTTGGAGTTTGCCAAAAGGCACCTAAAGGACTCTCAGACCATGAGAAACAAGATTCTCTGGTCTGATGAAACCAAGATTGAACTCTTTGGCCTCAATGCCAAGCGTCACGTCTGGAGGAAACCTGGCACCATCCCTACGGTGAAGCACGGTGGTGGCAGCATCATTCTGTGGGGATGTTTTTCAGCGGCAGGGACTGTAAGACTAGTCAGGATCAAGGCAAAGATGAACGGAGCAAAGTACAGAGAGATCCTTGATGAAAAGCTGCTCCAGAGCACTCAGGACCGCAGACTGGGGTGAAGGCTCACCTTCCAACAGGAAAACAACTTTAAGCACACAGCCAAGACAACGCAGGAGTGGCTTCGGGACAAGTCTGTGAATGTCCTTGAGTGGCCCAGCCAGAGCCTGAGGAGGGGCTTCCATCTGGCCACTCTATCATAAAGGCCTTATTGGTGGAGTGCTGCAGAGATGATTGTCCTTCTGGAAGGTTCTGTCAGAGTGACCAAGGCCCTTCTCCCCCGATTGCTCAGTTTGTCCGGGCGGCCAGCTCTAGGAAGAGTCTAAGTGGGTCCAATCTTTTTCCATTTAAGAATGATGGAGGCCACTGTGTTCTTGGGGACCTTCAATGCTGCATACATTTTTTGGTAACCTTCCCCAGCTCTACGGACAATTCCATCGACCTCATGGCTTGGTTTTTGCTCTGACATGCACTGTCAACTGTGGGACCTTATATAGACTGGTGTGTGCCTTTCCAAATCATGTCCAATCAATTGAATTTACCACAGGTGGACTCCAAGTTGTAGAAACATCTCAAGGATGATAAATGGAAAGAGGATGCACCTGAGCTCAATTTCGAGTCTCATTGCAAAGGGTCTGAATACTTATGTAAATCAAGTATTTCTGTTTTTTATTTGTAATACATTTGCATAAGTCTAAAAACCTGTTTTCGCTTTGTCATTATGGGGTATTGAATGTACTTTCTACCTTTTCTTTTTAACACTCCCTCACTTCCCATTTATCTCAATTTCTACCTCTCCTCACCAAACTCTGGACAGTTTCTTGTAGAGTAGCTTTGAACATTTACAGAGGGCTCTGAGAAAGCAAGAGATATTGTAGAGCAGAAAATATCAATATTGAGTGAGGGAGAGATAAAAGTAGACACTCTGACAGAGAAAGACAGGAGCAGGGAGACTCTTTCTGCCTCTCTCCAGCTGTTCCTCTGCACACAGCTGTTTCCAGGGCTGGCCTCTCTGCCTTATTATTGGCAGTGGAAGCGTATGTGTGTGTGTGTGTGTGTCTCACCAGGATCCGAAGGGGAGGGGTCTCCTGTCGTAGTCTGGGAGCTCAGGCGTAGTCTTGCTGGCCTCATTGTTCAGGTACTTAAATATATGGATCATCCCCTTTATACAAATCTGGGAATGATAGGGAAAGAAACACATGATAGACAATAGAAGGAACAGTTTGACTAGGTTATATTAACACATTTGTGTGGTGCAGGACATAATTGTATAGTCAGGCTGAGAGTTTGTGTGTTTCCTAGTCACTGACTAGGAGCAAAAAGTGTTTGTATAGTCGTGATTGTATAGTCAGACTGTGCGCGTGTGAGTTACCTGTGCGGGTGGGTTCTGTAGTGGGTTGTTGTCCAGCGCGATGCTCTGTAGGTGGCGCAGGTTGCGGTAACACACAGGGATAGACGTCACCTTGTTACAAGAGAAGTCCAGACGCACCAGGGGCAACTCAGACAGCTCTGTATGGACATAGGATACAGACAGTTTAACTTTAATCCCCTAGAGTCGATGGCCGCGCCCCGCGGAAATCTAATTAGCATAATCATAAAAAATAAGCCTGTTTAAGCTAGAGACATCTGTTTTTTTGCATGGGCAACGTCTCAATCCACCGCCAACTTCAGTCTGTAGCGTCCTAAGAGTTTGGGCTACACACTATATGACCCCTCTATGGAAAGGTGTTTTGCTCTAGGACGCCCACAAGACTCATCTGAAGGTAGCCCGGTAACAGTTTTAAAAAAATTATGCAAGTATACACTGAGTATACCAACCATTAGGAACACCTTAATATTGCGCCACCCGTTTTGCCCTCAGAACAACCTCAATTCGTCAGGGCATGGACTCTACAAGGTGTTGAAAGCGTTCCACAGGGATGCCGGCCCATGTTGACTCCAAGTTGGCTGGATGTCCTTTGGGTGGTGGAACATTGATACACACGGGAAACTGTGGAGTGTTAAAAACCCAGCAGTATTGCAGTTCTTGACACAAAAAACGGTACGCCTGGCACCTACCTACCAACCATACCCCGTTCAAAACGCACTTAAATATTTTGTTTGCCCATTCACCCTCAATGGCACACATACACAATCCATGTCTCAATTGTCTCAAGGCTTAAAAATCCTTCTTTAACATGTCTCCTTCCCTTCATCCTACTCTGATTGAAGTGGATTTAACAAGTGACATTAATAAGGGATCATAGATTTCACCTGGATTCACCTGGTCAGTCCATGTCATAAAAAGAGCAGAGGCTCTTAATGTTTTGTTTACTCAGTGTAAATGGACGTAGTTTAGTGCCAAAAAAAGGGGGGTTAAATTTGGGTAACATTTTAACAAATATAATTCCCCCCGTGTGTGTTGTCAAGCTCTAACACGCCAGATTGATCTAATCCAGTAATTGTGGTCTTCAACATTTTTATTCAAAATATACTGATGTGTGTGGTCCAGATGGTTTTGTGTGTGTGTGTGTGTGTGTGTGTGTTGACCAACGCGGGCCAGGTGGTTGAGTGTGTGTGTTGACCTGGGGGCAAGCGGGCCAGGTGATTGCGGCGGATGTTGAGGTCTCGCAGCGAGTCCAGCCGACCAACCTGAGGAGGGAGTGTCTGGATCTCATTACAACTCACGTCCTGTACATGGGGATGAGGAGAGAGAAGGAGAGTAGAGGAAGATGACGCCCTGGTTAAACGGTAATCAAACCACAACACAACACAAAGACACAACACAAAGACTACAATAACTGACAAATCAACATGTTGGTTTTGACACTAAAACAACACACAGCCGATACCCACGGCCAATTAAGCCGCAGCTGTGTATGTCTGTCTGTATTGGCCTGTACTGACCAGTTCTGTGAGCTGTAGTAGTTGGCCCAGCTCTTCGGGAAGGGAGACCAGCTTGTTGTTACAGGCGATCAGGACTTTCAACGGCAGACTACACACCGGGCTGGGCAGGGTCAACAACTGGTTTCGACTGAAATCCGGATGAAAGAAAGACAGACGAGAGAGGAGAGAGAAAATGTAAGAGACGTTTTTGACTGAAGCCTTAGTAAATTCATGTCTCCATTCAAATTCAAATAGTTGTGATGGTGGATGTTTTCATATGTATACTTGCAAGATGGCAAATGTTGTTGAATATTATCAAACAAAGTAAGTCACAATGTTCAACAATGTTAATAATAATAATATAATATGCCATTTAGCAGACGCTTTTATCCAAAGCGACTTACAGTCATGTGTGCATAAATGTTTACGTATGGGTGGTCCTGGGGATCGAACCCACTACCCTGGCGTTACAAGCACCATTGCTCTACCAATTGAGCTACAGAGGACCACGTTCTTGACATTCTATTGCCATTGTCTGGGAATACTTCCTACAAAACAGGTTGATGTTACAGACCATATATCTTTCAATCCTGTTTGTTTATCAGATTTGCTGTGACGTTTCTCCATTCCCAAAACAGAGCACTGCTTTAATCTTTGTTTATGAATGAACACTATTCCCTATTTAGTGCACTACTGGACCGGGGCACTATATAGGGAATAGGGTACCTTTGGGATGCAGACCATCTGTTTTAGGCATCACACGGGTGTGTGTAGTATGCATGCATAGGCCGTCTTTCTACGGTTAAGTGTACAAGTGTAATGTCAAATTTGTAAATAGATGTGTACATCAGTATTTACTCTACTGTGTGTGTATCCTATGGCCTGTGAGTGTGTGTGTCAGTGGTGGAAAAAGTACTCAACTGTCATACTTGAGTAAAAGTAATAGAAAATGACTCAAGTAAAAGTGAGTGTCACCCAGTAAAGCACTGCTTAAGTAAAAGTCTAAAAAGTATCTGGTTTTAAATGTACTTAAGTACAGTGGTCGAAAAAGTACTCAACTGTCATACTTGAATAAAAGTACAAAGTAAAAGCCATTCATCAAATTCCTTAAATTAAGTATACCAGACAGCACAATGTTCTTTTGTTTATTTTTATTTACGGACAGACAGGGGCACACTGACAATCCCACATAATTTACAAACACAGTATTTGTGTTAAGTGATTCTGTCAGATCAGAGGCAGTAGGAATGACAACGTGTTATATTCATAGGTGCATAGATATTTGTTCCTTTTTATTTTATTTTTTGTAGTATTCTTTCTTAAAACTCCATTGTTGGTTAAGGGCTTGTAAGTAAGCATTTCACTGTAAGGTCTACACCTGTTGTATTTGGCGCTTGTGACAAATACAATTTGATTTGAATTGAAATGCAACGAGCGCTTTTGGGTGTCAGGGAAAATGTATGGGAGTAAAAAGTACATATTTTCTAAAGTACAGATACCCCCAAAAATTACTTAAAGTGGCAATATGTCACTTTTTGGACGACCTGACCAAATTCACATTAAATGTGAGTTATAGCTCTACCATTTCTGCTTGAAAGTAAGTCTAAGAAGCAGTAGATATGTTCTGAGTGTGCTATTTATATGATTCCCGTCCTCAAGTTGTTTTTGTGTCTTACTTTCGGTTTTGTACACCAGCTTCAAACAGCTGAAACAACAATATTTTTGGTTATGGAAAATATACACTAGATGACCAAAAGTATGTGGACACCTGCTTGTCAAACATCTCATTCCAAAAATCATGGGCATTAATATTGAGTCGGTCCCCCCTTTGCTGCTATAACAGAGTCCACACTTCTGGGAAGGCTTTCCACTAGATGTTGGAACATTGCTGCGGGGACTTGCTTCCATTCAGCCACAAGAGCATTAGTGAGGTCGGGCACTGATGTTGGGCGATTAGGCCTGGTTCGCAGTCGGCGTTCCAATTCATCCCAAAGGTGTTTGATGGGGTTGAGGTCAGGGCTCTGTGCAGGCCAGTCAAGTTCTTCCACACCGATCTCGACAAACCATTTCCTTATGGACCCCGCTTTGTGCACGGGGGCAATGTCATGCTGAATCAGGAAAAGGCCTTCTCCAAACTGTTGCCACAAAGTTGGAAACACAGAATCGTCTAGAATGTCATTGTATGCTGTCGCGTTAAGATTTCCCTTCACTGGAACTAAGGGGCCTAGCCCGAAACATGAAAAACAGCCCCAGACCATTATTCCTCCTCCACCAAACTTTACAGTTGGCACTATGCATTGAGGCAGGTAGCGTTCTCCTGGCATCTGCCAAACCCAGATTAGTCTGTTGGACTGCCAGATGGTAAAGCGTGATTCATCACTCCAGAGTCCAATGGCGGCGAGCTTTACACCACACCAGCAAACGCTTGGAATTGCGCATGGTGAACTTAGGCTTGTGTGCGGCTGCTTGGCCATGGAAACCCATTTCATGAAGCTCCCGACGAACAGTTATTGTGCAGACGTTGCTTCCAGAGGCAGTTTGGAACTCAGTAGTGAGTGTTGCAACCGAGGACAGATGATTTTTATGCGCTACGCGCATCAGCACTCGGTGGTCCCATTCTGTGAGCTTGTGTGGCCTACCACTTCGCGGCTGAGCCATTGTTGCTCCTAAACGTATTACATTTACATTTACATTTACATTTTAGTCATTTAGCAGACGCTCTTATCCAGAGCGACTTACAGTTAAGTGAGTGCATACATTATTAATTTTTTTCATACAGTCCCCCTGTGGGAATCGAACACACAACCCTGGCGTTGCAAACGCCATGCTCTACCAACTGAGCTACATCCCTGCTACATCCCTTTATCACGGTGCTACGTAATACCGGATGGATTTCTGCCTGCTTGAACGCCAATTACTCAAAGATACACATGAAAACAAGCAAATCACCCAGGGAATCAATAGAACATTACTCGGAGATGCACAAAAACAATATAACATTCAAAATGGGTGAACCTTTCCTTTAACAGATACAGTTGAAGTCGGAAGTTTACATACACCTTAGCCAAATACATTTAAAAACTCAGTTTTTCACAATTCCTGACATTTAATCCTAGTATAGAATCCCTGTCTTAGGTCAGTTAGGATCACCACTTTATTTTAAGAATGTGAAATGTGAGAAGAGAATGATTTATTTCAGCTTTTATTTCTTTCATCACATTCCCAGTGGGTCAGAAGTTCACATACACTCAATTAGTATTTGGTAGCATTGCTTTTAAAATTGTTTAACTTGGGTCAAACGTTTCGGGTAGCCTTCCACAAGCTTCCCACAATAAGAGCTGGTGTAACTGAGTCAGGTTTGTAGGCCTCCATGCTCGCACACGCTTTTTCAGTTTTGCCTCCAAATGTTCTATAGGATTGAGGTCAGGGCTTTGTGATGGCCACTCCAATACCTTGAATTTGTTGTCCTTAAGCCATTTTGCCAAAACTTTGGAAGTATGCTTGGGGTCATTGTCCCATTTGAAAGACCCATTTGTGACCAAGCTTTAACTTCCTGACTGATGTCTTGAGATGTTGCTTCAATATATCCACATAATTTTCCTTCCTCATGATGCCATCTATTTTGTGAAGTGCACCAGTCCCTCCTGCAGCAAAGCACCCCCACAGCATGATGCTGCCACCCCCGTGCTTCACGGTTGGGATGGTGTTCTTCGGCTTGCAAGCTACCCCCTTTTTCCTCCAAACATAACGATGGTCATTATGGCCAAACAGTTCTATTTTTGTTTCATCAGACCAGAGGACATTTCTCCAAAAAGTACGATCTTTGTCCCCATGTGCAGTTGCAAACCGTAGTCTGGCTTTTTTTATGGCGGTTTTGGAGCAGTGGCTTCATCCTTCCTGAGCGGCCTTTCAGGTTATGTCGATATAGGACTCGTTTTACTGTGGATATAGATACTTTTGTACCGGTTTCCTCCAGCATCTTCACAAGGTCCTTTGCTGTTGTTCTGGGATTTATTTGCACTTTTCGCACCAAAGTACGTTCATCTCTAGGAGACAGAACGTGTCTCCTTCCTGAGCGGTATGATGGCTGCGTGGTCCCATGTTGTTTATACTTGCCTACTATTGTTTGTACAGATGAACATGGTACCTTCAGGCGTTTGGAAATTGCTCCCAAGGATGAACCAGACTTGTGGAGGTCTACACATTTTTTTCTGAGGTCTTGGCTGATTTCTTTTGATTTTCCCATGATGTCAAGCAAAGAGCCACTGAGTTTGAAGGTAGGCCTTGAAATAAATCCACAGGTACACCTCCAATTGACTCAAATTATGTCAATTAGCCTATCAGAAGCTTCTAAAGCCATGACATCATTTTCTGGAATTTTCCAAGCTGTTTAAAGGCACAGTCAACTTAGTGTATGTAAACTTCTGACCCACTGGAATTGTGATACAGTGAATTATAAGTGAAAAAATCTGTCTGTAAACAATTGTTAGAAAAATTACTTGTGTCATGCACAAAGTAGATGTCCTAACCGACTTGCCAAAACTATAGTTTGTTAACAAGAAATTTGTGGAGTGGTTGAAAAACGAGTTTTAATGACTCCAACCTAAGTGTATGTAAACTTCCGACTTCATAAAGGAAAATGTGTCTTAGAAAACATCAGAAAAAGTCTTAAAAAGGTATTATGAAATAGCCCTACATCAAAACACAATAATGTTGAAGTAAAGACCCCTGTCAACTAATATCAACATATATATTTCGTTTTGGATACATTTTTCTGCCTTCTGTAAGTTTAAGAAACATTGCCTTGTGCCTTGAAATTCTGTTACCAAAAACCTACATATCTTTAAGATATTTTCTAAATTCTCTCCCTCACTAGGGAGGATAATGAAAGTTCACAGAAGTAACAAGTAAAGGTAGACCTATCAATTAGTTCGTGTTTTTTACTTCACAATAACAGCACTTACAGTTGACCGGGGCAGCTCTAGCAGGGCAGACATTTTACAAACTGACTTGTTGGAAAGGTGGCATCCTATGACGGTGCCACGTTCAAAGTCACTGACTTCTTCAATAAGGCCATTCTACTGCCAATGTTTGTCTATGGAGATTACATGGCTGTGTGCTTTTAGACACCTGTCTGCAACGGGTGTGGCTGAAATATCCGAATCCACTCATTTGAAGGGGTATCCACATACATTTGTATATATAGTGTATTTCACAGTGGTTTAGATGGTACAATGATTCTCTACACCAGGGTTCGTTCATCAACTAGGTTTGGCCTCGGGCCAAATTTTTTCTGAGCTAATAGTCGGCGGGCCAGAACATTACTAGCATATAATATTAGCACAATAGGCCTACACTACAAATTGAACATTTTTTACGCATCTGCCTAGTACATAATACATTCAATGCCAATAGCATAATGATTACACTCATAAAATCATTGTCTCTTCTATTCAATTATTATTTTTGTCTATTTCGCTGTGCGTTGATTGGTGGGGGAAAACAGGTCTACTGTAGGCTACAATACTTTTTTTAACGTCAACATTCGTTCAGAACAATTAGTTTGCTAGCAAGAGGAAATGTCACTCAAAAAGTATCAAAAGGTGGATAATAAAAATCTAAGTTTCAGGGAAGAATAGACAGAGAGATATGCATTAATCTTACCACCGTTCTCCAATGCCAAGCCAGTGTGTCTTATTTGCAACGAAACTGTATTTGTTTGTGAAGAATTCAATCTCATACGTCACTGAATCTAAGCATGGTACTTTCAAAGTGGTCTTCCCGCCCCAGACAGAGGCCTGACCCAGAAAAATGTAAGCGTTAACACACGGAAGCAGAATCCTCCTTCGTGGCCTGACCCAACAACAGAAGGTCACAAGTGCCTCCCTAAAAGTGTCCTGGGTTCTAACCAAACAACGTGCCCTTCACAGACGCGGAGGTATTTAAAAAGTGCATGGTGACAGCTTTGGAGGCTACCGACAAGTCTATGGATAGCATAATTGCGTTTGTCAAACAGGTGCCCCCGTCTGCGTCAACAGCCGGCCGCCGCGTCCATGCACTGGCGGATGATGTGCATAGGATTGTTCTGGAGAGGTTCAATCAGGCTAAGCATTTATCCCTGGCTATTGACGAGAGTACTGACAACACCGATGTAGCACAGTTGTGTGTATATGTCCGTTATTTATATATTTGTTAGTAGTATTTTTATTGGAATTTCACAAATTTTCTCCCACATTAAGAGATACGGTAACAAAGATAAAAGAAGAATGACAAAGAAAATACAAATTAAACAAACAAACAGAAATTAAACACAGAAACTCAGTTTAAATAAAGGAATTAGGTCCAACACATGGAACGTACAGTGTAATCCTGAGACAAGTAAACACCATTCTAAGAAAATCCTTGCAGCATGAAAGCTGATAAATCAGGTTCTAGGTAATTCAAATAAGGTTCCCACACTTTGTAGAACTGATCTGTTTAAGAATGTGCCATAGCCTCTGTTTTACTTAAATGAATCTTGTAGCCTGAGAATACACTGAATAATTCAATAATATTAACAAGAGATGTAATTTAAATCTCGGGGCTAGAGATGAATATCAAAACATCATCAGCATACAAGCTTATTTTATGATGAACATCAACAATTAGCAGACCCTGTATAGCAGGCGTTACTCTGATGGCCTCTGCCAGCGGTTCCATAACGAGCGCAAATAGGAGAGGGGACAAAGGACAGCCCTGTCTGGTACCTCTGTGTGTGGATAAGTTATTTGAACTTAGTATCCTTTGTTGGTAGGCTTGAATAACATTAAGAAGCCGCCTGACATTATTACATGAGTTACGGCCCTTAAATGAAGCCAGTTTGCAATAAGTTCTCTAGTTGTGTGGCTAGGATTTTAGAAAGCAATTTTCTATCCACGTTCAGAAGGGCAACAAGGTCTGTACGAGGAACAAGACTCTGGGCATTTTCCCTTTTTGAGAATAAGTGATCGTTAGCTTCCCTCAGAGTTTGAGGGAGGTGGTCATTTGAAAATGAGTGGTTAAACATATCAAGCAATGGCTCAAGGATCAGGCTTTGGAACTCCTTATAGAACTCACTACAAAACCTGTCCGGTCCTGAGGCCCTACCATTTTGCAGATCCTCAATAGCAAACATTATCTCTTCTTTGGTAATAGGGGCATTATGGAGAGACCTCTGAAATAGTCGGGAGCTCAATCTTAGAAAATAAGTCCTCCATTAGTTTGGGTGCATCATTTGTCCATTCTGAGGCATAAATATTTGCATAACATTTGTTAAATGACAAATTTATCCATTTGTTTTCATATAAATGGTTGCCATCAGAATCATTAATATTGGCAATTGACTGGGAGTCTGCTTTCTTTTTAGCTAGGTACGCCAAATATTTTCCTGGTTTATCGCCATGTTCATAAAGCTTTTGCCTGACAAATCTCATTTTCTTAGGAGAGAGTCCAACGTTGATCTAAGGACTGATATTTCCTTTAATAGGGCAGGAGTGGGAATTTTAATGTAATCCTTCTCTTTAGTTGCCAATTCATCCTCTAATGTTTTTTGCTTTTCAAGTTTTTTCCGCCTCTTAGTGGCTGAGTATGACATAATTAGACCTCTGGCGTACGCTTTACAGGTTTCCCAAAGAAGCGAGGGGTTATCTGTGGATTGAGAGTTAGAGAAAAATGCTTTAAACTTTGTGATAAAATATGATGTAAATGTATGGTTTTTAAGAATGGTTTTATTCAGTCTCCAGTGTCTTGATGGATTGGGTGTCCCTTTGAGTTTTATGTCCAGGATCAACTCAGCGTGATCAGATATGACTATGCTTCCTATATTAGCAGAGAAAACAGACTGCAAAGACTTCCTGGGCATAAAAAAAGTAATCTATTCTAGTCTGACATCCATGGGGTGCAGAGAAAAAGGTCAATTCTCTGTTGGGTTCTCCAGACATCAGCATACCCCTGTCATGACTGTCCTGTGAGGATCCAAATAGGTCAGATCAGGTTTCCAATGAATAACTTCAACCAGACCCCCCTCTCACCCACAGAGGGATAGGGATGTGATTTGAGAACGCTATAAGAGATAATTGTTTTCCTTAAGCTTTGCACAGTAAATAGTCTCGCCCCCGAGTGAGGTCAGAGATCGTGTCAGCCTGACGGAACCGGCCCTTTCGAGCAGAGTGTATAAAAGGATGGGTTATGAATTAACATATCAGACCAGAAAACGTGAAAGCGGCAGCTACACATTTAAAATGGTTAGAATTCTGAATTGCAACACGAGGTGGAGAAGGAAAACTCACCTCCTGGACAAATCACTGGTACAACTGATTAGCTGTCCTAAGTAAAGTATCTTCTAAAGCGAATTTAAGTAGGCCCATCCTATTACTCTGCTCAACTCATTGTATTACGCTACTCTAATCACCCCACCATCGATACGGCTGGCTAGCCTATCTTCAAAGAAGCAACTTCCAGAGCGATGGGAAGGAAAATCAATTATGTAGTTCTGTTCAGGACTACATGACAAATCATTGGAGACCGGACAACTACGAAGAAAGACATTATGAACCATTTTGGACAAGAAGAGCCTTGCAAGCATGCCGCGGAAAGACCCAACCCCTTTCCAAGGCGGCCCGGTTCACCGAGAGATCCCTGGCTAATTAAGACATTTCACGTAAATACATCCATGTTTTCTTACTCAAAGCGGGCGGCGGTTCGTGTGCCAAGTATGTAATTACTGTAGGTTAGAGTAGTTTCTGAATGTATCAAGATTAAGTGTCACTGTCCCTCTCTTTCTTCCTCTTCCTCTCTTCTTTAACAAGCCATGTTGTTGTCATTCCACTAGGGACCTGTTTTCTCCAGTCAATAACCGGTGCAGAGTGTGTATGTTTATCCTGTGTTCCCATTTAATTAGCTAGTAAATAAATAATTAAACAATTTGTGTAGTACTGAATCATAAGTAAGGCTCGTGTTTCTGCAGATGCAAGGAGGTTACGACGTTCAGAATGATGATATGATACGAGGTTATGATTAATAAGTTGACTGTTTATAGATGTGATAGGTAAAGACCTTTTAGAGTTTAATTCAGGAGATGGTAACTCTTTAAAGAACCGCTCTCGTGGTGCCCCAGATCCTAATTAGTTAATTGTTACATGATTAATTTAAATTGGGTAACAATTAAACATAGTTAGTTAGAGATAAGTCTTCAGATTAATGTTAAAGTCACATCACCCCAGATCATCACAAATAGCTTTAAGCAACCAAGCTTGAGGAGAGGGTGAAGCTATGCTGCTGGGAAACTTGTCAATAAGGGGGTTCAACAAACAATTAAAATCTCCAACAACCACAGCATTATCTGAGTTTAATTCTGAGAAGTCTATAAATACCTTAGTGAGGAAATCAGGGGGGTGGGCAGGGGGGAAGTAAATATGAATTATTGCCCTTAATAACAAAACTACCAAATGTATCTTTCATACAATTCAAAAAAATAGAACTCTTACCCTTTTAATAGGATTATGGCTCCCTCTAATGTACCATGTACATAAACGCAGTCTGTTACCTGCCATTGCACTTTGACCAACCAATATACAGACTGAATCCTACTGCAAAGATAAGGTGGTACCTTTCCCCATGTGTTGAACTCCCCATTTTCACCAAGCCTAAACAGACTATTTGAATCCTGAACCCGAACTATAATACACCTGAAAAATAAACATGTGAAGTTCCAAAGGGGTTTTTCCCGCCAGCTAACTTGCAGGGGATTTCAACTCTCCAATGTAGAATCTTAAGGCTGCATAACCACTCTATAGCCTCACCATTTACACATAAGAAAATTAAAATCAATAAAAGAATATTGACACCAAGCCTGGGCACCAATATAGATTCACACAGATCTCAGGTCTGAGCTATGGCAGCAGTTACTGTAGCAAAGAAAATACAACATTTACTGAATAAGAGCACTTGAGAACTCACATCACTGCTTCATGACCAGATTTGAATAAAGTCATCCAACGCTGCAAAGGCGCAGTGTAAAGTTATTTACCCGAGAGAGTCAATAAACGCAGCAGCCTGTTCAGGTGTGTAAGGCTTCTTAGGCGTTCCATTGACCATAATCTTCAGTGTAATATCAAATAAATTCATTTGCATTTTAAATGAGGGAAATAAGTATTTGACCGCCTCTTAATCAGAAAGATTTCTGGCTCCCAGGTGTCTTTTATACAGGTAACAAACTGGGATTAGGAGCACACTCTTAAAGGGAGTGCTCCTATTCTCAGTTTGTTACCTGTATAAAAGACACCTGTCCACAGAAGCAATCAATCAGATTCCAAACTCTCCACCATGGCCAAGACCAAAGAGCTCTCCAAGGATGTCAGGGACAAGATTGTAGACCTACACAAGGCTGGAATGGGCTACAAGACCATCGCCAAGCATCTTGGTGAGAAGGTGACAACAGTTGGTGCGATTATTCGCAAATGGAAGAAACACAAAAGAACTGTCAATCTCCCTCGGCCTGGGGCTCCATACAAGATCTCACCTCGTGGAGTTGCAATAATCATGAGAACGGTGAGGAATCAGCCCAGAACTACATGGGAGGATCTTGTCAATGATCTCAAGGCAGCTGGGACCATAGTCACCAAGAAAGCAATTGGTAACACACTACGCCGTGAAGGACTGAAATCCTGCACCGCCCGCAAGGTCCCCCTGCTCAAGAAAGCACATATACAGGCCCGTCTGAAGTTCACCAATGAACATCTGAATTATTCAGAGGAGAACTGTGTGAAAGTGTTGTGGTCAGATGAGACCAAAATGGAGCTCTTTGGCATCAACTCAACTCGTCGTGTTTGGAGGAGGAGGAATGCTGCCTATGACCCCAAGAACACCATCCCCACCGTCAAACATGGAGGTGGAAACATTATGCTTTGGGGGTGTTTTTCTGCTAAGGGGACAGGACAACTTCACAGCATCAAAGGGACAATGGACAGGGCCATGTACCGTCAAATCTTGGGTGAGAACCTCCTTCCCTCAGCCAGGGCATTGAAAATGGGTCGTGGATGGGTATTCCAGAATGACAATTACCCAAAACACACGGCCAAGGCAACAAAGGAGTGGCTCAAGAAGAAGCACATTAAGGTCCTGGAGTGGCCTAGCCAGTCTCCAGACCTTAATCCCATAGAAAATCTGTGGAGGGAGCTGAAGGTACGAGTTGTCAAACGTCAGGCTCGAAACCTTAATGACTTGGAGAAGATCTGCAAAGAGGAGTGGAACAAAATCCCTCCTGAGATGTGTGCAAACCTGGTGGCCAACTACAAGAAACATCTGACCTCTGTGATTGCCAACAAGGGTTTTGCCACCAAGTACTAAGTCATGTTTTGCAGAGGGGTCAAATACTTATTTCCCTCATTAAAATGCAAATCAATGTATAACATTTTTGACATGCGTTTTTCTGGATTTTTTTGTTGTTATTCTGTCTCTCACTGTTCAAATAAACCTACCATTAAAATTATAGACTGATAATTTCTTTGTCAGTGGGCAAACATACAAAATCAGCAGGGGATCAAATACTTTTTTTTCCCTCACTGTAGGCCTACACTATACTGTAGCCCTCTTGTTGTTTGTTAAGTCAAATTAAGATTATTGTTGCAATGAATTACTCTACTGGTGTAGGTTTTCTACATCTGTTGCTGTGCGCCACTTGCATAACAAGTTAGCTATATTTTCAGCACCAGGCGTTGTTCACCTATTGATTGCGCTGCGGTTGCAGCTTTACATTTCAGCACCACAAAATGGTCCGCTTTTTAAATTGACTGTCTGCATTCTCTCTTCTCATGAATGAAGTTAAAATGTAACTTCTGCATTATTTAGGTGGGCTAACTTCCTTCTTGGGACATTGCATTTGGGGCTTTTTGCATCTCGGGTCCGAGATGTTTTTATTATTATTATTATTATTATTATTATTATTATAAAACAAAACAAAAAATACAAAAAATATTATTTGAGTGGCCAAAACATATTGCTGGTGGGCCAGATTTGGCCGCCAGCTGGGGAACCCTGCCCTACACTATACTAGCTTATTTTGTCAAATAAACTGAAATTATGCAAACGAGTTTTAGCAACCAGGAAATGGCAGAGCAATTTCTGCATAGTGCAACTTTAAGTACTTTACACCACTGGTGTGTGTGTGCACGCCCGTTACCTTATGTTCAGGTAGGTGAGGGCCTGGAGATTGAGCAGACTCTCAGGCAGCGAGCGCAGGCAGTTCTGGTAGAGGTTCAGGTGTTCCAGAGAGACAAACGTACACACCTCCACGGGCAGCTCTGGCAGACGGTTACGGGACAGATCTAAAACAAGGGGAGAGAGACGTAGATGTCATGCCACAGTTTATTTAATTCATTTATTCAACCCTTTATTTGACCAGGTGAGTTGGCTGGTTTTGTTTTCACACCTGTAGGTGTCCTAGTGTTAGGGCAGTTAGTGCAGACTGATATTTTCTATTTCGACCCTTATTTTTACCAAGTTGGTTGAGAACACATTCTAATTTACAGCCATCCTGGGGGTGGCCACTGGCCAGGACGGCAAGAAAGGCTGTGTTGGGGATCTTGCCAGGGTGTTATTCACTAGGTACCAAATAGAAAACGTACTCAAACAGGGAGTGATTACTTGAACTTGGTCTGCACTAATGTATAAAACCCAGGACATTGGGGCCCAACCCAACCCCTACTAATGTGGCAAGTGCCATGGGATCTGTAAGGACATCGGTTGTCATCTCAACTGAAGGACGGCACCCTTTACAGGGCAGTGTCCCCAGTCACTGTCCTTGGGAAAACCCTGCACAGCGGCTACATTTACCATGTGTTCTGTAGGCCTAAATGGTCAATGTCCCTAATTAATCAAATATGTATTTTAGTTTTGTTCCTTTCAAAAGTGTAAATCAGAATTGTTTCTAGATATTACGAATGGGCATGATTCAAGGTTTGTATTCGTTTGCCAATAATCTAATAAAAAGTATACTAAATGTCCACTCAATTAGCAGGTTACATTTATAAACACTGTCAAAATGTCCAACTCTAAGATGTGCTTATTACCTGTGGAGTATGTGAAATGCAATAAAATTGTTACATTTTGTTTTCAGTTGTATCAGAACAACCAGTAAAAGGAACAACACTAAATACCGCAAACCTTTTTTCCCCTTCAGCCCTGTTTCACGCTAACATGAGAGTACTCAAAATGATTTTTGAGAGAGTACTCAAACAGACATTCTTTCAAATGCCCATCCCTACTAAATATCTAACAAAAAAACGTCCCTGAACTGTAGCTGGAAAGATACATTTTCACAGTGAAGGGGGGCAGAGGATGGGTTCTTTCTGGGGCATAAATCTATCCTTATTTTTAAAAAATAACAATTGCAGTGGCGGCCTCAATTTCGCCGCTGCTAAATGCATATAGGGGAAAAACACTGTTATTATGACCACTTTACCATATTTTAAAGCAGTTTACAAAACGGTTCCAAGAATTGACTTGCATCTAGTCACTAGCTAAGCCAACAGAGTGGAACTGTAGGGGTAGGCCAGCTATTATTTTGAGGGTGGGAAAGGGGGAGTGGCGATTTTGCTATCCTATTCCCAAGCGTAGGCCTTTATTTTCTCCACTGCTAATCGTGATGTAATACTGTGATAAGTTCTCCAGCATTCACCTCTAGTTCTCATCTACAGTAGTACTCATTTTATAACTACAGGTATTTTAATAGACCACTAATTCTGACTAAATTTGTTTTGTTGGGTGTGTAAACACGAGTTGGCCTATGTTACAGACAGCAACACAAAATACCATTACCATCACACACAGTCACACACACCCGTGACGTCTGAAAATAGCCACCAAGCTGACAGAGATAAAGGGACGTTCTTCTCCCTCCAGTCGTATCAAAGGGCGCAGTATCTTTAAGCAGCTCTTCTTGTGCTTGTCTAAATAAGAGATGCCGAACGAGCCTAATAATAGCATGATGCTGCATAGCTAAATAATCAGGCCCACTTGGAAGGCCGGTGTGTGTGCGCGCGCGCGCAGGGCTCTAAAGTGCGACAACTTTGGTCGCATATGCGACCAAATATTTTGTTGTGCGACCAGGAGTTTTATTTTACGAGCACATTGCGCCTAGGAAAGAAATCTCCCATATAATAATTGTTGTAATGATAAGGCTTCACTGTACTGTTGTTTCCGAGTGCCCTTGAGAAAAAAAGTGAGTGCAGAATCGTTAGCGTCATTACTACACCAAAAAGAACAAAAGATCTGACACATATTACCGGCGCAAAATTTTTATCTTTCTACAGTGGATCACCAGAACCGCATTTTACATTCATAAACCATGTTGTGGGCGGTTCTAAAACTACTTGTGCGTCGTTAACCATTTGTTTACACTTTGTTCAGTCATGTTACCTCATTGGCTAGCTAGCTAGCTAGCTCGCTATCTACCTGTAACCAGTATATCCAAACATTTGGGGGCACAGAAAGAAAGGAAAAGCTTCTTCAGGAGATCATGATCATAGCAATGAATGAACGACAGATCTCTTGCATGTCCTCATAAATAAAGAGACAGTGTACAACTTTCAAAGTAATGCATCTCAATAGGAAAATTGTGCTTTTACACAATGTAGAAACCTAATATTCCACAAATGACTGTCATTTCAATGATTCGTATCAACATTTTAGCTGTTATAATAAACTAATGTATTTACAGTGTTACATATTAGTTTCTAGGGCACAACATGTGCTTCAAAATAAGCTAGAAATCATATAGGCCCAATATAGACTGTATAACAAATCAATAAAAAATCAAAATAAACATTCTAGTGCTCCTAAACTTCATGTGGTGCTCCTAACTGTGTGTGTCAGAGAGAGACATTCCTGCCTAATAACTAACAGAACTAAATATAAACGCAACAACAAAAGTAGCAACAAAGTAGCAACAAATAGCCTGCCGCTAAAAACATGAGGCCTAAATCTGAGTCATGTGTATCTTGTTTTCTAGTTGTAGTCCTAAAACGTTGTTTTGGATATGTGATCTGACTTTGCTAAGTGCACACAGTCATGCATGTCATTGGTTTTCATTATGACAACTCTCGTGTCTCAATAGGGCGTTCAATTACTCATGATTCAAACGTAATTTTGGGCCTCGTTGTGCTTTGTTATTGTACAACTGTGGTTGATTTAACTGTAGGATATATCCGACTCCTGTTTTTATAGATGAATGTCTGCGAGCAAGTATTTCAGTGTGTGTGTCTGTCACATATTGTTCAGTAACACTGTGCAGTGAGTGTTGCTGTATCCCGATGGCTTTCCCAGCCAAGTCGTCTATATTTATCCCCTGCAGCTGTGTGAGGATCCAGGATACAGGAAGCTGCTTTTCTCGGCAACACTGTCGGATTCCTACGCCAGCCAGGCTCTCCTTCCGACCAGACACCACCAATTCTCTCTCCTTCATCCCAAAGTGTGCACACTTACTCACTTCCCTTCGCTGATTTCAAGTTTCAATGTCATATGCACAAGTACAGTGAAATGCCTTTCTTGCAAGCTCTAAACCCAACAACGCAGAAATCAATATCAATGTAGTACTAATAACATGAGGTAAAACAAAAAACACACAAGATATATAAATAAGAACAACACACGAAAGTAAGTAAGCTATATACAGGGTCAGTTCCAATACCATATTTACAATGTGCAGAGATACTGGAGTGATAGAGGTAGATATGTATAGGGGTATGGTAACTAGGCATCAGAATCAAGGTTTCCATTATGAAAATGTGGCGGCGGACATTTAACCTGCAGCATTTTAATTTTGAGAAATTGACCGGTCCCATAAGCATTGGGTGCGTAACCTGATTAGGGCGTCCACCCATTTAGTTCCAAAATGACAAACTACTTTAACTAAGACATTTGCATTGTAATGCTGTCGTTACTCTATCAACTAAATTTGAATAATTTTTGAGTGACAATGACATGAGCATATATTCAGCATGACAATGTGAGCATTAAAATATGATTAGAATCCAGAAGTAATGTGAAATTCACTCATAACTTGACAGCAATATATTTAGACTACTTCGCGTTCGTAAAGGCTTGCTAGCAGTAGCCAGCCAGCAGCCCTAGGCAAAAAATTGCACCCTGGGAAGTGAAATGCACTCTGGGAATCGTAGTATGGTGTGTAAAATCCATTGTATTTCTATGGTGTGTGGACTATTGCAATATAGAAGCATCAGAAACGAGCTTCAAAGTGTTTTTTTATGTTGTTTTGGAACTAAAATATTAATTGAATACATTCAATTATATAGCTGTCATGAATAATGAATCATATGTCTAATGAATGTCATTTGACCCAATATTATGACCATAGATGAGCAAATTAAGCCTATGTATCAAATTACATTTTAAAATGTTTTAGATGTAATTGTAAAATAGTCCGAGTCTCAGACATGGTTTTGCATAAGGAAAATCGAATATTTTAGTTATTTATATAATTATTATTATTATTATTGTTTCATTCACTTCTCACTTCCCCCCCCTGCTGCTCCTCCTACGGACATTCCCTTGGGACATTCTACCCCCCCCCAATGGGACATTTATCCTGTCCCCACCCCCCAATGGGACATTTACCCTGTCCCCACCCCCCAATGGGACATTTACCCTGTCCCCACCCCCCCAATGGGACATTTACCCTGTCCCCACCCCCCCAATGGGACATTTACCCTGTCCCCACCCCCCCATGGGACATTTACCCTGTCCCCACCCCCCCATGGGACATTTACCCTGTCCCCACCCCCCCATGGGACATTTACCCTGTCCCCACCCCCCCATGGGCATTTACCCTGTCCCCACCCCCCCATGGGACATTTACCCTGTCCCCACCCCCCCATGGGACATTTACCCTGTCCCCACCCCCCCATGGGACATTTACCCTATCCCCACCCCCCCATGGGACATTTACCCTGTCCCCACCCCCCATGGGACATTTATCATTGTTACAGTTATTTTTATTGTTTCATTCACTTCTCTTTTTGACCTGCACAGTTGGAGCTCGGAGCTTAAGAATCTCACTGTACCCTGCAATTACATCTGCGACCCTATGCATGTGACTAATAAAATAATATAAAATAAATTGAATCCATTTTTGCAATCCATTTGATATAGAATTTGTTATTTTATTTGTTCTACCAGTTATCAACACATTGTTCAATGTTTTGAAAAAATAAAGCGGGGTAGGAATGGGCGGATTTCTACATTTCCTTTTCTGGCCATTGTATTGGGCAGTTCAATGTTGAGAAATGTCTCAGTCCCTGGAGCAAAAACGTTGTGCTATCCAGGAGCACGAGTACAGGACATTAATAAGCTGCTCCCAAATATTTTAAACGAGGATCAGGAAATTGAGTCTATCATAGTTAATGTGGGATTCAATGACATTATGAAGGGCAGCTCAGAACAGCTGAAGATGGATATTAAAGAACTGATTGGGTCACTGCATGACACTAACAAACGCCCGATAATATCTGGCCCTCTGCCCTCCCTAAAATCGGGGCATTGAACGTTTCAGCAGACTTTTAGCCCTCCATAACTGGCTACAAGACTATTGCAGCTCTGTGGGTGTAACATTTATTGACAATTTTGATACCTTTTGGAAACAAAGCTCATATTATAACGAGGATGGGATCCACCCAAATCAATTGGGTTCCTGGATCCTTTCACAGCATTATAAGGCTGTGTTGAGACAATGACTTATCAATGACCCAAGCCCAGCTCAGTTAATCCCTACCACAGTGTCGCTGAGTTGTCATAATGCTTCAGCAAATGTACATTATCCCAGTGGCGTTGGAAGACACATTGTAAGTAACCTAATTTATGTCCCTCTAACTGCCTTGAAAGCCTCTGCTGATCCTAAAGCTATTGAATGCAGTAATCATGTGCCTATGAACCAGAGTTATACTGTTAGCACTGAGGCGGTGTGCCCTAGTAGGAAGTCCACTGTGTGCAGCTCACCCTGCACTAACATAAATAGCATGAGCATGTCTACTTATGCTAAGCTTCCCAGTAAAGCAATTAAAACAATCAAGCATCCCAGAAAAGTGCTAAAAATAGCCCACGTTCACATATGTAGCTTAAGAAACAAGGTTCATGAAATTAATAATTTGCTAGTAACAGATTACATTGATATTCTAACTATCTCTGAAACTCACTTAGACAATACCTTTGATGAAACGGTGGTAGCAATACAAGGTTATAACATTTACAGAAAATACAGAAATGCAACTTGGATGGAAAACTACTGAGGAAAATAGCGGACGATATTGTCACTCTTATTTGCCATATCTTCAATTCAAGCCTACTAGAGAGTGTGTGCCCTCAGGCCTGGAGGGAAGCAAAAGTCATTCCACTACCTAAGAATAGTAAAGCCCCCTTTAATGGCTCAAATAGCTGACCAATCAGACCGTTATCAACCTTTAGTAAACTTTTGGAGAGAAATTGTGTTTGACCAGATACAATGCTATTTTACAGTAAACAAATTGACAACAGACTTTCAACGCACTTATAGGGGAGGACATTCAACAAGCACAGCACTTACACAAATGACTGATGATTGGCTGAGAGAAATCAATGATAAAAAGATGGTGGGGGCTGTTTTGTTAGACTTCAGTGCGGCCTTTGACATTATCGATAATAGTCTGCTGCTGGAAAAACATACAGTTGAAGTCGGAAGGTTACATACACCTTAGCCAAATACATTTAAACTCAGTTTTTCACAATTCCTGACATTTAATCCTAGTAAAAATTCCCTGTCTTAGGTCAGTTAGGATCACCACTTTATTTTAAGAATGTGAAATGTCAGAATAATAGTAGAGAGAATGATTTCAGCTTTTATTTATTTCATCACATTCCCAGTGGGTCAGAAGTTTACATACACTCAATTAGTATTTGGTAGCATTGCCTTTAAATTGTTTAACTTGGGTCAAACTGTTTGGGTAGCCTTCCACAAGCTTCCCACAATAAGTTGGGTGAATTTTGGCCCATTCCTCCTGACAGAGCTGGTGTAACTGAGTCAGGTTTGTAGGCCTCCTTGCTCACACACGCTTTTTCAGTTCTGCCCACTGTCACGCCCTGACCTTAGAGATCACCTGTATTCTCTGTTTGGTTAGGTCAGGGTGTGATTTGGATAGAATCTAGTTTATTCTGTTTCTATGTTGGCCGGGTGTGGTTCCCAATCAGAGGCAGCTGTCCATCGTTGTCTCTGATTGGGGATCATACTTAGGCAGCCATTTTGCCTACCTATGTTGTGGGATCTTGTTTCTGGTTAGGCTTGTTGCTGTTAGCCTTTAGAACTTCACGTTCAGTTGCTTTTGTTATTTTGTCAAATGTTTATTTAATCAATTAAACATGTACGCATACCACGCTGCACCTTGGTCCGATCCTTTAAACAACGAATGTGACACCCACAAACTTTCTATAGGATTGAGGTCAGGGCTTTGTGATGGCCACTCCAATACCTTGACTTTGTTGTCCATAAGCCATTTTGCCACAACTTTGGAAGTATGCTTGGGGTCATTGTCCATTTGGAAGACCCATTTGCGATCAAGCTTTAACTTCCTGACTGATGTCTTGAGATGTTGCTTCAATATATCCACATAATTTTCCTTCCTCATGATGCCATCTATTTTGTGAAGTGCACCAGTCCCTCCTGCAGCAAAGCACCCCCACAGCATGATGCTGGCACCCCCATGCTTCACGGTTGGGATGGTGTTCTTCGGCTTGCAAGCAACCCCCTTTTTCCTCCAAACATAACGATGGTCATTATGGCCAAACAGTTCTATTTTTGTTTCATCAGACCAGAGGACATTTCTCCAAAAAGTAAGATCTTTGTCCCCATGTGCAGTTGCAAACCGTAGTCTGGCTTTTTTATGGCGGTTTTGGAGTAGTGGCTTCTTCCTTGCTGAGCAGCCTTTCAGGTTATGTCGATATAGGACTAGTTTTTCTGGATATAGATACTTTTATATCTGTTTCCTCCAGCATCTTCACAAGGACCTTTGCTGTTGTTCTGGGATTGATTTGCACTTTCACACCAAAGTACGTTAATCTCTAGGAGACAGAATGCGTCTCCTTCCTGAGCAGTATGACGGCTGCATGGTCCCATGGTTTTTATACTTGCGTACTATTGTTTGTACAGATGAACGTGGTACCTTCAGGCGTTTGGAAATTGCTCCCAAGGATGAACCAGACTTGTGGAGGTCTACAAAAAAAATGTCTGGTGTCAATTAGCCTATCAGAAGCTTCTAAAGCCATGACATCATTTTCTGGAATTTCCCAAGCTGTTTAAAGGCACAGTCAACTTAGTGTATGTAAACGTCTGACCCACTGGAATTGTGATACAGTGAATTATAAGTGAAATAATCTGTCTGTAAACAATTGTTGGAAAAATTACTTATGTCATGCACAAAGTAGATGTCCTAAACGACTTGCCAAAACTATAGTTTGTTAACAAGAAATTTGCAGAGTGGGCTTTACACCCCCTGCTATACTGTGCATAAAGAGTTACCTGTCTTAACAGAACACAGAGGGTGTTCTTTAATGGAAGCCTCTCCAACATAATCCAGGTAGAATTAGGAATTCTCCAGAGCAGCTGGAGTAAAGCCAGTGTGTCTATGTATGCGGATGACTCAACACTATACACGTCAGCTATTACAACGATTGAAATGACTGCAACAATTAAAAGAGCTGCAGTTAGTTTCAGAATGGGTGACAAGGGAAAAGGTTAGTCCTAAATATTTTGAAAACTAAAAGCATTGTATTTGGGACAAATCATTCACTAAACCCTAAACCTCAACTAAATCTTGTAATGAATCATGTGGAAATTGAGCAAGTTGAGGTGAATAAACTGTTTGGAGTAACCCTGGATTGTAAACTGTAATGGTCAAAACATAATGATACAACAGTAGCTAAGATGGGGAGAAGTCAGTCCATAATAAAGCCCTTCTCTGCCTTCTTAACAGCACTATCAACAAGACAGGTCATACAGGCCATAGTTTTGTCGCACCTGGACTACTGTTCAGTTGTGTGGTCAGGTGCCAATTGGCTCAGCACAGGGCAGCACGGCTAGCCCTTGGATGCACACAGAGAGCTAACAATAATATGCATGTCAATCTCTCCAGGCTCAAAGTGGAGGAGAGATTGACTTCATCACTACTTTTATTTGTGAGAGGTATTGACATGTTGAATGCACCGAGCTGTCTGTTTGAACTACTGGCACAGAGCTCGGACACCCACAAGACATGCCACCAGAGGTCTCTTCACAGTCCCCAAGTCCAGAACAGACTATGGGAGGTGCACAGTACCATACAGAGCCATGACTACATGGAACTTTATTCCACATCAAGTAACTCATGTAAGCAGTAAAAATAGATTCATAAAAACAGATAAAAAGACACCTTATGGAACAGCACATACATACACACACGATAACATACGCACTATACACATGGATTTTGTGTTGTAGATACGTGGTAGTATGGTAGGGGCCTGAGGGCACACACTTAATGTGTTGTGAAATCTGTTGTGAATGTATTGTAATGTTTTTAATTTTGCTGGACCCCAGGAAGAGTGGCAGCAGCTAATGGGGATCTATAATAAAGACAAATACATAATGAATCGTAGTGTTGTCCCGTATATTCCATTGGTTTTCATGTAAGCCTAACTTAACCCTTTTTTATCAATGACATCAAAGCTGAAAACATATTAGCTGGATCAGTAGCTGATTTGTTGAGCTAGATGTCAGATGTACACTATATATACAAAAGTATCTGGACACCTCTTCAAATTAGTAAATTCGGCTATTTCAGCCACATCCGTTGCTGCAGGTGTATAAAATCAAGCACACCGCCATGCAATCTCCATAGACAAACATTGGCAGTAGAATGGCCTTACTGAAGAGCTCTGTGACTTTCAACGTGGCACCGTAATAGGATGCCACCTTTCCAACAAGAAAGTTAGTCAAATTTCTGTCCTGCTAGAGCTGCCCCGGTCAACTGTAAGTGCTGTTATTGTGAAGTGGATCAACAACAGCTCAGCCGCGAAGTGGTAGGCCACACAAGCTCACAGAATGGGACCGCCGAGTGCTGAAGCGTGTAAAAATGATTTGTCTTTGGTTGCAAGACTCACGATACAGAGTTCCAAACTGCCTCTGAAAGCAACGTCAGCACAATAACTGTTAGTCGGGAGCTTCATAAAATTGATTTCCATGGCCGAGCAGCTGCACACAAGCCTAAGGTCACCATGCGCAACGCCAAGCGTCAGCTGGAGTGGTGTAAAGCTCACCGCCATTGGACTCTGGAGTGATGAATCACGCTTCACCATCTGGCAGTCCGACGGACTAATCTGGGTTTGGCGGATGCCAGGAGAACGCTACATGCCCCAATGCATAGTGCCAACTATACATTTTGGTGGAGGAGGAATAATGGTCTGGGGATGTTTTTCATGTTTCAGGCTAGACCCCTTAGTACCAGAGAGGGGAAATCTTAAGTGGCAACATACAATTACATTCTAGAAGATTCTGTGCTTTCAACTTTGTGGCAACAGTTTGGGAAAGGCCCTTTCCTGTTTCAGCATGACAATGCCCCCGTGCACAAAGCGAGGTCCATACAGAAATGGTTTGTCGAGATCGGTGTGGAAGAACTTGACTGGCCTGCACAGAGCCCTGACCTCAACCACATCAAAGACATTTAGGATTAATTGGAACGCTGACTGCGAGCCATGCCTGATCGCCCAACATCAGTGCCTGACCTCACTAATGCTCGTGGCTGAATGGAAGCAAGTCCCCGCAGAAATTTTCCAACATCTAGTGGAAAGCCTTACCAGAGGAGTGGAGGCAGTTATAGCAGCAAAGGGGGGACCAACTCCATATTAATGCCCATGATTTTGAAATGAGATGTCCACATACTTTTGTGTACGTAATTTGTATAGTATGTGTTTTCATGAATATACTGATTACTAATTTCCCAATGACTCGTGTTGTTTTCCATTGAAGCATAACCGCAGTTTGATTGGCCTGCCCGATGCGTCTACATACAGGGCTCGACATTAACGCTTGTCTGCTTGCCCGGGGCAAGTAAAAAAAAAAAAAAAAAAAGAATAGTCGGACAAGAATAATATATATTTAAATTGTCAGAATGGACAAGTAAAACAAAAATACACGCAAAAATCACATTATCAAACAATTAGGCTACTCCAATCAGAACTGGATCAGTGTCCTCCGGATGCAATGTGTTGCACTGTGGCCTCCCAATCTCTGCAGAGCGCATCGGAGTATCATTATTTTAGGCCTGCATTGACAGGCACGAGTGGTCTTTCAATCATGCAGTCGCGAGATGCGTTTCTGAGATCAAAGCGAGCCACGTGTGCACATTTGTTGTTATTCAATGCTAGTAAGTGGGTTATTTGACCAGTCATAACTCATTTTTGGTCAGCAATGGAAATCCAGGAAAAGTCATGGTGTGTGCATCACCTGCGTGTGCCAGTGGGCCGTTGCCATAGGAGAGAGAGAGGGAGAGAGAGCGAGAGACATTTGCGCAGCAGGTAAAATAATGATATACAGACTAACTAGATAGCCAATTCAAAACATAGTGTGTAGTTTGTCTGGGTATCTCGCTAGTTAACTACTTAGCTATTAGCATGTACTAATGTCAATGTCATGTCCGATGTCCTAAAATAACTTTCCACCGGGACACTCGTGTATAACCTCAAAAAGGCAGACACAGTTGATACGGGTGCACAGTTGATGAAACCAATGCTGCATACTCCAGTTGTAAAACCATCTCTCAAGCGCTCAAAATTGGCTAGGATTCTCCTCTATTCAATACTGTCCATGTAATTCTGATAAAATAAAAATATATATATTCTTAGAATTGCCTAGCTAATAAGTAACTCCTATACTGTCAAGATTTCTCCTCCCCCAGATCCATGAAATGTTCCATACACACAAAAAGCTAATTTCTAACATTATGCACACATTTGTTTACATCCCTGTTAGTGAGCATTTCTCCTTTGCCAAGATAATCCATCCACCTGACAGGTGTGGCATATCAAGAAGCTGATTAAACAGCATGATCATTACACAGGTGCACCTTGTGCTGGGGACAATAAAAGGCCACTCAAATGTGCAGTTGTCACAGATGTCTCAAGTTGAGGGCACGTGCAGTTGGCATGCTGACTGCAGGAATTTCAACCAGAGCTGCTACCAGAGAATTTAATGTTAATTTCTCTACCATAAGCCACCGCCAACATCATTTTAGATAATTTAGCAGAAACGTCCAACCGGCCTCACAACCGCAGACCACGTGTAACCACGCCAGCCCAGGACCTCCACATCCGGCTTCTTCACCTGCGGGATCGTCTGAGACTAGCCTCCCGGACAGCTGATGAAACTGAGTATTTCTGTCTGTAATAAACAGGGATGCAAACTGGTGAGGCCCCAAAAAGGTGACACATATTTTGCACTGAAACATGTAAAAAAAATCCCTGCTAGGGGGGGATAAAAAATAAAAATAAATATCAGCTTTAAAATGCTAATTTCTAGTGACTTAAGCTGGATCCCTTCTTAAAATGCAGGTTTTAACTAATTAAACAACAAAGAATATGATCTACATGATCAGTCTGTGTGTAAAATAAAAAGTGGTTAATATGAACCTAACACACAGCTAATAAATGTAAGGACAGCAATCCAATGTTATTTGTTGCCCAGACTTTACTACAAATGACACTCAAGTCCAGAGAAAAAAACAATACATTAATGTTGCAGTTAGCCATGACAGCCTTTATAATATAACGCTTGTGACCACACACATCTAAATATTGCACTCTATTATAGTGGCTACGATTATAGTGGCCACTATAGTAGACATCGACCAAGTGCACAAGGCTATATGTGTGCAAAAAATAACGTTCACTGAATAAAAACGAATGAATCCCCCCTTACACACAACTGTATGTCAAGATCAACACAACAAAAGCAATAGCTTTGGGCTACACTGCACGTTATTACATTGTACACTTTCTGCCTGTGGACATCTGTTCTACAATGTGCCAGCAGCAGAGTATGAGACCCCTTGTTGGCATAATTGATCTCTTTCAGGCAGAGAGTACACCTGGCATACCCCTTTTTATCCACTGTATTGAAAAAGTGAGAAGGAGAGAAAGTGTGTGGTGTTCCTTTCACCTCTATAGTGGCATCCAGCTTAAACCAGGCCCGGCTCCAGCTACACTTCATCCCTGAATCCACCTATTTAACAAGAAACACCTCATTTTCACCTAATTCTCACATTCTGAAAATGTACCACATACTGTAGAGGGAAAACATTTGTTCATAGATAGCTAGTTAACTAGCTAACGAATTAACTACTAACTGAGAATTCGATCCAGCTAGCAAGAAACTTAATGCTAACAACTCTTGCTCCCCCATCTCAAACTTTCCAAATGCCAGTTGTTTTTCGGTTACAGCTCATGAAGTACGCTTCATCACCTTCTCACCCCCGTCTCCGTGGTCAGGCTTCTCACCTACCTCTTCGTTATCGTTCAGGGGACGTGCTGCTGTAACTGGCAAACTGCCTTTCCACTCACCGCTGTGTCTTTCCATAGCGCGCGCTGATGTTGTAACTAGCAAGTTGGTTGTCTCTTCTCTCTTCAGTCGCATGCTGCATTCTGTTACGTGAACGATTGGCTGAGCCTTGGATACAAACAGTATTGCTCCAAACGTGCATCACTCGTTCGCTTACAGCCAGTAGTGATCCAAGACCCTGTTGTAAGGCAGGTCCTCACCAGACATCACCGGCAACAATGTCGCTTATGGGCACAAACCCACTGTCGCTGGACCAGACAGGACTGGCAAAAAGTGCTCTTCACTGACGAGGCGCGGTTTTGTCTCACCAGGGGTGATGGTCGGATTCGCGTTTATCATTGAAGGAATGGCCGTTACACCGAGGCCTGTACTCTGGAGCAGGATCGATTTGGAGGTGGAGGGTCCGTCATGGTCTGGGGCGGTGTGTCACAGCATCATCGAACTGAGCTTGTTGTCATTGCAGGCAATCTCAACGCTGTGCGTTACTGGGAAGACATCCTCCTCCCCTCATGTTGTACCCTTCCTGCAGGCTCATCCTGACCCTCCAGCATGACAATGCCACCAGCCATACTGCTTGTTCTGTGCATGATTTCCTGCAAGACAGGAATGTCAGTGTTCTGCCATGGCCAGCGAAGAGCCCGGATCTCAATCCCATTGAGCACATCTGGGACCCGTTGGATCGGAGTGTGAGGGCTAGGGCCTTCCCCCCAGAAATGTCAGGGTACTCCTTTTTCCATTCCCTCCTAGGCAGGCAGGTATGAACAGAAAGAGTGATTGATGATGTTGGCTTGAATAAAACAGAGAGTCAGTCATTACATGTCAATTCAGGGCATGAGCTGATATTCTAAATGTTTTCATTGAAATAATGTAAAGGTTGGGCTAGTTTGTTGTCATTACATCTCACTCACCAGCTAGGGCCAGAGCCATATATTTATCTATGCTGAACAAAAATATAAAAAAACGCAACATGCAACAATTTCAAAGAAATTACTGAGTTACAGTTCATATAAAGAAATCTGTCAATTGAAATAAATTAATTATGCCTTAATCTATGGATTTCACATGACCGGAAATACAGATATGCATCTGTTGGTCACAGATCCCCTTAAAAAATAAAGTAGGGGCGTAGATCAGAAAACCAGTCAGTATCTGGTGTGACCACCATTTGCCTCATGCAGCACGACACATCTTCGATTCAGGCTGTTGATTGTGGCCTGTGGAATGTTGTCCCACTCCTCTTCAATGGCTGTGCAAATTTACTGAATATTGTCAGGAACTGGAATACACTGTCTTACACTTCGATCCAGAGCATCCCAACCATGCTCAATGAGAGAAATAAACTTTTTGTACATTTCTGGGATATTATATTTCAGCTCATAAAACATGGGACTAACACATGTTGCGTTTATATTTTTGTTCAGTGTACATGGCTCTGGCTAGGGCTGTGTCCTACTCATGGACCAGTCGCCATTATAGTCAGTGGCCACAAAGTGATCACTGGACACGGTCAACCCCAGCTGGTTAATGACTTCAGGATTCGTATCGACATCATACGCACAATGTCGGATAGCCTGCAGCCAAAGCTCCATCACGGTCAGGAAAAAAGTGGAAATGTGTAGTGTATTTGTATTTGACCGGAACATTACTGCACTTCATTTTGGCAAACGTTACTCAGCTACCAACGTTATTTGCCTTACTTTTCTTCAGAGATAACTAACCGCTAGCCTAGCTAGCTAACAACTCTGTCTACTTCCTTTCGTTCTGATTTCCTTTCTTGAAGACCAATCGTAAAACGCTCCTTCATCCCGCCTCCTGTAAGTATTCATCTTAGAACCACAAAGAAGAGTATCTACCGGATTACAGACTATATGGAAGACTTTTGCGCTAGCACGAAGTAGGTCTTAGTTTTTTATACTTTTTACATTAAACAACATTTATTTGGCAATTCAATGCCGAGACCCCAATCGTTGTTTATGTAACAATAAATATACATAGTTAATACATTTTAGGTCATTTCGGAAATCATGCATTTTTATATGAAAACACAGACATCTAAATACTAAAACAATGGACCTAAAAACTGTCTGGGGTACTGACAAAAAGCCAAGCAAGTGTTATAAAGAGCACAGAAGTGTTTTTGGGTGAACTTCCCCTTTAACATTTTACTAGATAACTTTAACTTACATTGTCTTTTTTATTTTATTGAATGATATCAGTCAATATGGGGAGGGAGAAACCTTGTGTATTCTGCACCAGGATCAGGGAACTCCTGCTTTATACGGGACACCACACAGGAAGGTATGACCACTGACATGTTTGCCAAGGTAGCCCCATTACCACCAGACAAAATGCCGATAGGCACAGTAACTATCGGCTGGGAATGACAATGAAATATGAAAGGTGCACATTGTTACATTAGCAGAACACTGCTTCTATGGTATTATGTAAAGGGTTGTTTATTCTACATGGACCTGTTACTACTAGGGCTGTCAAAAATAGCGCGTTAACGACGTTAATTAGTTGTTTGCTGTTAATTACGTCAATTTTTTTAACGCATTTCACGCATGCGCAGTGTGACAAATTATTCAGGTCAGGAAAGTGGTTGGGAGCTAGAGGCGAGATGGAGCAAGGTGAGCAAAGTGGGCCTATTGACGGATTCAAATATAAAAAGAATGATGATGGTACAGTTAACAAGTACAAGGTTATTTGCAAGATTTGTAAGAAGGAGTTTCAATTTCACCGGAGCTGTTCAAGCTTGAAGTACCATGTCAACGCCAAACATGCGTTTGCTGGGCCGTCAGATTCAGCAAGTGGTTTGCGCCAGACCACGCTGAATGTTTGCAGGCAATTAACAAAATCAACCTCAGATAATTTGACCAACACAATAGCAAAATGGATTGCAAAGGATTGTAGACCCATTAGCATTGTAGAAGACTCAGGTTTCCTTGATGTTTTGCAAGTGGCGTCTCAAGACTCATTCTATAAGCCACCGTCAAGAGCCACAGTTATGAAGAAAATCCACGAGCTCTATGAAAACGAAAAAGAAAAAAGGAAAGAGGTCTTGGCTCAAGTAAATCATATCGCCCTGACAGGAGACCATTGGACATCAGTGAGTAACAACAATTACCTCGGAGTAACTGCACATTTAATCAGTGACACGTGGGAACTGAAGTCTTTTGCGCTGACTATATTAAAAACTGAGGAGCGTCATTTTGCGGAGGCTTGTAAAGAACAGTTCCTGTCTGTTGCACGTGAGTGGGACATCGTATGCATTTCAGAAAAAAAATGGTTAGGATTCAGGTGTAATTGCAAATAGTGATTAATCATGATTAATCCACTGAAAATTCTGATTAATTTGATTAAAAATTTTAATCATTTGACAGCCCTAGTTACTACATTTGAAAGTTATCAAAACATTTAGTTTAGAATATCTACATAACTTCACAAATTGCATTCGTATTCAAAGCTTCCTCCGGCATCTCACCATACATCTGCCTGTAGTTATTGAACTCAACCTGCAGGAGGTTGGTTTGTTGTGATTGAGATGGGGGGGGGGGGGAAACAGCTGCGGGCAAGGTTCTGACAGACAGATGGGTGTGTCTTGGTGGTGGCAAGTACACTCCCAAGAAACACACACATCAAACCACAACCCCAAGCCAACTCACGTTCAGCTTCTGTCATGGCAGCCAACATTTCTTGAGAAAGAAAAAAAACAAGGCAAAATCAGTGGGTGCAGTTCCCCTTTAATTTCTTCCAGCGAGCTCCTCCCTGAGATAACCAGTGTGGACTGGCCACAGAGACATGGGTCTGGTGGAACAAAACACAGAGAGAGAGAGAGAGAACAACAAGATAGGCCTCTGCCAAGTTAACCAAGTCAGGCCTCAGTCTCCTTCTCTGCTCCGTTTTCTCTCTCTTTCCCTTTTCCTTTGTAAGGGTCTGGCAGCGTGAACTATGTCTGTATGTTGCCCCCAAGCATCGCTAAACTTGCAGGGCACATACACACTGCATTGACTATGCTCCAATTCCTCAGTCAGTGCACACAGACAACAATGATCAATGGAGCACCCAGGCGAGAGGATCACAGACTTACTCAGACCAGGACATGGGTACCCCCTCTCTGTCTCTCTCTCTCTCTCTCCATACAGTTAGGGCTGGGCGATATATCAAATTAATTTGAATGTGTTTGGGCGCGATGTTCCAAATGCCTGTATAGCATTTTTATAAGCGTTCTGTCTTTTTGGCCTTGTCTCCTTATGTGCTGTGTGCACCTTCCCACTCGCAGACACCAAGCCCCTCCCCCTGTCACTCATAAGAACAAAGAGAAAAGATCACTTCTTCCTCTCTGACAACAAGCAGTTTAAACTCACTATTTGCATTTGAGGTTTGGTCCAACAGAATCGGTCACTTGGACACCGAAACGCCTAGAATCATTATTTTACCGTAATAGACTTGGAACTTAACCTTTCTAACAATAATTTTTTGGGGGGTCACAAGGGCAATACAATCATAAAAATAAAATGACACTTTCCCCCCTCATAAACCTCAGGACAATCCCATATCATATGTTTGTATGTGACAAGTGTATTGAGGTTACATAGGTCACAGTACAGGCTTTGAGCCTGTTTTGCATGAAATCTTACAAGTGGTGTCCAGTAAGATCTACGACTAAGTTTAAAATGAATTAAATTGATGGTTTGGGTTCTTTGATGAGAAATATATTCTCCCAGACATTCTCCCAATCAATAGCCTCATTATCGACAGCCAAAACATTTATCCATGCTTTAACCATTGAAAGATGAGAATAAATAGCAGAAGAAAAGAAAACTCTGGACTGGAATGTAAAAATCCACTCCATCACCAGGTATCTTCCCAAACTTGGACCCCATAGGCAGGAAGCGCTGAACGCAGTCTAAGATATACAAAGAATGACAACCCTTGCAAATCAAAACGAAGATGAAGTTCCTGAAAACTAAGTAGACCCTTTGAGTGCCTTCGGAAAGTATTCAGACCCCTTGACGTTTTCCATTTTGTTACGTTACAGCCTTATTCTAAAATGGATTAAATATTATTTTTTGCAATCTACACTCAATACCTTAATTACAAAGCGAAAAACAGGTTTAGATTTTTTTGCAAATGTATTAAAAATAAAAAAACAGAAATACCTTATTTACATACAGTACCAGTCAAAAGTTGACACCTACTCATTCCAGGGTTTTTCTTTATTTTTACTATTTTCTACATTGTAGAATAATAGTGACTATGAAATAACACATATGGAATCATGTAGTAACCAAAAATGTGTTAAACAAATCAAAATATATTTTATAGTTGAGAATCTTCAAAGTAGCCTTGATAGCTTTGCACACTCTTCCTAGAGCTGGCCGCCTGGCCAAACTGAGCAATCGGGGGAGAAGGGCCTTGGTCAGGGAGGTGATCAAGAACCCATGGTTACTCGGACAAAGCTCTATAGTTCCTCTGTGGAGATGGGAGAACCTTCCAGAAGGACAACCATCTCTGCAGCACTCCACCAATCAGGCCTTTATGGTAGAGTGGCCAGATGGAAGCCACTCCTCAGTTAAAGGCACGACAGCTCGCTTGGAGTTTGTCAAAAGACCATGAGAAACACGATTTTCTGGTCTGACGAAACCAAGACTGAACTCTTTGGCCTGAATGCCAAACGTCACGTCTGGAGGAAAGCTGGAACCATCCCTACGGTGAAGCATGGTAGTGGCAGCATCATGCTGTGGATGTTTTTCAGTGGCAGGGACTGGGAGACAGGATCGAGGGAAAGATCAACTGAGCAAAATACAGAGAGATCCTTGATGAAAACCTGCTCCAGAGCGCTCAGGCCCTCAGACTGGTGTGAAGGTTCACCTTCCAACAGGACAATGAGCACACAGCCAAGACAACGCAGGAGTAGCTTCGGGACAAGTCTCTGAATGTCCTTGAGTGGCCCAGCCAGAGCCCTGAATTGAACCCGATCGAACATCTCTGGAGATACCTGAAAATAGCTGTGCAGCAATTCTCCCCATCCAACCTGACAGAGCTTGAGAGGATCTGCAGAGAGGAATGGGAGAAATTCCCCAAATACAGGAGCGCCAAGCTTGTAACGTCATACCAAAGAAGACTCGAGGCTGTAATCGTTGCCAAAAGTTCTTCAACAAAGTACTGAGTAAATGGTCTGAATACTTATGTAAATGTAATATCCGTTTATTTTTAATACATTTGCAAACATTTCTACAAACCTGTTTTTGCTTTGTCATTATGGGGTATTGTGTGTAGATTGATGAGGGAAAAAACAACGTAATCAATTTTAGAATAAGGCTGTAATGTAACAAAATGTGGAAAAGGTCAAGGGGTCTGAATACTTTCTGAATGCACTGTATCCCCTAGATTATTGACCCCTTTTGCAGACCAGGCTCTAGACGCAAAAGGTTTATTACCGGAAGTAATAGCCTTGTTATGCCATAGAGGGGTATGGAGATGCCATTTCCAGTTACCACCTACACACTTCTCAACCTTCCTAAAATTCTCTATTGTATCAGAAATAATAGGACCAAAATATGGCATGCATTTCTTATTAGATATACCAGAAAACACATCCTGCAATCTAGTAGGTGAAACAAGTTCTTCCTCAATAGCTCTCCAGGAAACTGATGTAGACTGATTAAACCATGATCTAAGTTTGCTTTACTGGAAAGATTGGTGGAAAATACAAAAATGTGGTAATGCAAGTCCACCGTTACACTTCTGTCATTGTAACACCTCAAACCTAATCTTTGGATGTTTTCCATTCCAAAGTTATTTACATATACGTTTATCAATCATTCCCCAATAGCCTATTGGTGGAGGGAGTGGGATCATCATGCTCAGGAAACTAATATGTGGCAGCCCATTCATCTTTATGGAAGCGACCCTTGTTTGTCAAGAAGCAGGCAACTTCTCCCAAACAGTTAAATCTCATTCAACCTCCTTGTAAATTGTCTCATTATTAAACTTCACCAGACCATGCAGAGATGTTTGTATACGAATACCCAAATAAGTGAACTGTGTTTTCATAAGAATTGTTGAGGGAAGTTAAACTTTCTTGGCCGCTTCATTCAGTAACATTAATGCTGATTTTGTCCAATTTATCTCATACCTGGACAGCAATTTGAATTATTCAAATGTGGATAATAAAGTTGAGATAGAATTCTGAATATCTGTCATACATAGGAGAATATCATCCGCATATAGTAATATATGAGAGGAAGATTTAAAATCAGTATAGGAGAAGCAATTACATTCTGCCTTAGATGTTGTGCTAAAGGCTCTAGCAACAAAATGAATAATGTTGGGGATAGGCCGTCTCCTTGTCTACATCCCCGAAAAATAGGGAATGGACTTGTGTATGCCATTAGTAGAAACCATAGCAACAGGATTAGCATATAACACACAAACCATATCGATAAAATTATTTCCCAAATCAAATTTCTCCAAGACAACACACAAGTACTGCCATTCAAGCCTGTCAAAAGCCTTCTCGGCATCTAGAGACAGCACAGCACACGGTGTGTCCAGCTGTTGTGTTTCATGTATTACATGACATTTATTGTCAGCTGCAAGGCGACGTTTCATAAAACCTGACTGGTTCACGTGAATCAACTTATCCAAATACCTTTCCATCTGTAACGCCAATACTTTTGAATAAAATGTTTGGTCAGAATTAATTAAAGATATTGGACGATAATTTGCGTGCAGTTCAGGTGGAATGCCATCCGGGCCAGGTGATTTACCCTTTTTAGCACCTTTCAGTGCTGACTCCAGTTCCTCTAATGAGATGGGTCGGCCCGGATCCGTAGATTGCTTCTCATCCAATACGGGCAAATCAAGATTATCTAAAAACTGCTTGCATTTATCTGGCTCAAAATGGATAGAAGATTTATATAACTTCTGGTAAAAAGACTGAAATGTTGCATTAATTTCCTGTGGATCAGAAAGTAAGCCTTTAGATAGGGATTGAATAGATTCTATAGAAGCACAAGATTCACTTTGTTTCAATTTTAAGGCTAGAAACCTGCTTGATTTGCTCCCATTAAAATAATAGTTCTGCCTCACTCTATGCATGAACTCAGCTCTCCTCCTTAATAAATCATTCAATTCCAGTTTAACCACCCTCAAATCATTGCTGACATTATTTGAGTAATTCCTTTTCAGGTTCTGTTAAAGGGATTTTTTTTGTCATTTAGCAGTCATATCCAGAGCGACTTACAGGAGCAATTAGGGTTAAGTGCCTTGCTCAAGGGCACATCGACAGATGTTTCACCTAGTCGGCTCGGGGATTAGAACCAGCGACCTTTCGGTTACTGGCACAACGCTCTTAACCACTAAGCTACCTCCCGCACATCTATCACTCGTGTTAATAGTAAATTGTAATTATTTTGCACTATGGCCTATTTATTGCCTTACCTCCATAACTTACTACATTTGCACACACTGTATATAGATTTTCTATTGTGTTATTGACTGTATGTTTTGTTTATTCCATATGTAACTCTGTGTTGTTGTTGTTTTTAAATCACACTGCTTTGCTTTATCTTGGCCAGGTCACAGTTGTAAATGAGAACTTGTTCTCAACTGGCTTACCTGGTTAAATAAAGATGAAATAAAATAAAATAAAAAGCTAACCACTTAGCTAGATAGCTAACTAGTTACTAAATTAGCAAATCAAATGCACAACTGGAGAATATTTAGCACATTTTAGACAGTTAACTTAATAGTAAAGCTATCTAGCTGGCAAACATGAAGTTGTGAATTCCATACTGTAATTAGATCACCTGGCGCATGCTGCACGACAGTGAGTGATTCACAAGGCTCCGATCTCGCCATTGTGGGCTTGTAAACAACCACCACAAACTACATATTAATGTGACAGATGAAATGAAGAACTCAATGTTCTTCATCTCCTAACGATTTGCACAAGTTGACTGCAGGTATTTACTTTAAAAAAGGTAGCTACAAATATTTACATTTATTTAAAAACTTGAAAGAAATAGTTTCATTGGTATTGAAAACCCAGTATACGGTATACTGCCTAGAACAGACCCTACTAAAAGAAGAGAGAAAATCAATAAACATGATTGTGGAAAAATTGTCGCATGCGACATTGCGGTACCACATACTGTTAGCAGCCTTTTAGCTACAGACTTATGTGCAAGCTGTCTAGTCTGTGTTTTATAAATGTGCAATGAGCAACAAAAAAACGGTATTTTCATAGACAGACTTGAAAGCCAGATCAGTGAGTGATTATTGCAAAAAAGCTTATTTAGAGAAAAAGGAAAAAAATAGGCATATCGTGAATCGCCCATAAATTTTAAAAAAATGGAGATAGGATTTTTAGGCCATATCACCCAGACCTACATACAGTACCATACACACTAGGGCTGTCCCTGGCACACAAAAAAATATTGTTCGACCGAGAGTCTTCTTTTTGATGTTCCTGATCCCCCTCCTCCCACTGCTGATGGCCTTCGCAGATTCTGCCGTTATGCTCCTGAAGTTGCTGGGAATAGGCTACACCAGGGGGCGGCAACCTTTTCCATTTAGAGTGCCAATCTATCTTATCATTTCTACTGATCTGCATGCCAGTTATGATTTTCATATGCACATTTTCATGGAACAGTTTTATTTAATTTATAATAGTGTTTGTATCTCAAAATCATTGTCATGTGGTTAATCTAAATTGTATCTAAATAAAATTGATACAAATCTAAAAGTGACTTCTATTGCCATTGCCAACTATGTAAAAATAGCCTACATAAAGCCAACAAATAAAAACATTGCAGCCTTCAGGTAGAAAATATCCTGATAAAAATAAATATCCTATAAAATCACATTGGCTACGCATGGCCTGTCTGCAACACACTTGAAACATTGTATCGACTATCAACTGTGTCCAGCTAAAGCTTGTGCTAGCAAACTTGCAATATTGCATAAAATATTCTGGGCCCTCAGTTCTGTGAGCTTGGGAAAGACACAGCTGTAGGCTATTTGTGCAAGGGATAACAAGTAATCAGGTATTTTATGAAGTTTCCACTGGATCAGAATAATACATTTATGTATTTTTTTAAAGGTATTGTTTTCTCTTTAGGCTATTCAACCCACCCGCCACCCACCCACCCTTCATCCACACTATTTAAAGTGGAACTGACAGCGTTTTAACTACGTTGCAGATATAAAACAAACAGACAATCATAGTATTAGTCAAAAATATCAAATTCCCAGTTTATGCTACAAAACAAACTTTAAGAGGTTTTAAAAATAGGTTCTACTTGACTGAACATTCCATGACGTACACTAACGCATTGTTGGCAGAATAGATTGATGCAGTTCAATAGATGAATAATATAATTCACCAATACAGACTTTGGTAGTCCAGAAAATATTGCTATCATGTTGTAAATCACAGCTGGCCTGTTTGCTGCCTCCATTCGGGATGCACTGTTACAGTTTCAATGACTGAATATTTTGGACAAAAACTGACAAATGTAACTGAGGTTGGGAATATCAATACAATCTGACTAGCAAGGTCAATGATCACAAGTCAGTCATAAGGTGGCTAATAGGCTAGCGTATCTATTTATGTAGCAAGCTAAAAACACAGAGCCAAACATTAGCTAGAGAGCTAGCTGCCAGGAGGATGTCATGTCATTGGAGGAGAGGGCGAGTGACTGACTTTTTCCCCTCATAACGTTTTTCAGTGGCTATACACAGCTAGAGATGCAGGTGTCATTTGATTGGCTAGCAAGAACGTGAACAACTGTTATCCAGTTAGCTAGCATATCTCTGGCGTTCGCACAGAATAACTGATGAATTTACACATTTACGAACGCGCATCTCCCGCTGAATATGACTGGTGTCAATAAATGTAGGCAGAAAAAGTAATAGTTTGTCACGAACGCTCTAGATAACATGTTAACAGCCTAACCAACTCTGCTAGGGAGAGTAAATGGTCAGAGTGAGATGTTCTCTCATTTGTGTCTGGAAGTAGCTAGCTAGCAAGCTAGCCAACTTTAGACAGCTTGCTTGGGTGCTTGGTTAGGAAAGCATGCATTGGTAGGCAAGCTGCAGAAGGACGAGTAGGCTACAATTCCCCATCGTTTATCAGGGAAATTTTGACAGCCAACTAGCTGAAAAAGTTTGAGAGGGTTTATCTATTGTTCCTACGTTAGATTTTTGCACATCTTGCTCTGACTAGCATTAGTTCTTGATCTTGTTGATGTGCATAACTGAGGGAGAGATAGCCTGCCTTTTCATAGTTGTTTGATCAATAGGACTGTAAAGTTCCCAAATGTAAGAGGCCTTCCGTGGTATTTACAGAAATCCATTCAGGTGTATTTTGTGTCTTTTGCAGAATGTGTTCTAATGATGTAAAGTCACACTGTTGCAACTGCCTGTAAACACACAGTCCAGTTGAACGTGAATGATGGCAGGCCTGTGTGGCAAATGGCTTGTTTGCATAAAGGCCTACTATAGCCTTGATTGGCTATGGCGCACAGGTATGCGTAGACTCTGGTGTTGGATGAGATAGATGTTTTTAGTAGGTTTTATTTCCTGCAGTGTCTATTAATTGTCCAAAAGCACAACCCCCCAGGCTTGCCACAGTCCTCATAAGCTGTGAGGGATGATGCAGTGCATCATACCAAAGATGAACATCGTATCACAAACAAAAAAATAGTTCCCCATATTCCCTCACTCATTTTCTGTGTCACAAGTTAACCGCAAAAACAGGTCATGGTGACTACACTGGTTCTTGATTCGAATTCTTACACATTTCATGAGGGTCCCAATCTGTCAGTTCTCGCGCCACGTATTATAACGTTTTGAGTGCATGCCTGGGAATGTATTTGCAGCAGAAAAATGCACATGTTACAACTACCTACCTACATCCCTATGGCCTATTTATTGCCATACCTCCATAACTTACTACATTCGCACACACTGTTTATATATTTTCTGTTGTATTTTTGACTTTGTTTTGTTTACCCCATATGTAACTGTGTTGTTTTTATCGCACTGCTTTGCTTTATATTGGCCAGGTCGCAGTTGTAAATGAGAACTTGTTCTCAACTGGCTTACCTGGTTAAATAAAAAATGAAAAAAATTAAAACATGAGCTGTGTTTACCAATTCTGCTCTGGAGACGTCTAGACGCTCGCTAGCTGGCTAGCGTTAGCTAGCTGGTTAATGTTGGCCAGGTAGTGTCCTTACGTTAACTAGCAGGCTAATTTCGTAGTTACTCCAAGTCAAAACAAGTTTATTTTTCGAGCCTCTGCTGGCTAGCTAGATACCCACAGCCGTCGAAGTGTCTGTTTGGGTTTGTTCCATAACATTTTATTATCAACATGTCCGGACATTTTCATCCATTCTACCGCGCGAGCCTCGATCCACACTCACCGGCCCGAGTTGTGTCTGTGAGGTCGTGGTTGGCTGCGCTCCTCGGGAACTCCTTCAGTTTCCTGCCGCTGAGGTTGAGACAACCAGTTGCCGAGGCTTCGTCTAATGCCCTGTCCAGTGACCGATTCCAAGATGCAGGACCCGGTGCCCCTACTCCATTACCGGGAGCCCCTACCGCTCCAGAATTGCCGACCGCAAAAGTCGGTCCGGTGTTCTCCGCAGAAAGCAACACCGAAGCCGCCATT
The DNA here is from genome assembly GCF_964263955.1 of Coregonus lavaretus. Lineage (NCBI taxonomy): Eukaryota > Metazoa > Chordata > Actinopteri > Salmoniformes > Salmonidae > Coregonus > Coregonus lavaretus. Next base: position 2,931,039 of record NC_140013.1, on the reverse strand, counting down.
ACACAGCTAGCTAACTCCCACCGATTCTCTCACTACCCTGCAGCCGCTAAATTGATAGTACGCAAGCGCAGAATGTGAGGGCAGACTGAAGCGTTGTAGAAGGGAGAGGCTAGTTTGGGAATTGGCCATGCCCAGTGATAATAAAAATGTAAGATCTCCCTCCTCCCCACCCCAGCCTTACTCTCAAAGTAATGAGATATGAATGACATCATCTACTCTTGGTGTGACGTTCCTGACTGATTTGGATTTTACTCTCAAAATCATCTTGTGTGAATGTTACTTTGAACTTTGTCACTGTTCACTAGGCTATCATTAGGCATTTCATAGCCTAAAAATTACATCTATAGAGCAGTGGTTCTCAATAGGGGGCCCAAGGGAGTTGTTTACAGGGGTCCCTGAAAAAGCAGAGATGAAACAGAAGAACCATAATATAAAACTAACTAAGTAGTGGGCCTCAGAAAGGAAAAGTTTGAGAACCCCAGCAATAGTACTAAGGTCATAGCCTATAATGAGACTATAGCCCAACAGTGCAAGTGTGTCTGACCGACCATTGGTCTGCCTGACCACTAATGAAAACAGCTCGATTGGTTGAACCTTGAAATAATCCAAAAGGTAACAATATCAAATCACATTCAAGAACAATACAAACAAAACAAATTGGGCCAAATTAGATATCACGTGTATTACATTTCAGGTAATTACTATAGCTCCCTCCTTGGGCCAATCAGTGTAATTTTGTAGTGCCGGATCTCCATGGCAAGACGCATTCTTCACCCAAGTTTTCGCCAGTGCTGTCTAAGATATCGCGTGTGACTAACGTACTACGGACAGAGACAGATCCACAGTCCCCGATTTCATCGTGGTGGACAATAATCAGTCTAAAACATCAAATTCAAATGCTTACCATAGCTTGATGTCAGTCCATTGACAGAACAGAAATGTTATGTTATTCAAATGATATTACATAGAATCATATAGGCAGCTAAAGCAGATGTGATCAGCTAAACATTTGAGTGATAGTGGACTGTCAGGGCCACGAACAGGCCAGTGAGATAAAAACTTCCTCCACTGGACTGTCCACTATCCCACTACAGTACTAATTAATTGTATTGCAACAATACATAATTTACTCAACAGGTATCAGTCAGTGCTCAAATGAACAATGAGAATGACCAAAATAAGACAAAGTTTACTAAGTTAATAAAAAACAAGGCAACAGTAAACATGTTGTCCCCCACGAATGATGCAGCGCCCCCCTTGGGCCACTCAGTGTAATTTTGTAAATGACGGATTTCTATGACTAGACTCATCATTCACCCACGTTTCGTCAAAATCAGGCCAGTGGTGTCTGAGATATTGCGTGGGTTAGCTAGACTCATCCCTGAGCATGTTAGCCAAATTTCATCACTCTGAGTCAAACAGATTCAGATATATAAACATGTGCCCGTGCATGTGCCCTTGCGCCACCATGTGGTCGACATGAATCTTCTTGTTGAGTCTGTACAGTGTTTTCAACATGTGTACCAAATTTTGTTACAAAACGAATATCCTTGACTGATTTATATGCATTTATGTGCCAGACCATGCCCATGTGAATTTTTATTGGTCAATAGCGGCCATGTTGTTTTAGGTCTGGAAAATATTGTCCATAGATGCTACCAACAGTGCCTTCAGAAAGTATTCATTCATACCCCTTGACTTATTCCACATTTTGTTGTGTTACAGCCTGAATTCAAAATTGATTAAATATATTTTTTTCTCAGCCATCTACATACAATACCCCATAATGAGAAAGTGAAAACATGTTTTTAGACATTTTTGCAAATGTATTGAAAAATAAATACAGAAATATCTCATTTACATAAGTATTCATACCCCTGAGTCAATACTTTGTAGAAGCACCTTTGGCAGCGATTACAGCTTTGAATCTTTCTGGGTAAGTCTCTAAGAGCTTTCCACGCCTGGATTGTGCAATATTTGCACAATTCTTCAAGTTCTGTCAAATTGGTTGTTGATCATTGCTAGACAACCATATTCAGGAGTTGCCATAGATTTGTCAAAACTGTAACTCGGTCACTCAGGAACATTCACTGTCTTCTTGGTAAGCAACTCCAGTGTATTATTTATTATATTAGATTTGGTGTTTGAGGTTATTGTGCTGCTGAAATGTGAATTCATCTCCCAGTATCTGGTGGAAAGCAGACTGAACAAGGTTTTCCTCTAGGATTTTGCCTGTGCTTAGCTCCATTCCGTTTCATTTTTATCCGGAAAAACTCCCCAGTCCTTAATGATTACAAACATACCCATAACATGATGCAGCCACCACTATGCTTGAAAATATGGAGAGTGGCACAGAGTAATGTGTTGTATTGAATTTGCAAAAAGTTAATTGCTTTGCCACGTTTTTTGCAGTATTACTTTAGTGCTTTGTTGCAAACAGGATGCATGTTTTTGAATATTTTTATTCTGTACATGCTTCCTTCTTTTCACTGTCAATTAGCTTAATATTGTGGAGTAACTACAATGTTGTTGATCCATCCTCAGTTTTCTCCTATCACAGCCATTAAACTCTGTAACTGTTTTAAAGTCACCATTGACCTCATGGTGAAATCCCTGAGTGGTTTCCTTCCTCTCCGTCAACTGAGTTAGGAAGGACGCCTGTATCTTTGTAGTGACTGGGTGTATTGGGAAAGGGAAGGGAAAGGGCATACCTAGTCAGTTGCACAACTGAATGCATTCAACCAAAATGTGTCTTCCGCATTTAACCCAACCCCTCTGAATCAGAGAGGTGCGGGGGGCTGCCTTAATCAACGTCCACGTCATCAGCGCCCGGGGAGCAGCTGTTGTTGGTGGTTAACTGCTTTGCTCAAGGGCAGAACTGCAGAATTCGAACCAGCGACCTTTCCGTTACTGGCCCAACGCTCTTAACCACTAGGCTACACCATCCAAAGTTTAATCAATAACTTCACCATGCTCAAGAGGATATTCAATGTCTGCTTTTTACATTTTTATCCATCTACCAATAGGAGCCCTTCTTTGTGAGGCATTGGAAAACCTCCCTGGTCTTTGTGGTTGAACTTGTGTTTGAAATTCACTGCTCAGCTGAGGGACCTTACAGATAATAGTATGTGTGGGGTACAGGAATTAGGTAGTCATTCAAACGTCATGTTAAACACTATTATTGCACACAGAGTCCATGCAACTTATTATGTGACTTGTTAAGCAAATGTTTACTCCTGAATTTATTTAGGCTTGCCATAAAAAAGGGGTTGAATACTTATTGAAACAAAAAAAATTCAAAAAACATTATTCCACTTTGACATTATGGGGTATTGTGTGTAGGCCAGTGACAAACAATCTAAAGTTAATCCATTTTCAATTCAGCCTGTAACACAACAAAATGTGGAAAAAGTCACGGGGTGTGAATACTTTCTGAAGGCACTGTATCAAGTTTCCTGCAGATCGGTCATTCGGTGCCAGAAGAGTAGTGTAACAGATAGAACAGTTACACAAATCTTTGGTAGTGTTTTAAGTGTTTTTCACAAAATTCAAAATGGCGGAAAATCCATCATGGCGAACATTATGGATCCCTGGCCTGAGGCAAATTTGTTCCTTGTGAGGAGAGGGACCTATGTACCAAATTTCATGACTTTAGGTCAAACGGGGTGAGGCCCTTGACCTGTCAAGTTAGCATTTTTAATCTCTTGTTCTAGCGCCACCATCTGGCAAATCAGTGTAATTTTGTAAATGCCTGATCTCTATAGACAGGGATCTCTATTTACGGGTTGGTTGTTTAGGAACAAAACTGATGCATCCTGAGTTTAAGGTGGCAATGACAAAAAGAGCAACGGATCATTTATCTCTTTACACAATGGAGTTGTTGGCCATACTATTGGCTGCAGAGTGGGTGGGGGAGGTGAGGCCAGACAGAGTAGTCATCTGCTCTGACTCCTGTGCAGCACTGATGAGCTTAAATTCATTTGTGACTCGGAGCAGACAGGATGTATTGTATGAGGTTTTGCAGTGCTTATATAGGGTGAGACAGATGGGGGTATTTGTGATGTTCCTCTGGGTACCAGCTCATGTGGGAATAGAAGGGAAGGAGGAGGTGGATATCGCCAAGCAGGCTCTTAAACATCCTGATGTTGAGATGGAATTGTCAATCAGTAAAGGAGAAGCCAAGGGGTTGATAAAAACAGTGGTTAAAAACAAATGGCAAGAGTTGTTGTGGAAACGGGAGGGAAAGGAAAGAGACCTGTATAAGATTCAGGAAAAGGTTGGGTCAGGGAGGTCATCAGGCTGAGAGAGAAGGGAGGAAAATGTAATCACAAGGCTGTGACTGGGACACACAAGGCTCAATAGTACATTGAAATTGGCAAGGAAACATCATTGTCAGGAGGAGATGGAGACAGTGGAACACGTTCTATTTCAGTGCCAGAAATATGGGAGGGAAAGGGAGTGATTGTTATAAGATTTGAGGAGTAATGGGGTTGAAGAGCCAAGATTAAGTGAACTGCAGGGGAAATCTTCAGGGGATGTAGTATTTAATTATGTATTTAATTTCCTTAGGGAGACGAGATTATTGGGTAGGATTTAGACCTTCCGTCTCTGGTCCACACTCCAGTCCAGTTGGTGGCGGTAATGCACCTTAAAGTTGGTTGCCAACAGCCATAAAAATCCACAGAAGAAGAAGACGAAGAAGAAGAAGAAGAAGAAAAAAAACGCAACAATGGGGCAAAACAGACAGTGTTGGCTTAGATTGTTTTTATTTTTATTTCACCTTTATTTAACCAGGTAAGCCAGTTGAGAACAAGTTCTCATTTACAACTGCGACCTGGCCAAGATAAAGCAAAGCAGTGCGATAAAAACAACAACACAGAGTTACATATGGGGTAAACAAAACACAAAGTCAAAAATACAACAGAAAATATATATACAGTGTGTGCAAATGTAGCAAGTTATGGAGGTAAGGCAATAAATAGACCATAGTGCAAAATAATTACAATTTAGTATTAACACTGGAATGATAGATGTGCAAGAGATGATGTGCAAATAGAGATACTGAGGTGCAAATGAGCAAAATCAATAACAATATGGGGATGAGGTAGTTGGGTGGGCTAATTTCAGATGGGCTGTGTACAGGTGCAGTGATCGGTAAGGTGCTCTGACAACTGATGCTTAAAGTTAGTGAGGGAGATAAGAGTCTCCAGCTTCAGAGATTTTTGCAGTTCGTTCCAGTCATTGGCAGCAGAGAACTGGAAGGAATGGCGGCCAAAGGAGGTGTTGGCAACATGTAAACTATATTTCGTAGAGACATTTGCAGAAGTTCATAGATGTAAGCACCTGTGTGATGAGAGCAAGAGGATACATAGGGAAAAGTGAAAGGAGCATGGAGATGTTTTGAAGAAAAAAGGGGAGTCAGGAGAAGCTATGGATGCAGTGTTTTCTATGTATGAGGTGACAAAGGCGTTGGAGGGATGCGGGCGGACTGCTCCTGGAGAAGATAGGGTGTGTTATGTGATGTTGAAGCATGCACCGAACAGTGTGTTGGAAGCAGATTTAGGGTTGTATAATAAGGTGTGGAGGATTGGGGTGATACCTGCTGGGTGGAAACATGCTGTGGTGTTGCCGTTTGTAAAAACAGGTAAAGATCCTGCTAGGGTGGGCAGTTATAGGCCTATTGCATTGAACATCCAATATGTGTTGATGGAAAAGATGATAGTGAGTAGGATGATGTACTGTATTTCTTGGAAGTTAGGGGTTTGTTGAGCGTAGCACAGAGTGAGTTCAGTAGAGGGAGGTCTGCCATGGATGCCCTGGTGACAGTTATTACAGAGATAGCCAAGGCCCTGACAATAAAAGAAGTGATGAGTGTTGTGTATTTTGACATTGAGAAAGCTTACGATAACATGGGAAGGGAACGGTTGTTGATCAAGTTGAGTGCATTGGACATTGGGGAAAGTCCGTATAACTGGATCATGGACTTCCTGTTCGATCGGATGATGCGGGTGAGGTTGGGGTCAGAATTGTCAATGTGGTTTGAAGTGGACAATGGTACTCAGGGAAGTGTGGTTAGTTCGGTGTTGTTCACCCTGATGATAGATTATATATTTTAAAAGGTGGGACAGGGAGTGGGTGTGGCCTTGTATGCTGATGATGGGGCTGTATGGAAGATGGGTGGGAATGTGAAATATGTGATGAGGATGATTCAAGAAGCTGTGGGAGTTGTGGAAGATTGGTCTCTAACATGAGGGTTTAGGATGTCTGTGGCCAAGTCCTGCTTTATGGTTTTTCTAGGAGGAAGGTTATAGATGTTAGGCTGCAAATATACAGTCAGGATATAGGTAGGGTGTCTGACTTTAAGTATTTAGGGATGTGGTTTGATGAGAGGCTTACATGGAAGAGACATGTTGAGTAAATTGAAATTAAGTGTAGGAAGGTGTTGAACCTCATGAGGGCAGTGACTCATGAGGGATATTATTGGGGGTCAGATAGATAAACACTGTTGTGTATGTATCAGGCATTGATCAGGTCATCTTTGGATTATGGGTGCTTTGTATATGTATCGGCAGCCAAAACGGTACTACAGTGCCTGGACAGGATAGAGTCAATGGCCCTGAGATTGTGTGTGGGTGCCTTCAGAATGACACCTGTTGAGGCATTGCAGGTGGATAGTGGGGAACTGCCACTACCCGAAACGTTTGACCCAAGTTAAACAATTTAAAGGCAATGCTACCAAATACTAATTGAGTGTATGTAAACTTCTGACCCACTGGGAATGTGATGAAAGAAATAAAAGCTGAAAGAAATAATTTGCTCTACTATTATTCTGACATTTCACATTCTTAAAATAAAGTGGTGATCCTAACTGACCAAATACAGGGAATTTTTACTAGGATTAAATGTCAGGAATTGTGAAAAACTGAGTTAAATGTATTTGGCTAAGGTGTATGTAAACTGTAGGCCTAACCCTTGTTATAGAGACGGGCAAAAAGCATATGCTACCCCTTGTTTGCTTAGCCTTAGAAAAAACAACAGTCCAGATTATGTAAAGCGATCTAGGCTATAACAATGATTAACTCCACGATTTTTTCCGCAGTCTACTAGCTTTTCGACGGTCTTGCACAGCCTCAACATCACAGGAAAATGTGGTTGGTTTATTAAATGAGAAAAAGTACAGAAAGTTCGGACGCCATCTTAATCCCTTCTCTTACATGTAAACCATTAGCAACCTATCCAACCTCCATTACTTACAATGTTGGGGAAAATACCATGTTACGTCAATATTTTTAGCGTCATATTGCACTGTTGCACATTATATACCTGAATTAATAGGGTAAAATTAAGAGACGGAAAAAACGTAGTTTCAGTAGTAGGCATTCTCCAAGATTGAAGAAGAAATCTCCAAGATCTCACTAACGCACTCAATTGACGTCACAGCTCCCCCTAGCAGCAGTAATCATATACATACATTAAATGTAAATACCCGGGAGGCCTATAAAATGATACAAGGGATGGCTCAATAAAATAACAAAACATCAAAAATATGACAATACAAAAAAACATCAAAACATCAAAAATATGACCATACATATCTGTGTGTGTCACATATACACATGGCAAATGCTTGGGGACCACCTTGACATCTCTGATCTGCTTGCCTCAATAAATTAATGCTAGAACATTGGTAGCCAGGATTAGCTATTTGTATCTAGTCTCCAAATAATTGCATAATGGTGTTATCTTTTGTTTGCATGTGAACATATCTTTTTTTGTCGGTCCTGTCAATGTTGAGTGATCACACAAGCCTCAGCACACATAGAAGGTTACTTTGCCTGCTTGCAAATGTGTGCTAAACGTGGGGATGTTTCATAGTATTTCTGATTATTAACTCCCCACCACCAATGAACAATCTTTTTTTTTTCTTCAGAAAACCACGGAACCACCACTGCAATATAGGCCTACACTCAGATAAAAAGGTGCTATCTACAACCTAAAAGGATTCTTCCGCTGTCCCCATAGGAGAACCCTTTTTGGTTCCAGGTAGAACCCCTTCTGTGCCTAGGTAGAACACTTTTGGGCTTCATTCCACAGAGAGTTCTACATGGAACAAAAAAGGGTTCTCCTTTGGTGACAGCCAAAGAACCCTGTTGGAACCCCTTTCTCAAAGAGTGTACTCAACAAGTTTAGCCTGTTAAGTTTACACCATTTCATTCTGTACTCAAACATTTGCCTGGTATTCAAGATAACACGCAACATAGCACCACCACCTTTGAAGGTTTTCGTCAACCTCTGCTCAGACTTAAATAGCAGTGTTCCAAGAACCTCCACCAGGGGGGACTGTAGTATCCTCAAACGGACAAAAAGGAGACACAAGAGGGAACGCCACACTCATTTAAGATCACGAGGGATCGATCACTATCTCCTTTGCCATCTTCTCATGTCTTTTCTTGGAACTCCATCCACACACTCACATTTTAGGCATTCAGCTGAGGCCTTGGATGGATCATGTTGCAATGAGATGGGCACAGAGGTATGTACAGTTGAAGTCGGAAGTTTACATACACCTTAGCCAAATACATTTAAACTCAGTTTTTCACAATTCCTGACATTTAATCTTAGTAAAAATTCCCTGTCTTAGATCAGTTAGGATCACCACTTCATTTTAAGAATGTGAAATAATAGTAGAGAGAATGATTTATTTCAGCTTTTATTTTTTTCATCACATTCCCAGTGGGTCAGAAGTTTACATACACTCAATTAGTATTTGATAGCATTGCCTTTAAATTGTTTAACTTGGGTCAAACGTTTCAGGTAGCCTTCCACAAGCTTCCCACAATAAGTTGGGTGAATTTTGGCCCATTCCTCCTGACAGAGCTGGTGTAACTGAGTCAGCTTTGTAGGCCTCCATGCTCGCACACGCTTTTTCAGTTCTGCCCACAAATGTTCTATAGGATTGAGATCAGAGCTTTGTGATGGCCACTCCAATACCTTGATTTTGTTGTCCTTAAGCCATTTTGCTACAACTTTGGAAGTATGCTTGGGGTCATTGTCCATTTGGAAGACTCATTTGCGACCAAGCTTTAACTTCCTGACTGATGTCTTGAGATATTTATCCAAAAAGTACGATCTTTGTCCCCATGTGCAGATGCAAACTGTAGTCTGGCTTTTTTATGGCGGTTTTGGAGCAGTGGCTTCTTCCTTGCTGAGCGGCCTTTCAGGTTAGGTCGATATAGGACTCGTTTTATTGTGGATATAGATACTTTTGTACCTGTTTCCTCCAGCATCTTCATATGGTCCTTTGCTGTTGTTCTGGGATTGATTTGCACTTTTCGCACCAAAGTACGTTCATCTCTAGGAGACAGAACGCGTCTCCTTCCTGAGCGGTATGACGGCTGCGTGGTCCCATGGTGTTTATACTTGTGTACTATTGTTGGTACAGATGAACGTGGTAACTTCAGGCGTTTGGAAATTGCTCCCAAGGATGAACCAGACTTGTGGAGGTCTAGAATTTATTTTCTGAGGTCTTGGTTGATTTATTTTGCTTTTCCCATGATGTCAAGCAAAGATGCACTGAGTTTGAAGGTATGCCTTGAAATACATCCACAGGTACACCTCCAATTGACTCAGATTATGTCAATTAGCCTATCAGAAGCTTCTAAAATCATGACATACAGTGGGGAGAAGAAGTATTTGATACACTGCCGATTTTGCAGGTTTTCCTACTTACAAAGTATGTAGAGGTCTGTAATATTTATCATAGGTACACTTCAACTGTGAGAGACGGAATCTAAAACAAAAATCCAGAAAATCACATTGTATGATTTTTAAGTAATTAATTTGCATTTTATTGCATGACATAAGTATTTGATAGATCAGAAAAGCAGAACTTAATATTTGGTACAGAAACCTTTGTTTGCAATTACAGAGATCATACGTTTCCTGTAGGTTTTGACCAGGTTTGCACACACTGCAGCAGGGATTTTGGCCCACTCCTCCATACAGACCTTCTCCAGATCCTTCAGGTTTCGGGGCTGTCGCTGGGCAATACGGACTTTCAGCTCCCTCCAAAGATTTTCTATTGGGTTCAGGTCTGGAGACTGGCTAGGCCACTCCAGGAGATAGCAGTGTTCCAAGCTTCTTACGGAGCCACTCCTTAGTTGCCCTGGCTGTGTGTTTCGGGTCGTTGTCATGCTGGAAGACCCAGCCACGACCCATCTTCAATGCTCTTACTGAGGGAAAGAGGTTATTGGCCAAGATCTCGCGATACATGGCCCCATACATCCTCCCCTCAATACGGTGCAGTCGTCCTGTCCCCTTTGCAGAAAAGCATCCCCAAAGAATGATGTTTCCACCTCCATGCTTCACGGTTGGGATAGTGTTCTTGGGGTTGTACTCATCCTTCTTCTTCCTCCAAACACGGCGAGTGGAGTTTAGATCAAAAAGCTCTATTTTTGTCTCATCAGACCACATGACCTTCTCCCATTCCTCCTCTGGATCATCCAGATGGTCATTGGCAAACTTCAGACGGGCCTGGACATGCGCTGGCTTGAGCAGGGGGACCTTGCGTGCGCTGCAGGATTTTAATCCATGACGGCGTAGTGTGTTACTAATGGTTTTCTTTGAGACTGTGGTCCCAGCTCTCTTCAGGTCATTGACCAGGTCCTGCCGTGTAGTTCTGGGCTGATCCCTCACCTTCCACATGATCATTGATGCCCCACGAGGTGAGATCTTGCATGGAGCCCCAGACCGAAGGTGATTGACCGTCATGTTGAACTTCTTCCATTTTCTAATAATTGCGCCAACAGTTGTTGCCTTCTCACCAAGCTGCTTGCCTATTGTCCTGTAGCCCATCCCAGCCTTGTGCAGGTCTACAATTTTATCCCTGATGTCCTTACACATCTCTCTGGTCTTGGCCATTGTGGAGAGGTTGGAGTCTGTTTGATTGAGTGTGTGGACAGGTGTCTTTTATACAGGTAACGAGTTCAAACAGGTGCAGTTAATACAGGTAATGAGTGGAGAACAGGGGGGCTTCTTAAAGAAAAACTAACAGGTCTGTGAGAGCCGGAATTCTTATTGGTTGGTAGGTGATCAAATACTTATGTCATGCAATAAAATGCAAATGAATTACTTAAAAATCATACAATGTGATTTTCTGGATTTTTATTTTCTGGATCCCCCGTCTCTCACAGTTGAAGTGTACCTATGATAAAAATTACAGACCTCTACATGCTTTGTAAGTAGGAAAACCTGCAAAATCGGCAGTGTATCAAATAATTGTTCTCCCCACTGTACTTTTCTGGAATTTTCCAAGCTGTTTGAAGGCACAGTCAACTTAGTGTATGTAAACGTCTGACCCACTGGAATTGTGATACAGTGAATTATAAGTGAAATAATCTGTCTGTAAACAATTGTTGGAAAAATTACTTGTGTCATGCACAAAGTAGATGTCCTAACCGAAAACTATAGTTTGTTAACAAGAAATGTGTGGAGTGGTTGAGTTTTAATGACTCCAACCTAAGTGTATGTTAAACTTCCGACTTCAGTGTGGCAGCAAATTAGTTGAACAGGAGAAGAGGATGTGGTTGCTTTTGGAGGGAGAGCAGTGTGGGTGGTGGGTAGAACAGCTGCAGTGATGCTGATTGGTTGCTCTGGCTCAACACTTCTTGACTAAAAGAAAGATAGATTTAGAAATTAGCACGACATTGCCATACAGTGCCTTGCAAAAGTATTCATCCCCCTTGGCGTTTTTCCTATTTTGTTGCATTACAACCTGTAATTTAAATGGATTTTTATTTGGATTTCATGTAATGGACATACACAAAATAGTCCAAATTGGTGAAGTGAAATGAAAAAAAATAACTTATTTCAAAAAAATTCTACAAAATAAATAACGGAAAAGTGGTGCGTGCATATGTATTCACCCCCTTTGCTATGAAGCCCCTAAATAAGATCTGGTGCAACCAATTACCTTCAGAAGTCACATAATTAGTTAAATAAATTCCACCTGTGTGCAATCTAAGTGTCACATGATCTGTCACATGATCTCAGTATATATACACTTGTTCTGAAAGGCCCCAGAGTCTGCAACACCACTAAGCAAGGGGCACCACCAAGCAAGCGGCACCATGAAGACCAAGGAGCTCTCCAAACAGGTCAGGGACAAAGTTGTGGAGAAGTACAGATCAGGGTTGGGTTATAAAAAAAATATCCGAAACTTTGAACATCCCACGGAGCACCATTAAATCCATTATTTAAAAATGGAAAGAATATTGCACCACAACAAACCTGCCAAGAGAGGGCCGCCCACCAAAACTCACAGACCAGGCAAGGAGGAAATTATTCAGAGAGGCAACAAAGAGACCAAAGATAACCCTGAAGGAGCTGCAAAGCTCCACAGTGGCGATTGGAGTATCTGTCCATAGGAACACTTTAAGCCGTACACTCCACAGAGCTGGGCTTTATGGAAGTGTGGCCAGAAAAAAGCCATTGCTTAAAGAAAAAAATTAACAAACACGTTTCCTGTTCGCCAAAAGGCATGTGGGAGACTCCCCAAACATATGGAAGAAGGTACTCTGGTCAGATGAGACTAAAATTGAGCTGTTGGGCCATCAAGGAAAACGCTATGTCTGGCGCAAACCCAACACCTCTCATCACCTAGAGAACACCATCCCCACAGTGAAGCATGGTGGTGGAAGCATCATGCTGTGGGGATGTTTTTCATCGGCAGGGACTGGGAAACTGGTCAGAATTGAAGGAATGATGGATGGCGCTAAATAAAGGGAAATTCTTGAGGGAAACCTGTTTCAGTCTTCCAGAAATTTGAGACTGGGACGGCGGTTCACCTTCCAGCAGGACAATGACCCTAAGCATACTGCTAAAGCAACACTTGAGTGGTTTAAGGGGGAAAATGTAAATGTCTTGGAATGGCCTAGTCAAAGCCCAGACCTCAATCCAATTGAGAATCTGTGGTATGACTTAAAGATTGCTGTACACCAGCGGAACCCATGCAACTTGAAGGAGCTGGAGCAGTTTTGCCTTGAAGAATGGGCAAAAATCCCAGTAGCTAGATGTGCCAAGCTTATAGAGAAATACCCCAAGAGACTTGCAGCTGTAATTGCTCCAAAAGGTTGCTCTACAAAATATTGACTTGGGGGGGTCAGGGGGTGAATAGTTATACACGCTCAAGCTTTCTGTTTCTTGTTTGTTTCACGATAAAAAATATTTTGCATCTTCACAGTGGTAGGCATGTTGTGTAAATCAAATGATACAAACCCCCCCAAAATCTATATTAATTCCAGGTTGTAAGGCAACAAAATAGGAAAAATGCCAAGGGGGTTGAATTATTTCGCAAGCCAATGTAGTTCAACTGCTGAAAAGCCTTCATTAACATAATCCCAGAGATAGCAAGACATTCAGTATTTATTGAATGAAGTAGCCTACCCATCCCCATTTACAATTTAATTAATCAATGAAATAAATTATACTATAGCACATTCAATTACATTATTATTGTAGACTATAGGCGACTTCTGTATCTACCTTGTACAATACCATAATCTTTGAATGAAGTTGTGTACCCATCCACATTTACAATTTGAATTTATCAATTAGATAAACAATACTAGCACATACAGTTACATTATTGTAGAATAGGCTACTCCTGTATCCCAACTATATTAGGATACCGTTATGATTCCATTGGTCTTGTCAGGCATGATTTTAGGTCTTCGATTGAAGTTGTATGTTGTACCTCGTTTCCCTTCTTCAGTGAAAAGTAGTTATGCATCTCCCATTCAATTCAGTTTGAGTGTGAATGTGTAGGCCTAGTGACAGTGGAAAAATAAACCCATAGCTCCAGCACACAATGGCATGTAGGGGTAGTGTATTACAATGTTAAATATGTAAATATCCTATAGCACCACGTGTGTATATTTTCATTTACAATTTAAATAATTCATGAAATAAATAATACTAGCACATCAAATTACGTTATTATTGTACACTAGTCTACTCCCCTATTGACACAGTAAATAATATTGCCTACGTGCTTTCGACAATACGTTATCAACTCGTTATCAACAAAAAAGTAATTATTTTCAAATAAACCAAATGTGCCTTATCAACACAGTAGGCCTAAATATTTTCTAACGATATCATAACTTAAATATAGCCTACTTACTCCTCAATCGGATCAAGGACATATTGGTAATTATTTTAATCATCTCTAAGGAAACTATCTGGGGCAGACAATCTCGAAAATCATGTCTGCCACTTGAAAAAAAAATATATATATATGTCTGTGTCGCCCCCGAGCTCTCAAATACTGTGCCAGTCTCTCACTCTATGAATGGTCACTGCTATCCGGATTCCTTGGGACGTCCCTACCCTGAACCCTAAACTATAACCCTTAACTAACACTAACCTTAACCATTTTACATTTATACTTGATTGAGTTAGGGACATCCCAAGGATCCCGAATAGCAAGGACCCTCTGTGAAAGCCTACGAACTCCTATTTTCGACTGAAAGCCAAGGACACAACTTTTATTGGTTGTCTGATGTAGGCTACTGGGAACACAGTCTGTGATTGGCTAACAACATTTAGATCTGTATACAGCGAGCCTTGATAAGTTCCTTTCCTGAGGATGGCTCACCCCTCACAGTTCTGGGTGACTTTAACCTCCCTACGTCTGCCTTTGACTCATTTCTCTCTGCCTCCTTCTTTCCACTCCTCTCCTCTTTTGACCTCACCCTCTCACCGTCCCCCCCTACTCACAAGGCAGGCAATACGCTTGACCTCATCTTTACTAGATGCTGTTCTTCTACTAATCTCACTGCAACTCCCCTCCATGTCTCCGACCACTACTTTGTATCCTTTTCTCTCTCGCTCTCCTCCAACACTACTCACTCTGCCTCTACTCAGATGGTAATGCGCTGTCGCAACCTTCGCTCTCTCTCCCGCTACTCTCTCCTCTTCCATCCTATCATCTCTTCCCTCTGCCCAATCCTTCTCCCTCCAATCTCCTGATTCTGCCTCCTCAACCCTCCTCTCCTCCCTTTCTGCATCCTTTGACTCTCTATGTCCCCTATCCTCCCGGCCGGCTCGGTCCTCCCCTCCTGCTCCGTGGCTTGACGACTCATTGCGAGCTCACAGAACAGGGCTCCGGGCAGCCAAGCGGAAATGGAGGAAAACTAGACTCCCTGCGGACCTGGCATCTTTTCACTCCCTCTTCTCTACATTTTCTTCCTCTGTTTCTGCTGCTAAAGCCACTTTCTACCACTCTAAATTCCAAGCATCTGCCTCTAGCCCTAGGAAGCTCTTTGCCACCTTCTCCTCCCTGTTGAATCCCCCCCCCCCCCCCCTCCCTCTCTGTGGATGACTTTGTCAACCATTTTGAAAAGAAGGTTGACAACATCCGTTCCTCGTTTGTTAAGTCAAATGACCATTTCCGGAGATCTTCTCCCTTACCTCACCTCGCTTATCAACTCATCCTTGACCGCTGGCTATGTCCCTTCCGTCTTCAAGAGAGCGAGAGTTGCACCCCTTCTCAAAAAACTTACACTCGATCCCTCTGATGTTAACAACTACAGACCAGTATCCCTTCTTTCTTTTCTCTCCAAAACTCTTGAGCGTGCAGTCTTTAGCCAACTCTCTAGCTATCTCTCTCAGAATGACCTTCTTGATCCAAACCAGTCAGGTTTCAAGACTGGTCATTCAACTGAGACTGCTCTTCTCTGTGTCACGGAGGCTCTCCGCACTGCTAAAGCTAACTCTCTCTCCTCTGCTCTTGTCCTTCTAGACCTGTCTGCTGCCTTTGATACTGTGAACCATCAGATCCTCCTCTCCACCCTCTCCGAGCTGGGCATCTCCGGCGCGGCTCACTCTTGGATTGCGTCCTACCTGACAGGTCGCTCCTACCAAGTGGCGTGGCGAGAATCTGTCTCCGCACCACGTGCTCTCACCACTGGTGTCCCCCAGGGCTCAGTTCTAGGCCCTCTCCTATTCTCGCTATACACCAAGTGACTTGGCTCTGTCATATCCTCACATGGCCTCTCCTATCATTGCTACGCAGACGACACACAACTAATCTTCTCCTTTCCCCCTTCTGATAACCAGGTGGCGAATCACATCTCTGCATGTCTGGCAGACATTACAGTGTGGATGACGGATCACCACCTCAAGCTGAACCTCGGCAAGACGGAGCTGCTCTTCCTCCCGGGGAAGGACTGCCCGTTCCATGATCTCGCCATCACGGTTGTCAACTCCGTTGTGTCCTCCTCCCAGAGTGCAAAAAGCCTTGGCGTGACCCTGGACAACACCCTGTCGTTCTCCGCTAACATCAAGGCGGTGACCCGATCCTGTAGGTTCATGCTCTACAACATTCGGAGAGTACGACCCTGCCTTACACAGGAAGCGGCACAGGTCCTAATCCAGGCACTTGTCATCTCCCGTCTGGATTACTGCAACAGGCTGTTGGCTGGACTCCCTGCCTGTGCCATTAAACCCCTACAACTCATCCAGAATGCCGCAGCCCGTCTGGTGTTCAACCTTCCCAAGTTCTCTCACGTCACCCCGCTCCTCCGCACACTCCACTGGCTTCCAGTTGAAGCTCGCATCTGCTACAAGACCATGATGCTTGCCTACGGAGCTGTGAGGGGAACGGCACCTCTGTACCTTCAGGCTCTGATCAGTCCCTACACCCAAACGAGGGCATTGCGTTCATCCACCTCTGGCCTGCTGGCCCCCCTACCTCTGCGGAAGCACAGTTCCCGCTCAGCCCAGTCAAAACTGTTCGCTGCTCTGGCACCCCAATGGTGGAACAAGCTCCCTCACGACACCAGGACAGCGGAGTCACTCACCACCTTCCGGAGACACTTGAAACCCCACCTCTTTAAGGAATACCTGGGATAGGATAAAGTAATCCTTCTACCCCCCCCCTTACCCCAACCCCCCCAAAAAAAAAAAACTTATTGTAAAGTGGTTATCCCACTGGCTATAAGGTGAATGCACCAATTTGTAAGTCGCTCTAGATAAGAGCGTCAGCTAAATGACGTAAATGTAAATGTAAATGTTAAGATAACATACCATGCCATGAGGTGTTGCGGGAAAGACAGATTACCTATAGATTGGACATAATAATTTCTAGGCCATTAGCGATAACAGGAAATACACAAGCCGTAGGCTACACTATAGCTTAAGGTGGCTACTTCGGAATGTCGGCTTGCACAGGAAAAACGGTACATTTCTAACATTTATGGTTGAGATTTAATTAATATAAATATAAAACTATGGACCTTATGACTTTCATTAACACGCAGACGTTGGTATGATGACATGTTAGTTACACGCAGGTGTTAGTAAGGCGTTGGTATCATGTCATGTCAGTCAGACGTTCAATGTTAGGCGACAGCCACACGGTGGTACGGTTGCCTAGGCTTAATTCTGGCACTTATCACCCCCCATACACCCTAGTTTCGTCCAAATCTGTCCAGTGCTATCTGTGATATTGCGTATGACCAACGCATGAAAGTACTAACGGATGGAGACAGTTCCACAGTCCCCTCCCCGATTTCATCGTGGGATACAATAACAGCCAAAAACAACAACTCTTATTTTTGGGAATGTAATGTAATCACAGATGGATGACTCACTACCAAATAGCCGGCAGTAGGAGAAGATGGAACGAGATTGATTTTGGCCGACATTCTGCTATATTTCTCATCAATGAAACATTATCGTAATACAATTTTCCCCAAACTAGAATCTGTTACGAACAGATTGGACTAAGTTTTGTAGACTTTACCCTTTGCCAAAGTTTTAAAAAATTGCGTTGTTTAGAAGGAGTGCAAAGGCCAATTGAGTTTTTGTACACTTCACAGAATAGGCGTTCCTTAAAGGAAATATGCAAATTAATGCCAGAACGCGCCAATAGGATCTCGCTAGCTCGTGCTTGGCACTGCCCACCTCCTCTGTCCATTATGAGTCATTTGTTTCCATTCGAAACGACGGGCAGTGGTCTATCTTGGTTTAGTTAGAAATATCTTTGATGTCATTACATAAGAGGTTGATGGAACCAAAGACAATTAGAGGTGGAGGGAGGTAAAGATGAGCGCAAAAGATATCATAGAAAATACTACAATACCCATAATGCATAGTTTGAGGACGTGCCTTGTCGTGTATTGTGGGCACATGCGCTGTTCTTGTGGATGAGCCGGTGTATCATGGCGACATACGTGGATATTCTGAAGAGCGAGTTTCCCGAAATTGACACCGAAGTGTTCGAATACATCACGGGTAAGAGACTGTAAATGGATGGAGATGGTGTGTGGATCTCGTACACTTTAAAATGCCACCGGTTAGAAGATTGGCGGATGGCTTCTTCTCCTCTGCCACGTGAAGTAAGGTTAGCTAGCATAGCCGTCCCACACAGCGTTGAGGCACAGTCACGTTAGCTGGTTAGCCAACACGTAACATGCCGGTAGTTAGCTCATAATTGGCCCATTTGAACCACTAACCGGATGAGCTAGGCTAACTAATTTATTGCCTTCAATTAATAGCAAACTAGCTGCTTCTGTGTGAGTTTACCGGCATGCAATAATAATAATAATACATGGGACTTAGTTATATTGCGCTTTTCATGGACCCAAAGTCGCAAAACAATTTTTTTTAGTTAAAACAAAACATCAGCCTAAACATGAACAAGGAGAGCGGTGGGCTGAAGGAAGGGAAAGCGTTATCGATCAGTGAATGGGGAGGTTGGGGTTTGGATATGAAGCCGGTTTACATAGGGCTTTCAACACTTCCGAATTCGTCAAACGAAGTTCCGGCCATATTAATTTTGGAGCAGGGGATTGTGGGAAGGTGTGCGTCGAGAACCCTACTAGTCGAGCAGTAGGAAAAGTTGTTGTTCTACTTTATGCAAACATATTCTACATAGTTAAGCGCATAAAACGTGGTAATTAACTACAATTATTTTTTTTTATTTTTTTTACATTTCACCTTTATTTAACCAGGTAAGCCAGTTCAGAACAAGTTCTCATTTACAAAGCAAAGCAGTGCGATAAAAACAACAAACACAGAGTTACATATGGAATAAACAAAACGTACATTTAATAACACAATAGAAAATCTATATACAGTGTATTCAAATGTGGTAAATTATGGAGGTAAGGCAATAAATAGGCCATAGTGCAAAATAATTACAATTTAGTATTAACACTGGAGTGTTAGATGTGCAGAAGATGATGTGTGAATAGAGATACTGGGGTGTAAATGAGCAAAATAAATAACAATGTAAATAACAATATGGGAATTAGGTAGTTGGGTGGGCTAATTACAGATGGGCTGTGTACAGGTGCAGTGATCGGTAAGCTGCTCTGACAACTGATGCTTAAAGATAATGAGGGAGATAAGTGTCTCCAGCTTCAGAGATTTTTGCAGTTCGTTCCAGTCATTTGCAGCAGAGAACTGGAAGGAATGGCGGCCAAAGGAGGTGTTGGCTTTGGGGATGAGCAGTGAGATATACCTGCTGGAACGCATACTACGGGTGGGTGTTGCTATGGTGACCAATGAGCTAAGATAAGGCAGGGATTTGCCTAGAAGAGATTTATAGATGACATGGACCCAGTGGGTTTGGTGACAAATATGTGGTGAGGGCCAGCCAACGAGAGCGTACAGGTCACAATGGTGGGTAGTATATGGGGCTTTGGTGACAAAACGGATGGCACTGTGATAGACTACATCCAATTTGCTAGTAGAGTAGAGTGTTGGAAGCTATTTTGTAAATGACATCGCCGAAGTCAAGGATCGGTAGAATAGTCCGTTTTACGAGGGCATGTTTAGCAGCATGAGTGAAGGAGGCTTTGTTGCGAAATAGGAAGCCAATTCTAGATTTAACTTTGGATTGGAGATGCTTAATGTGAGTCTGGAAGGAGAGTTTACAGTCTAACCAGACACCTAGGTATTTGTAGTTGTCCACATATTCTAAGTCAGACCCGCCGAGAGTAGAGATTCTAGTCGGGGGGGCAGGTGCAAGCAGCGTTCGATTGAAGAGCATGCATTTAGTTTTACTAGCGTTAAAGAGCAGTTGGAGGCCACGGAAGGAGTGTTGTATGGCATTGAAGCTCGTTTGGAGGTTTGTTAACAGTGTCCAATGAAGGGCCAGATGTATACAAAATGGTGTCGTCTGCGTAGAGGTGGATCTGAGAATCACCAGCAGCAAGAGCGACATCATTGATATACACAGAGAATAGAGCCGGCCCGAGAATTGAATGGGCAAGTTGCAGTGGAGGGTGCAGAGCTGGTGGCCGGGGTAAGGATAGCCAGGTGGATAGCATTGCCAGCCGTAGCAAAATGCTTATTGAAATTCTCGATTATCGTCGATTTATCGGTGGTGACAGTGTTTCCTAGCCTCAGTGCAGTGGGTAGCTGGGAGGAGGTGCTCTTATTCTCCAAGGACTTTAGTGTCCCAAAACTTTTTCGAGTTAGTGCTACAGGATGCACATTTCTGTTTGAAAAAGCTAGCCTTTGCTTTCCTAACTGATTGTGTATATTGGTTCCTGACTTCCCTGAAGTTGCATATTGCGGAGCTGTTCGATGCTAATGCAGTACGCCACAGGATGTTTTTGTGCTGGTCAAGGGCAGTCAAGTCTGGGGTGAACCAGGGGCTATATCTGTTCTTAGTTCTGCATTTTTTGAATGGGGCATGCTTATTTAAGATGGAGAGGAAAGCACTTTTGAAGAACATCCAGGCATCCTCTACTGACGGAATGAGGTCAATATCCATCCAGGATACCGGGCCGGGTCAATTAGAAAGGCCTGCTCGCTGAAGTGTTTTAGGGAGCGTTTGACAGTGATGAGGGGTGGTCGTTTGACCGGGAACCCATTACGGACGCAGGCAATGAGGCAGTGATCGCTGAGATCCTGGTTGAAGACAGCGGAGGTGTATTTAGAGGGTAAATTAGTCAGGATGATATCTATGAGGGTGCCCATGTTTACAGATTTAGGGTTGTACCTGGTAGGTTCCTTGATAATTTGTGTGAGATTGAGGGCATCTAGTTTAGATTGTAGGACAGGCGGGGTGTTAAGCATATCCCAGTTTAGGTCACCAAGCAGTACGAACTCAGAGGATAGATGGGGGGCAAGCAATTCACATATGGTGTCCAGGGTACAACTGGGGGCTGAGGGGGGTCTGTAGCAAGCGGCAACAGTGAGAGACTTATTTCTGGAAAAGTGGATTTTTATAAGTAGAAGCTCAAAATGTTTGGGCACAGACCTGGATAGTATGATAGTTGGCAGTTCTATCTAGATGGAAAATGTTGTAATTCGGGATGGACCTTTCTGAATAGTATGATAGTTGGCAGTTCTATCTAGATGGAAAATGTTGTAATTCGGGATGGACATTTCTGAATTTTTGGTGGCCTTCCTAAGCCAGGATTCAGACACTGCTAGAACATCAGGGTTGGCAGAGTGTGCTAACGCAGTGAATAACTCAAACTTGGGGAGGAGGCTTCTGATGTTGACATGCAAGAATCCAAGGCTTTTACGGTTACAGAAGTCAACTAATGATAGCGCCTGGGGAGTAGGAGTGATACTGGGGGCTACAGGGCCTGGGTTAACATCTACCTCACCAGAGAAACAGATGAGGAATAGAATAAGGATACGGCTAAAGGCTTTAAGAACTGCTCTTCTAGTGCGTTGGGTACAGAGAATAAAAGGGGCAGATTTCCGGGCGTTGTAGAATAGATTCAGGGCATTATGTACAGACAAGGATATGAGTACAGTGGAGGTACACCTAAGCATTGGGTAACGATGAAAGAGGTAGCATCACTGGAGGTACCGATTGAGCCGGTCTCCACGTGTTTGGGGGGTGGGACAAAGGAGTTCTCTGAGGCTGGTTGAGCGGGACTGGAGGTTCTACAGTGAAATAGTACAATAAGAACTAGCCCAAACAGCAATAGGCTAGGCATATTGACATGGGAGAGAGGCATAACGCAATCACAGGTGTTATTCGAGAGGGCTAAGACAACAACTGGTAATGGCGACAAAAGTTTGGGCTGAGGCTAAACAGATAAACAGGATCGGGTACCGTGTAAAGGAACAGTCCAGCAGGCATCAGCTGTGTAGCTGAGTGATCATAAGGTCTAGTGAACAGCAATAGCTAAGTCCGGGAGCAGTTTGTAGGCTGCTACAGCACAGGCGAGCAGGAGGCACGGCTGTTGATTGCGCGTGCTAGCGGGCCGGGGCTAGCAGATGGATGTTCATGGTCGTCGCAACGGGAAGCCTGTTGAAACCCCGTCAGACGATTACGACGGCAGACCAGTCGTGATGGATCGGCGGGGCTCCGTGTCGACACTAGGAGGTCCCGTCCGGTTGACAGAGAGGTAGATAGCCGGGAGATGGGCCTGGCTCGAGGCTAGCTCAAGGCTAACTGGGGCATCGGGACAGTGGTGTATAAGCCAACAACAGCCATTCGGTTGCAGCTAGCTAGTTGCGATGATCCCGTGTTAAGGTCCAGTGATTCCGGCAGAAAATCTGATATGCTCTGGATCGATAGCACGCTGTGCAGACCGATAATTGTCCAGGCTAGAGCTGGCTGGTAAGTAGTGCAGGCCATGGACAGTGATGAAGACCGCTAACTGTGGCTAATAGCAAGTAGCTAGTTAGCTGGCTAGTTTCAGCTGTAGGTTTTTGATAAAAATAAAGGAAATAATAGAATCCGTTCCATATTGGGTGAGGCGGGTTGCAGGGAAGTATATTTGGTTAAAGGATGGGAAGTGAGATAGAGAAATATATACGAAAAAAAGACAAAATAAAAAAACAGGCTATTTACACGAGGACACAACACAATTCACGACCACACTGCTACACGCATCTACTTGTCTGGTCTGTTTTTATTTTAGGCATGCTATGGAACAGACAGAAGAATGCGCGATCGTGAGGGGTTGTACAGATCAGCTGTTACTTCGCAAGGTATCTCTACCTGAAAATACATGATCTAAGTGATTGATAGTTGGTATTCAGCAGTCATAAAAGTATGCTTTATTTACTTTGCAGAACTACAAAATGGTGATTTTGTCAGACAGCATAGACAGCAGCTCTATTGAGATGAGATGACTTGTAATGAAATAATAGTAATCAAATAAACCAAATGTAATATACACAAAAACTATTAAAGTAATGTGAATAAATTATGGTTAATACGTGATAAGCAGTAATGGGTAGTCACTTACATCATGGGACTTTAATTGTTTTATTCTGTGTTACAGCATTCAACCCAAATAATCGTAACCGAAATCGAAAACCGTGATTATATTTTATAATTCACTAACTGTAAGTTTTTAGTATTTTAGTATTCACTGTAAGTCGCTCTGGATAAGAGCGTCTGCTAAATAACTAAAATGTAAATGTAAATGTGCTTGTGCTGCTAGCTAGCTATGAACATCCCAAGTGGCGCAGTGCTAGCTGTGCCACTAGAGATCCTGGTTCGAATCCAGGCTCTGTCGTAGCCGGCCGCGACCGGGAGACCCATGGGGCAGCGCACAATTGGCCCAGCGTCGTCCAGGGTAGGGGAGGGAATGGCCGGCAGGGATGTAGCTCAGTTGGTAGAGCATGGCTTTTGCAATGCCAGGGTTGTGGGTTCGATTCCCACGGGGGGCCAGTATGAAAAAAAAAAAAATGTATGCACAACAAAGTTTGAAAGTCAAAGCCACAATTTCTGTTACCCGAAGTACCCATCTTTTAAAATTAAAATAAAATTAGTGAAAACAAAAATACATATAAAAAAAAAACGAAAAGAAAAATAACCATTGATCGACCTGAACCTCAAAATTGTGATCAAAGCCACCATTTATGAATGTGTTGACAATAAAATTTGCCCACCAAAGGATAGAAATTACCAGTAATACACATTATAACATTGTAAATGATACACCAAGCATGAATTTCCTATGTAATATGCTACCCATTGGATTATGGTATTTTAACATTATGACTCTCATATATTATAGCTTAGGGCGCTTTCATTATACCTGTGTCATGAAATTGATGATTATAGCTCACTTCCTTTAAAATACATAGGCCTACATGTAAAATGCACATGAATGGGTACTTTGGGTAACAGAAATTGTGGCTGTGACTTTCGAACTTTGTTGTGCAAATCTCTCTTCACCCACCATCATCACCAACAATCTCTACAGTCCTGACCTTCTGATCTTGTCTTTGTATTCTTAAATCATTCTCAGTAAATGAACGAGGTAGAAATATATAACACTCCCCTACAAATTGTCAGCTCCTTATTTTAGGGCTGACCCCAATTTGTCTATTGTTTGGTTTATAGGCTGTTGGTCGACAGAGATTTTTTTTTGTCGAGCAGTAGCATATATATACAGTGGGGAGAACAAGGATTTGATACACTGCCGATTTTGCAGGTTTTCCTACTTACAAAGCATGTAGAGGTCTGTAATTTTTATCATAGGCACGCTTCAACTGTGAGAGACGGAATCTAAAACAAAAATCCAGAAAATCACATTGTATGATTTTTAAGTAATTCATTTGCATTTTATTGCATGACATAAGTATTTGATCACCTACCAACCAATAAGAATTCCGGCTCTCACAGACCTGTTAGTTTTTCTTTAAGAAGCCCTCCTGTTCTCCACTCATTACCTGTATTAACTGCACCTGTTTGAACTCGTTACCTGTATAAAAGACACCTGTCCACACACTCAATCAAACAGACTCCAACCTCTCCACAATGGCCAAGACCAGAGAGCTGTGTAAGGACATCAGGGATAAAATTGTAGACCTGCACACGGCTGGGATGGGCTACAGGACAATAGGCAAGCAGCTTGGTGAGAAGGCAACAACTGTTGGCGCAATTATTAGAAAATGGAAGAAGTTCAAGATGACGGTCAATCACCCTCGGTCTGGGGCTCCATGCAAGATCTCACCTCGTGGAGCATCAATGATCATGAGGAATGTGAGGGATCAGCCCAGAACTACACAGCAGGACCTGGTCAATGACCTGAGGAGAGCTGGGACCACAGTCTCCAAGAAAACCATTAGTAACACACTACGCCGTCATGGATTAAAATCCTGCAGCGCACGCAAGGTCCCCCTGCTCAAGCCAGCGCATGTCCAGGCCCGTCTGAAGTTTGCCAATGACCATCTGGATGATCCAGAGGAGGAATGGGAGAAGGTCATGTGGTCTGATGAGACAAAAATATAGCTTTTTGGTCTAAACTCCACTCGCTGTGTTTGGAGGAAGGATGATGAGTACAACCCCAAGAACACCATCCCAACCGTGAAGCATGGAGGTGGAAGCATCATTCTTTGGGGATGCTTTTCTGCAAAGGGGACAGGACGACTGCACCGTATTGAGGGGAGGATGGATGGGGCCATGTATCGCGAGATCTTGGCCAACAACCTCCTTCCCTCAGTAAGAGCATTGAAGATGGGTCAAAGCTGGGTCTTCCAGCATGACAACGACCCGAAACACACAGCCAGGGCAACTAAGGATTGTCTCCGTAAGAAGCATCTCAAGGTCCTGGAGTGGCCTAGCCAGTCTCCAGACCTGAACCCAATAAAACATCTTTGGAGGGAGCTGAAAGTCTGTATTGCCCAGCGACAGCCCCGAAACCTGAAGGATCTGGAGAAGGTCTGTATGGAGGAGTGGGCCAAAATCCCTGCTACAGTGTGTGCAAACCTGGTCAAGACCTACAGGAAACGCATGATCTCTGTAATTGCAAACAAAGGTTTCTGTACCAAATATTAAGTTCTGCTTTTCGGATGTTTCAAATACTTATGTCATGCAATAAAATGCAAATTAATTACTTAAAAATCATACAATGTGATTTTCTGGAGTTTTGTTTTAGATTCCGTCTCTCACAGTTGAAGTGTACCTATGATAAAAATTACAGACCTCTACATGCTTTGTAAGTAGGAAAACCTGCAAAATCGGCAGTGTATCAAATACTTGTTCTCCCCACTGTATATATACAGTTGAAGTCGGAAGTTTACATACACTTAGGTTGGAGTCATTAACACTCGTTTTTCAACCACTCCACACATTTCTTGTTAACAAACTATAGTTTTGTCAAGTCGGATAGGACATCTACTTTGTGCATGACTCAAGTAATTTTTCCAACAATTGTTTACAGACAGATTATTTCACTTATAATTCACTGTATCACAATTCCAGTGGGTTAGACGTTTACATACACTAAGTTGAAAATTAGGTCATGGCTTTAGAAGCTTCTGATAGGCTAATTGACGTCAATTGGAGGTGTACATGTGGATGTATTTCAAGGCCTACCTTCAAACTCAGTGCCTCTTTGCTTGACATCATGGGAAAATCAAAATAAATCAGCCAAGACCTCAGAAAAAATATTGTAGACCTCCCCAAGTTTGGTTCATCCTTGGGAGCGATTTCCACGTTCATCTGTACAAACAATAGTACGCAAGTATAAACACCATGGGACCACGCAGCCGTCATACCGCTCAGGAAGGAGACGCGTTCTGTCTCCTAGAGATGAACGTACTTTGGTGCGAAAAGTGCAAATCAATCCCAGAACAACAGCAAAGGACCTTGTGAAGATGCTGGAGGAAACCGGTACAAAAGTATCTATATCCACAGTAAAACGAGTCCTATATCGACATAACCTGAAAGGCCGCTCAGCAAGGAAGAAGCCACTGCTCCAAAACCGCCATAAAAAAGACAGACTACGGTTTGCAACTGCACAAGACAAAAGATCGTACTTTTTGGAGAAATTTAATCTGGTCTGATGAAACAAAAATAGAACTGTTTGGCCATAATGACCATCGTTATGGACAATGACCCCAAGCATACTTCCAAAGTTGTAGCAAAATGGCTTAAGGACAACAAAGTCAAGGTATTGGAGTGGCCATCACAAAGCTCTGACCTCAATCCTATAGAACATTTGTGGGCAGAACTGAAAAAGCGTGTGCGAGCAAGGAGGCCTACAAACCTGACTCAGTTACACCAGCTCTGTCAGGAGGAATGGGCCAAAATTCACCCAACTTATTGTGGGAAGCTTGTGGAAGGCTACCCTAAACGTTTGACCCAAGTTAAACAATTTACAGGCAATGCTAACAAATACTAATTGAGTGTATGTAAACTTCTGACCCACTGGGATTGTGATGAAAAAAATAAAAGCTGAAATAAATAATTCTCTCTACTATTATTTCACATTCTTAAAATGAAGTGGTGATCCTAACTGACCTAAGACAGGGAATTTTTACTAGAATTAAATGTCAGGAATTGTGAAAAACTGAGTTTAAATGTATTTGGCTAAGGTGTATGTAAACTTCCGACTTCAACTGTGTGTATGTATGTATGTATGTATACTACTACATGTCAAAAGTTTGGACACCTACTCATTCAAGGGTTTTTCTTTATTTTTACATTGTAGAATAATAGTGACGACATCAATACTATGAAATAACACATCATGTAGTAACCAAAAAAGTGTTAAACAAATCAAAATATATTTTATATTTGAGATTCTTCAAATAGCCACCCTTTGCCTTGATGACAGGTTTGCACACTCTTGGCATTCTCTCTTGCACACTCTTGGCATCTCAAGGATGAAACAGGATGCACCTGAGCTCGATTTCGAGTCTCATAACAACGGGTCTGAATACTTATGTAAATAAGGTATTTCTGTTTTGTTTTTTTTATGTAAATTTGCACATTTCTAAACCTTTTTTCGCTTTGTCATTATGGGGTATTGTGTATAGATTGAGGATTTTTATTGATATATTATAAAAAAAATAAAAAATAAGGCTGTAACGTGACATTGTGGAAAAAGTCAAGGGGATCTGAATAATTTCCGAATGCACTGTGTATGTGGACACCCCTTCAAATTAGTGGATTTGACGATTTCAGCCACACCCGTTGCTGACAGGTGTATAAAATCGAGCACACCGCCATGCAATCTCCATAGACAAACATTGGCAGTAGAATGGCCTTACTGACGAGCTCAGTGACTTTTAACGTCGCACCGTCATAGAATGCCACCTTTCCAACAAGTCAGTTCGTCAAATTTCTTCCCTGCTAGAGCTGCCCCAGTCAACTGTAAGTGCTGTTATTGTGAAGTGGAAACGTCTAGGAGCAGCAACTGCTGAGCCGCGAAGTGGTAGGCCACACGCTCACAGAACTGAAACGCTGAGTGTTGTAGCGCCTAAATATCCTCTGTTGCAACACTCACTACCGAGTTCCAAACTGCCTCTGGAAGCAACATCAGCACAAGAACTGTTAGTCGAGAGCTTAATTAAATGGGTTTCCATGGCCAAGCAGCCACACAAGCGTAAGATCATCATGCGGAATGCCAAGCGTCGCCTGGAGTGGTGTAAAGCTTGCCGCCGTTGGACTCTGGAGGAGTGGAAACGCGTTCTCTGGAGTGATGAGTCACGCTTCACCATCTGGCAGTCCAACGGTTGAATCTGGGTTTGGCGGACGCCAGGAGAACGCTACCTGCCCGAATGCATATTGCCAACTGTAAAGTTTGGTTGAGGAGGAATAATGGTCTGGGGCTGTTTTTCATGTTTCGGGCTAGGCCCCTTAGTTCCACTGAAGGGAAATCTTAATGCTACAGCATACAATGACATTCTAGTCGATTCTGTTCTTCCAACTTTGTGGCAACAGGAAAACCTTCCCACAACAGTGGAGGCTATTATAGCAGCAAAGGGGGGACCAACTCCATATTAATGCCCATGATTTTGGAATGAGATATTCGACGAGCAGGTGTCCAAATACTTTTGATCATGTAGTGTATCAGTTTTTTTTGCATTGGATGCGTCTCAATTCACTGCATCCGCCTATGTCACACTTCCGCATCTGTGGTGACAGAGCTTGAGCGGTGTTTGTCAGACCATGAGACATCCCGAAAATCGGTCTTCTCACAAAATCGTCTGTAGCGTCTTGGGACTCGTCTGAAGTCGATACAGCCGATCTGCCAACTTCTGTCTGTAGCGTCCGTAAAGTTTAGGCTACATACTAATATGACCGCTCTGTGCTAAGGTGAGACTCTGACGAACATGTACAAAAATGTATGTTTCTTAATCTTTCTTATATCTCTAAGATATAGAAATGACACTTTAGATATTTATTTTGTGGACTGTTGTTCCATGTAGTGAATCAGTTATTCAATGCGTTTGTATGGGCTAATAGCAGGAAGGCCAAATACACTTTTTCATCAAATAACTTTTATATATATATATTTTTTATACTTCAAGGGGTCTTAATTGAAAATGAAGTAGGAAAATTATCCTTGGTATGACCTTAAAACAATTCTAGATAGATTAGAAATGCCTGTTTCCAGTTGCAGAGGCATATCTCATTCGATACAAAACATGCATTTAGTATCTTTCTGAATGTTCTATGGTTTTTGTAGAACCACCTACAACTGGAAACAGACATTTCAAAGATGCTTTAGTTGAAAAATCTATGCCGGTGGTTTGTATGGTGCTTTCCTGTAACGCCCAGTAATGGACACCAAAAATCTTTGTACACCAGTTAATGTGATATAACCAAATCTGTAGCTATCGTTGCACATGCCATTTATCGATCATGAGTGCATGGAGTTGTCAAGAGCACAAACAGATCTGGGACCAGGCTAAGTCTAGCTTATTACAAGACTGTTTCATGATAACATTTTGTTGTGTCCCTCCCAAAGTGTGTGTCACCTGTAGATTCTCAGACAAAGTAAGATTGATCCAGAGCCATGTTCAGTAGCTGAAAGTTGCAGTTAGAAATCTCATCAATAGAGCCGACGTGTTTCCTTATGCTACAAGTCAGAGAGCCACATTATTAGCATTTCTCTATCTGAACATTCTAAAAGTTGCATCCTGCTGATTGCGCCCCTGATTTCTATCCTGTGGTATTCCTCTGTGATAGGTGTGTTGGACTGTGGAGGGGTGGAGTTTGAGGATGGAGAGGAGGTGTATGATGCGATTGGAGGGCTGCTGCAGGGGTCGTCTGCTGACTGTAAAAACGAGGATGACATCCGGGACATCTGTCAGCAGATGTTCAACACTCTTAAACTGTAAGTGCAACACACACAAAACCTTAACACCCACCTCTTTCACAACCAGCATACAACACAAAGATGAACTAATTGTCACACACCAAAAGCTAATATTTTATGTAATTCCGCTTGCTGATTCATCAAAAATGTACTCATGTCTTTTCCACCAGGAGTAACGGACATGCCGCTTCAAAGCAAGTGCTGCTCGACGCTCCGGTGCAGTTGTCTCAGATATCTGCAGAGTGTGGTAAGTCCCTTGTCTGCAGGGGGACTAAGGTCTTGCTCTTTGTTGTCAGCTTTACGGTCCATGTTTGATATTTATTCTGGTAGCCTGTAGTTATGTTATCTGCTGTTTTAGCCTTTTTTTACCTCTCTTTACCGTCCTCTACTGCTCGAACTTCCTATTTTCTCTACCCTTTCTACCCCCTCTCCCATGTCTTTTTAAAATCCTTCCTGACTTAGTTACATCATTCCACTCCTTCTGTCTTTCCCCTCTCGTCTCAGTATCTGCCACTAACGATGTCCAAGGGATCTGGATGATGAAGAGAGGCCAGAATACAGTAAAGTATTTTTGTTGCACCGTATCTTCTTGTGTATTACATTCTTTGTCAAAGCTACAGGGCTGACTTGAACATATGTTATTCTCCTGTGAACGTCATCCATTTTGTCTTCTTACACCACCACCATCTCAGACTGTGGACGCGAGGAAGCTAGAGAAGGCCGAAGCCAAGCTGAAGCAAAAACAAGGGAGGAGGAATGAACGTGATTCGCAAAAAACTACTAGTCCACTGTGAGTTTCATATGCTTTTTATCTACACATCTAGACTATGCAAACAGTTTATCATTGGCAGTGGTGGAAAAAATAGCCAATTGTCATACCTGAGTAAAAGTAAAGATGCCTTAATAGAAAATGACTCAAGTAAAATTGAAAGTCACCCAGTAAAATACTACTTGAGTAAAAGTCTAAAAGTATTTGGTTTTAAATGTACTTAAGTATCAAAAGTAAATGTAATTGCTAAAATATACTTAAGTATCAAAAGTAAAAGTAGATATGTTAAATACATTTTTGGAGCAAACCAGATGGCACAATTGTCTTCTTTTTTTTAACGGATAGACAGGGGTACACTCCAACACTCAGACACCATTTACAAACAAAGCATTTGTGTTTAGTGAGTCTGCCAGACCAGACGCAGTAGGGATGACCAGGGATGTTCTCTTGAGAAGAGTGAGTTGGATGATTTTCGTGTCCTGCTTTAACATTCAAAATGTGACGAGTACTTTTGCGTGTCAGAGAAAATGTATGCAGTAAAAAGTACATTATTGTCTTTAGGAATGTAATAAAGTAAAAGTTGTCAAATATATAAATAGTAAAAAGGATAAAGAACATTAACAACTTCATAGTTAAGAATACTTTAACGATATGGAAGAAAATGAAACGTATTTTACAAGAACCAATATCACTCCCTAGAAACACAACCTTATGGAATAATCCTTGGATAGCTTTTCTGAATTCATCGATAAATTGGCCCACATAGAAAACTAAAGGCATAGAAACTGTAAATGACTTGGTAACAGGAAATACATTTATTTCCATGACAGAATTAAAAAGTAATTTTGGACTGAAAAAAATATAAAAGCAAAATGTAAAGTGTTGGTCCCATGAGCTGAAATAAAAAATCTCAGAAATATTTTCCATATTTTCTAAAATGTTGTGCACACATTTGTTTACATCCCTGTTGGTTAGCATTTCTCCTTTGCCAAGATAATCCACCTGACAGGTATGGCATAT
Organism: Coregonus lavaretus; assembly: GCF_964263955.1. Classification (NCBI taxonomy): domain Eukaryota; kingdom Metazoa; phylum Chordata; class Actinopteri; order Salmoniformes; family Salmonidae; genus Coregonus; species Coregonus lavaretus. Next base: position 2,899,200 of record NC_140013.1, on the reverse strand, counting down.
CAAGAAGCTGATTAAACAACATGGTCATTACACAGGTGCATCTTGTGCCGGGGACAATAAAAGGCCACTCTAAAATGTGCAGTTTTGTCACACAACACAGATGTCTCAAGTGTTGAGGGAGTGTTCAATTGGTATGCTGACTGCAGGAATGTCCACCAGAGCTCTTGCCAGAGAATGTAATGTTAATTTCTCTACCATAAGCTGCCTCAAACGTCGTTTTAGAGTATTTTTCTGTATGTCCAACCGGCCTCACAACCGCAGACCACGTGTAACCACGCCAGCCCAGGACCTCTCCATCCGGCTTCTTAACCTGCGGTATCGTCTGAGGGTTGGAGGTGGGGGTGCTGAGGAGTATTTCTGTCTGTAATAAAGCCCTGTGTGGGGAAATACTCATTCTGATTGGCAGGGCCTGGCTGCCAAGTCAGGCTGCCCAGTCATATGAAATCCATAGATTAGAGGCTAATGAATTTATTTCAATTGACAGATTTCCTTTATCAACTCTAACTCAGTAAAATCTTTGAAATTGTTGAGTTTATATTTTTGTTCAGTGTAGATAGTTTAGAATACATGAAACTTAAAAGTTACATCACAAAATCTTGATTTGAAATATTTTTGACATCGGAGCAACCTTGAGGGAATCTTATTTGAGTCAGAAAAGGATGTTCATATGATGGGGAAGATCTGCAAAACCTTGCAGAAAGCCTATCCAACTGACAATATCTTAGAAAAAGTGAGACCCAATGGGCTGGACGATTCTTTTCCCATCACTGATTTTTTTGTAAATATTTTTATTGAAATAGCATGGGCGGCTGAGAAACTAATTGGTACAATTTTAAGACCAAGTGGCAAACAATAATGCAGGCGCTAGGGATAGTGGTGTGAGCATGCGGGTCTGGGCAGAAGAGATATAGTCATTGTTTGTATGTGTCTGTAAGTTCGTATGTATACGTTTTTTTGTTTGTGGAATGTACAAAAAAGAAAAGGAAAAATTAAATATGATTTAAAATATATTTGTGAATATATATATATATATATATATATATATATATATACACACACACACACTACCGTTCAAAAGTTTGGGGTCACTTAGAAATGTCCTTGTTTCCGAAAGAAAAGCAATTTTTTTGTCCATTAAAATAACATCAAATTGATCAGAAATACAGTGTAGACATTGTTAATGTTGTAAATGGCTATTGTAGCTGGAAACGGCTGATTTTTTTAATGGAATATCTACATAGGCGTACAGAGGCCCATTATCAGCAACCATCAGTCCTGTGTTCCAATGGCACGTTGTGTTTGCTAATCCAAGTTTATCATTTTAAAAGGATAATTGATCATTAGAATTATGTTAGCACAGCTGAAAACTGTTGTGCTGATTTAAAGAAGCAATAAAACTGGCCTTCTTGAGACTAGTTGAGTATCTGGAGCATCAGCAATTGTGGGTTCGATTACAGACAAATGGCCAGAAACAAATAACTTTCTTCTGAAACTTGTCAGTCTATTCTTGTTCTGAGAAATGAAGGCTATTCCATGCGAGAAATTGCCAAGAAACTGAAGATCTCGTACAACGCTGTGTACTACTCCCTTCACAGAACAGCGCAAACAGGCTCTAACCAGAATAGAAAGAGGAGTGGGAGGCCCCGGTGCACAACTGAGCGAGAGGACAAATACATTGGAGTATCTAGTTTGAGAAACAGACACCTCACAGGTCCTCAACTGGCATCTTCATTAAATAGTACCCGCAAAACACCAGTCTAAACGTCAACAGTGAAGAGGCGACTCCGAGATGCTGACCTTCTAGGCAGAGTTGCAAAGTGGGAGATTTGTACAGGGTAAAAGGGATCTTGAAGAAGGACAGTGCTTGATTGGAGCCAGTTTCCTCCTACAACAGGACAATGACCCAAAGCACAGCTCCAAACTATGCAATAACTATTTAGGGATGAAGCAGCCAGCTGGTATTCTGTCTATAATGGAGTGGCCAGCACAGTCACTGGATCTCAACCATATTGAGCTGTTGTGGGAGCAGCTTGACCGTATGGTACGTAAGAAGTGCCCATCAAGCCAATCCAACTTGTTGGAGGTGCTTCAGGAAGCATGGGGTGAAATCTCTTCAGATTACCTCAACAAATTGACAACTAAAATGCCAAAGGTCTGCAAGGCTATAATTGCTGCAAATGGAGGATTCTTTGACGAAAGCAAAGTTTGAAGGACACCATTATTATTTCTATTAAAAATCATTATTTCTAACCTTGTCAATGACTGCATTCCCTATGCATTTTGCTATATTTCCTATTCAAACTCATTTCATGTATGTTTCATGCAAAACAAGGATATTTCTAAGTGACCCCAAGCTTTTGAATGGTAGTGTTGTGTGTGTGTGTATAACCAGTCAAACGTTTGGACAAACCTACTCATTCAAGGGTTTTTCTTCATTTTATTTTTACAATTTGATACATTATAGAATAATAGTGAAGACATAAAACTATAAAATAACACATATGGAATCAAGTAGTAACCACAAAAGTGTTCAACAAATCAAAATATACTGTTCCAAAAAATAAAGGGAACACTTAAACAATACAATGTAACTCCAAGTCAATCACACTTCTGTGAAATCAAACTGTCCACTTAGGAAGCAACACTGATTGACAATACATTTCACATGCTGTTGTGCAAATGGAATAGACAACAGGTGGAAATTATAGGCAATTAGCAAGACACCCCCAATAAAGGACTGGTTTTGCAGGTTGTGACCACAGACCACTTCTCAGTTCCTATGCTTCCTGGCTGATGTTTTGGTCACTTTTGAATGCTGGCGGTGCTTTCACTCTAGTGGTAGCATGAGAAGGTGTCTACAACCCACACAAGTGGCTCAGGTAGTGCAGCTCATCCAGGATGGCACATCAATGCGAGCTGTTGCAAGAAGGTTTGCTGTGTCTGTCAGCCTAGTGTCCAGAGCATGGAGGCGCTACCAGGAGATAGGCCAGTACATCAGGAGACGTGGAGGAGGCCGTAGGAGGGCAACAACCCAGCAGCAGGACTGCTACCTCCGCCTTTGTGCAAGGAGGAGCAGGAGGAGCACTGCCAGAGCCCTGCAAAATGACCTCCAGCAGGCCACATGTGCATGTGTCTGCTCAAACGGTCAGAAACAGACTCCATGAGGGTGATATGAGACGCCGTGGATAACGTTCTGCTGCCTGCAACATCCTCCAGCATGACCGGTTTGGCGGTGGGTCAGGCATGGTGTGGGGTGGCATTTCTTTGCGTGGCCGCACAGCCCTCCATGTGCTCGCCAGAGGTAGCCTGACTGCCTTTAGGTACCGAGATGAGATCCTCAGACCCCTTGTGAGACCATATGCTGGTGCGGTTGGCCCTGGGTTCCTCCTAATGCAAGACAATGCTAGACCTCATGTGGCTGGAGTGTGTCAGCAGTTCCTGCAAGAGGAAGGCATTGATGCTATAGACTGGCCCGCCCGTTCCCCAGACCTGAATCCAATTGAGCACATCTGGGACATCATGTCTCGCTCCATCCACCAACGCCACGTTGCACAACAGACTGTCCAGGAGTTGGCGGATGCTTTAGTCCAGGTCTGGGAGGAGATCCCTCAGGAGACCATCCGCCACCTCATCAGGAGCATGCCCAGGCGTTGTAGGGAGGTCATACAGGCACGTGGAGGCCACACACACTACTGAGCCTAATTTTGACTTGTTTTAAGGACATTACATCAAAGTTGGATCAGCCTGTAGTGTGGTTTTCCACTTTATTTTTGAGGGTGACTCCAAATCCAGACCTCCATGGGTTGATAAATTTGATTTCCATTGATCATTTTGTGTGATTTTGTCAGCACATTCAACTATGTAAAGAAAAAAGAATTTAATAAGATTATTTAATTCATTCAGATCTAGGATGTGTTATTTTAGTGTTCCCTTTATTTTTTTGAGCAGTGTATATTTTAGATTCTTCAAATTAGCCACCCTTTGCCTTGACTGCTTTGCATTCTCTCAACCATCTTCACCTGGAATGCTTTTCCAACAGTCTTGAAGGAGTTCCCATATATGCTGAGCACTTGTTGGCTGCTTTACCTTCACTCTGCGGTCCAACTCATCCCAAACCATCTCAATTGGTTTGAGGTCGGGGTATTGTGGAGGCCAGGTCATCTGATGCAGCACTCCATCACTATCCTTCTTGGTAAAATAGCCTTTACACAGCCTGGTGGTGTGTTTTGGGTCATTGTCCTGTTGAAAAACAAATGATAGTCCCACTAAGTGCAAACCAGATGGGATGACGTATCGCTACAGAATGCTGTGGTAGCCGTGCTGGTTAAGTGTGCCTTGAATTCTAAATACATCACTGACCGTGTCACCAGCAAAGCACCATCACACCACCACCTCCATGATTCACGGTGGGAACCACACATGCAGAGATCATCTGTTCTCCTTCTCTGCGTCTCCCACAGCAACAGCGGTTGGAACCAAAAATCTCCAATTTGGACTCCAGACCAAAGTACAGATTTCCACCGGTCTAATTTCCTTTGCTCGTGTTTCTTGGCCCAAGCAAGTCTCTTCTTGTTATTGGTGTCCTTTAGTGGTTTCTTTGCATCAATTCGACCATGAAGGCCTGATTCACGCAGTGTCCTCTGAACAGTTGATTTTGAGATGTCTGTTACTTGAACTCTGTGAAGCATTTATTTGGGCTGCAATTTCTGAGGCTGGTAACTCTAATGAACTTATCCTCTGCAGCAAAGGTAACTCTGGGTCTTCCTTTCCTGTGGCGGTCCTCATGAGAGCCAGTTTCATCATAGCGCTTGATGGTTTTTGCGACTGCACTTGAAGAAACTTTCAAAGTTCTTGACGTTTTCCGGATTGACTGACCTTCATGTCTTAAAGTAATGATGGACTGTTGTTTCTCTTTGCTTATTTGAGTTGTTCTTGCCATAATATGGACTTGGTCTTTTACCAAATAGGGCTATCTTCTGTATACCACCCCTACCTTGTCACAACACAACTGATTGGCTGAAATGCATTAAGAAGGAAAGAAATTCCACAAATTAACTTTTTAAGAAGGCACACCTGTTAATTGAAATGCATTCCAGGTGACTACCTCATGAAGCTGGTTGAGAGAATACCAAGAGAGTGCAAAGCTGTCATCAAGGAAAAGGGTGACTACTTTGAAGAATCTCAAATCTCAAATATATTTTGATTTGTTTAACACTTTTTTCGTTACTGAATGATTTCATATGTGTTATTTCATAGTTTTGATGTCTTCACACTATTTCTACAATGTAGAAAATAGTAAAAATAAAGACAAACTCTTGAATGAGTAGATGTTTCCAAACTTTTGACTGGTACTAGGTGTGTGTGTGTGTAAATACATAGTAAAGTACAGATACCCCAAAAACAACTTACAGTGCCTTGCAAAAGTATTAATCCCCCTTGGCTTTTTCCTATTTTGTTGCATTACAACCTGTAATTTAAATAGATTTTTATTTGGATTTCATGTAATGGACATACACAAAATAGTCCAAATTGGTGAAGTGAAATGGATTCTAAAAAATAAATAACGGAAAAGTGGTGCGTGCATATGTATTCACCCCCTTTGCTATGAAGTCCGTAAATATGATCTGGTGCAACAAATTACCTTCTGAAGTCACATAATTAGTTAAATAAATTCACCTTTGTGCAATCTAAGTGTCACATGATCTGTTACATGAACTCAGTGTATATATACACCTGTTCTGAAAGGACCCAGAGCCTGCAACACCACTAAGCAAGAGGCACCACCAAGCAAGCGGCACCATGAAGACCAAGGAGCTCTCCAAACAGGTCGGGGACAAAGTTGTGGAGAAGTACAGATCAGGGTTGGGTTATAAAAAAATATCCGAAACATTGAGTATCCCACGGAGCACCATTAAATCCATTATTTAAAAATGGAAAGAATATAATAATATAATATGCCATTTAGCAGACGGCACCACAAAAACATTTTTTACATTTTAGTAATTTAGCAGACGCTCTTATCCAGAGCGACTTACATGAGCAATTAGGGTTAAGTGCCTTGCTCAAGGGCATATCAACAGATTTTTCACCTAGTCGGCTCGGGGATTAGAACCAGCGACCTTTCGGTTACTAGCACAACGCTCTTACCCACTAAGCTACCTGCCAAGAGAGGGCCGCCCATCAAAACACACGGACCAGGCAAGGAGGGCATTAATCAGAGGCAACAAAGAGACCAAAGATAACCCTGAAGGAGCTGCAAAGCTCCAGAGCGGAGATTGGAGTATCTGTCCATAGGACCACTTTAAGCCGTACACTCCACAGTGCTGGGCTTTACGGAAGAGTGGCCAGAAAAACGCCATTGCTTAAAGAAAAAAATAAGCAAACACGTTTGGTGTTCGCCAAAAAGCATGTGGGAGACTCCCCAAACATATGGAAGAAGGTACTCTTTGCAGATGACACTAAAATTGAGCTTTTTGGCCATCATGCTGTGGGTATGTTTTTCATCATCAGGGACTGGGAAACTGGTCAGAATCGAAGGAATGATGGATGCCGCTAAATACAGGGAAATTCTTGAGGGAAACCTGTTTGTCTTCCAGAGATTTGGGACTGGGAAGGAGGTTCACCTTCCAGCAGGACAATGACCCTAAGCATACTGCTAAAGCAACACTCGAGTGGTTTAAGGGGAAACATTTAAATGTTGTGACATGACTTAAAGATTGCTGTACACCAGTGGAACCCATCCAACTTGAAGGAGCTGGAGCAGTTTTGCCTTGAAGAATGGGCAAAAATCCCAGTGGCTAGATGTGCCAAGCTTATAGAGACATACCCCAAGAGACTTGCAGCTGTAATTGCTGCAAAAAAGTGGCTCTACAAACTATTGACATGGGGGGGTGAATAGTTATGCACGCTCAAGTTTTTTGTCTTCTTGTTTGTTTCACAATAAAAAATATTTTGCATCTTCAAAGTGGTAGGCATGTTGTGTAAATCAAATGATACAAACCCCCCAAAAATCCATTTTAATTCCAGGTTGTAACGCAACAAAATAGGAAAAATGCCAAGGGGGGTGAATACTTTCGCAAGCCACTATATAAGTAGTACTTGAAAGTATGTTTACTTAAGTACTTTCCACCACTGATCATTGGTTTGGTATTGTGACAGCAAACATACACATTTCCATTCACCAATGTATGAAGAAGTTCGGTTATAGTGTCAGACTGATGTGACTTGGACTGATGTTTCACCTCTGCCAGTCTCTGTCTCTCTTACGCTGTCTCTCTTCCTCTGTACTCACTCTCTGTACTTCTATCTCTTCGTCTCCTTCTGGTTCCCTCTGTCCCTCTCCCTCTGTGTCTGTCTCGCTCTGTCCTTTTTCCCCTCTGTCTGTGTCTTTCTCAGGGTACTGGAGGAGGCATCAGCCAGCCAGGCCAGTAGCAAGAAAGACAGTCGCGTTGACTTGTCCGGGAAGAATCGCAGCTACGACATCCGCATTGAGAACTTTGATGTGTCGTTTGGCGAGCGGTGAGTGGTTCACCCCTAGGCTGTGTCCTAAATGGCACCACATCCATATTAAGTGCACTACTTTTGACCAGGGCCAATAGTATAGTAGTGTGCTATATAGGGAATAAGGTGCCATTTGGGTTGAAGCCACACTTACGCATTCTCCTACTGTTTCCAGCGCTGGAGCAGGACACCGTTTCCACCGGCATTTACCTTGCATTTAAAAAGGGTTGGTGTGGTTATGGTAGTTACTTTCTGCAAATTGCTTTAAAGAATTCAACACAACTACCTGATATCAAGTGGTGCGTAGCAATGCTTGTTTAAATAAATCACAAACGACTAAATGAGTGAAATCATAAGTTATAACTGTGTGATTACCATTTTATGTGATTTATTAGTTAATACCATACAGTGAGAGAGAGACAAAGAGAGTAGGAGAGAGACGGAGACATTTCTTAGTCTGTACCGTAAACAATATGCAAGCAACTTGTCTCTCTCTCGCTCTGTATTTCCAGGTCCTTGCTGCAGGGGGCGGAGCTGTCTCTGTCGACAGGTCGCCGCTACGGCCTGATTGGCCGCAACGGCCTGGGGAAGACCACGCTGCTGAAGATGCTGGCGAGCCGCAGCCTGCGCGTCCCCGCCCACATCACGATCCTGCACGTGGAGCAGGAGGTCGCTGGCGACGACACAGGGGCGCTGCAGAGCGTGCTGGAGAGCGACACGGTCCGGGAGGGGCTCCTGACGGAGGAACGCCTGCTCAATGCGCGCATCGCCAACGGAACGTACGTCTTACTCACCCAAATAATCCCCAAAGCTGTCAACAGAGGGCTCATATTGGAACGAGTCAATACTGGCGGCCTTGGCAGATTTAAATGTTGTTGTTGCAGGAATTTTACACTTTTGGGTTTGAAACTGCAACAGTCACTAAACCTGCAGTTTATTCTGTTCTATTTTAGTGCTGAAGGAATGGAGACTGTTCGACTGTCAGAGATCTACGCTAAACTGGAGGAGATTGAAGCAGATAAGGCACCTGCCCGGTAAAGAGCCACACTAAACATGTCTGCACATAATGTCATATCTGTGTTTACGTTACATTAGCAGTGCATTTATATTTACACGTATTTACCAATGGTGTGTATACAACAGATGACTATGCACTGTGCAGTATAATTGTAACAAGTGTATGCATTTTCTGATTTGATGAGTTGATTGTTTGCTCCTTCCCTCTCTCTCTTTTTCCCTCTCTTTTACACAGAGCTTCAATCATCCTATGTGGTTTAGGTTTTTCTCCTAAAATGCAAACGCAGACAACCAAGTAAGTTACCGTCTGTGTGTGTGTGTGTGTGTGTGCGCAGACGCGGATGTGATTAACGGATCGCTCTGTGTGTTCTCTTCACAGGGAGTTTTCTGGAGGTTGGAGAATGAGATTAGCTCTGGCTAGAGCTCTCTTCGCCAAGTGAGTCTCTCCTTATTTTATCCAAAGGACAGTCTTCCCAATTAAAATACAAGGACAGAGATTATATTAGAATATTGATGTACATTTATAAAGCTCTTATGAGCTATTTCCAGAATCTCAATTTATAGACCATCTATTCAACACAGTTTATGAAGACATAAATTGTGGCTCTGCTAAATATTGTAAGGATAGCTTCAATTCTCTAAATAATGTGTATTTTCTTTCTTTTTAGGCCTGATCTTTTGTTACTTGATGGTGAGTGATTTAAACCACATTAAGTATTTTTGTATTGAGTATCTTTGAACAGTTTGACGGTGTCCAGTAGTCAGCGCAAACGCCCTTTAACTGACTGTCTGTCTCTGTCTTTCTGTCTGTCTGTGTTTGTTTCTCAGAGCCCACCAACATGTTGGATGTCCGAGCCATTCTTTGGCTGGAGAATTACCTGCAGGTAGGTTACTCCTGCTTACCGACACTCTTAACATTGCATGCCGAATCCAGTTCGGGTGCCCTTCTCCCTAAAGTGTGCACATTCTCACTCCCAGGATTTAAAAGCATTGGTTTGGTGAAAGCATGAGCAAGCGTGAGCTAGAGTGACTATCCGCCAATCCAGGGCAAGGGGTGTGAATGAGTGTACATTTCAGGGAGAAGTGTAGAGAATAGGAAGATAGGGTATGTTTTAATTGCATGAGCAACAAGTTAAAATGTGGTGGGTAATTCAACTTTGCTGTCAACTTTTGCCTATGGGGGTGCTCTTGAGCCAAAAGGGGTCCGCCCCCAAAAAAAAGGGTCCGCTAAATTGGCAGAAAGGGGCAAAGCATACATAGTTAGCTTCAAATGGATTGTGTGGTTTCACAAGTTATGAAATTGCAAACAAAGGTTGTGTCCCACTAATATTTCCCTTCTCCTGAAGTGTGCACTCTTTCAATACTTCCTACAAATCTGAAGACATTGGATTGGTGGAGGCATTGGCTAGGTGGAGTTACCACCATATTTCTTATACCAGTTATTTCCTTTTGAAATCAGTGAATGGAAGTGAACGAGTGCACACTTTTGGAGGAAGGAGAGGTAATTGTGACATAGCTAAAGCATGAGCAACAAGTTAAACTCCCATATCGGCTGTTTAACCCCCCCCCCCCACAGACCTGGCAGACCACCATCCTGGTGGTGTCCCACGACCGGAACTTCCTCAACGCCGTGGTGACTGACATCATCCACCTGCACTCGCAGCGGCTGGAGAGTTACCGTGGCGACTACGAGAACTTTGTCAAGACCAAAGAGGACCGCCTGAAGAACCAGCAGAGGGAGTACGAGGCCCAGTTTCAGTACAGAGAGCACATCCAGGTTAGGAACCCACACACAGTCATGCACACACCCATTTTCTCTCACGTTGAGGTACCCACAGACAAACTAAAAGGCCTATGGCAAGCGTAATAACAATACACTTTCTAAGCATTTGTCTTTGCTGATTAGTGTTTGGTTATTTTATATGATCTTGATATGCCAAACTTATCAACATCCTGCTAAATACTTATTAGAATATATGTTATAGTGTCTTATTTCTATATATTATAATCGTGGATTGATCACCTCCCTCTGTGTCCCAGGTGTTCATCGACCGGTTCAGATACAACGCCAACAGAGCGGCACAGGTGCAGAGCAAACTGAAGCTCTTAGAAAAACTGTGAGTAACCATCTCTTTCAAAAATAAGATGTTAACACGCACCCCACTCTGCTTTCTCTCATGTAGGGCTCCCTGGGAATTACAGCCTGAAAGTGCAATTCATTGTAAAGGATAACTCCTGTCTTGCACATGCATGATGACCTCTGTGTGTTTGTTTGCCTGTGCACGGGGGAATGGTCATTGTAAAGAATATCTATTGTTGTCATCTGTCGTCCATTCCCTCACTGTTCTTCTCTTGTCTCCTGCAGGCCTGAACTCAAACCTCTGGAGAAGGAAACCGAAGTCACCTTAAAGTAAGAGACCGCTCCTCCTGTCCCGAATGAAGTCTGGTTTCAATTCTCATTCATCTGAGTGGTAACGTGTGTGTGTGTGTGCGCATCTGTCCACAGGTTCCCTGATAACTTTGAGAAGCTGTCTCCCCCAGTGCTCCAGTTGGATGAGGTGGAGTTCTACTATAACACCGACCAGCGCCTCTTCACACAGCTGTCGGTGTCTGCAGACTTGGAGTCTCGCATCTGCATCGTACGTATTAATCACACTGCTCTCAATTCTGATAACTAGCTTGATTGAAACGAGTTCTAAAATACATGCACTGCTAATAGTTCGGGATGCACTGATGTGACAGTTCTGGGCAGATGCCAATATCCAATATTTTCTTAGCAATATCGACCGATTTCAGATATATTTTCATTTTATGGCACTTTTAACCATTCTAGCAGAGATACGAACTGCAATCAACTTTCTATGTTCATAAGGCTTTTGTCCCCCCATCGGGCCAATATGGTGTTAGATTAATTTGTATTTTAAGAATAATGACTAAAGGATTTCACCCCAAATACAGTATAAACTGTATTAGAATTATAATGTATTAGAATGATAATGTATTGTCAACTTACTAACAGAGGGGGGCGGGACTAAACATTCCAGGGTGAAGGGGACTGAGGAAACGGGTTACAGGGGGCCTCCTAGAGGTGGGCGGAGCAGGGTGCCTTTGTGTGTTGAGGTATAAAACAGGAGTGTATGGGTTTTGGCGCCAGAGCTCTCCATGAATAAAGATACAGATAATCCTTGTTGGTTGTGGACCTTGAATCATTTATGATTAAAACCAGAGCCTTACAACCTCTGGTAATGATTCAAGCTTAGGTTGAATTAGAGATAGAAATTATCTTAACATATGGTCACTGATATATTGTGCGTCCATTGATAGTGTACTTTTAAACCTGTGAAACACTTCCACAGCCAAGGCTCTGTGCAACCTTCCAACTGCTAAAGAAGTACGTACCTACAGTCTCTCTCTTGCTCTCTCGCTCTTCTCTCGCGCTCTCTCTCTCTCTCTCAGGTGGGTGAGAACGGGGCGGGTAAATCCACCATGCTCAAGCTACTGATGGGAGAGTTAACGCCCGTCAACGGCATCAGACACAGCCATCGGTGAGGTTCCATGCTTGACGTCAGGCCATGTTGCTCTGCTGCTAATGTGTGTCTCGGTGTGTGTGCGTGTCCACAGGCTCCCTTGTAACTTTCAGAAGCTTTGTGTGCGTAAAGGGAAGTAAACAACAGCTTTATTTCCCGTTCTCGCTCAGGAACCTGAAGATCGGTTACTTCAGTCAGCACCACGTGGATCAACTGGACCTCAACGTGTGTTCAATTGAGCTGCTACTCAACAAATTCCCAGGTGACCACCACCACCAAAACATACCAATACTGATCTTTATCAAAGCCTGGGCTGTGTTCATTAGGCACCAAATGCAAAGGAAACTGATTGGAACAGGGATGGGCTACCTGGACTTGGTCCAATAAGAAATGCCCAGTTTTTTCGTTGTGTGCCCTAATGAACACAACACTGGTGGTTGTTACGGATCCCTATAGATGGGTTACCTGACAACGTCACAAAAACAATGCGCGCACTTCAGCTTCAATGGTGCAAAAGGCAGTGTGTTGTGATTCTGGATGGCCAGATAGCTAGCAACAATGACAAGAAGCTGCCATGTGAGGAATCGTAGGTAGCTTGTTTCAGCTTGTTTGATCTTGTTCTTGATACTATGTCTTGTTTTGACTGTCACATCTATGCTAATATGACTAAAATTCGCTAGCTAGCTAACCAACAACTGTAAAGATGTATTTGAGAGAACAGGTGCTCATTGTACACATTTATTTTTGCTAAACAACCAGCCCCTCTATAGCCTGCAGTCTTTGTAATTTGTAACCCCTTTTGTCCCTTCCTCCCTCCCAGGTCGTAACGAGGAGGAGTACAGGCACCAGCTGGGTGGCTATGGGATAACAGGGGAGCTGGCCACTCGGCCGGTGGCCAGTCTGTCAGGAGGGCAGAAGAGCCGGGTGGCCTTCGCCCAGATGACCATGCCTTGGTAATGTATTTTATTATTACACTCCATGACCCCAACATTTCACACATGATTTCTCACATTGTCAAATTGTCATTTTGTGGTAATAAACTGGTTGAAAAGTTGAAAAAACGTCCTTGTACAAGCAGTATACAACCTGACCATGATGTCTAATAATGTGATTGTAATCAGGTTTGCCAGCTGGGTTACATCTCTCTATCCTTCAGATGTTAAACCGACTCTGTGGTCACTCAAGAATGCATGGTAGTTGTTGCAAGAGTAGGGATGTTAACCCGGGTGTCTGGGCTAAATTCCCTAATGGCCCCTCATACCACCACGGCCACCTAATCATCATCCCCAGCTTCCAATTGGCTTGTTCAACCCCTCCTCTCCCCTGTAACTCATCCCCAGGTCGTGGCTGTAAATGAGAATTTGTTTTCAACCAACTTACCTTGTAAATCAGAAAAAGACTGTACATCTGTCAAACTGCCCTGATAACACTAGGAACAGAACTGGAGAGAGGACATTCATTTTGGGAAGTGTCAAGATCCTAATGATGAGATGGTCATAATCAGTCTCAGAATGTATGTTATTATTAGGGTTGCCGGCAGCAAAGCACCCCTAATAATATTGTTGGAATAGCTCTTGTCGGAATAGCTCAATGCCCGATTAGTCAAAAAATGTATACTTTGGCAATATCAAAGTATATCAACACCACTACTCGGACACTAAAAATGGCACGAATCGGCCCATAGCTGGCGCTGTATTAAGTATTCAAAGTCTAATGCTCAGCCCCACCTCCCCGTTTGACGTATAACCACGAAATTTGGTATATCAGTGTTTCTCATCATAAGGAGCAAATTTGCTTCATGAACCCATGAGGTCTGCCATTTTGAATTTTCCGACATGTTGGATTTTTTGATCAAATCTTCAAAAATCTTCTCATGAACCGTATATCCGGTTGACCTGAATCGAAACTCAGAATGTATGTCTCTACTAAGTTTGAGAAAAGCGATACGTCAAAAGATGGAAGAGAAAATGGCAACTTCGTAAAAAATATTATTAGCTTCACTTGTCTTCGCTCTATCACCTTGAAACTGATTAAGGGTATTGACGACACTAGTAGGAAGCAGGTGTTGATGTAAAAAAAATAACATGGAAACAGTAAGAAATTTGTTGTGAACCTCCCAACAGTTAGCATTTATGCTAATGCTAAAAAGCGATTATTCAAATGAAGTCTCGAGATTTGGCGACTACAGTGTTTGTTAGTCCCTACAAAGTTTGCCAAGGAATAATTGCTACGTCAAACATAGCCACTTCATGACGCTATAAATAATTTGCACATAGTATTTTGAATTGTTAAATGTACAAGGATGTATAATGCTTCAATGCAGCCGTCTCTTTCAGCCTGCTCATAAACCAGCACCCTGTTTCATTGCTGCTTGCATCTATATTTGATCTCGTACTCACGTTTTCTCTCTTTCAGCCCAAACTTCTATATCCTTGACGAGCCGACCAATCACCTGGACATGGAAACAATCGAGGCTCTAGCGAAGGCGCTCAACAAATTCAAAGTAAGCTTGTTTCACTATAAGTCGCTGAGAAAATGTCCTTTATTTATCTCACAATGTTAATCAGTAGAGTAAATATGGAGAAACTGTAAGTCATGGATCGATTTTCTTTAAACAGCCACTGCAAGCTTATTTTGGCCACCACTAGCTAACAATCAATGGAAGTGATAGCACTTGAACACTTTAAGTTTTAAGGTGCGTATATACCCTTCTTTAATTATATCCTCTCCTCAGGGTGGGGTGGTCCTTGTCTCTCACGACGAGCGTCTGATCCGGCTGGTGTGCAGAGAGCTGTGGGTCTGTGAGCACGGGAACGTGCGGCGAGTGGAGGGGGGCTTCGACGAGTACCGGGATATCTTGCAGGAACAGTTCCGCAAGGAGGGCTACCTGTGAGAGGGAGGAGGGACCTTCCAAAACATACCACCCCAGGCAACTTTCCCATTACGCCAACTATGACAGACTTGCCAAGTTACCAATCGATTTCAGCCCCCAATAACCTAAAGCCCCCCCACTCTCCATTCCCCGACTGCCAATCATCATCCTGAGTTTTACTGGCTGTTGTTCCAGCATTTATCTCTGCTCCCCCACACCACCGTTTTTCTTTTGTTTGCGATTTAGCTCGGCCCGGCAGTTCAAAGTGACATACTCTCGTCTATTGTCCTGAAGCAGACATGTTTTAGGCTACATGAAGTGCAAACTCTGTCCACATGGAATGTCAATTGTGCATGTACTCTGTGTACTCCGAAACTGCTCTGGCCTACCCACTCCCAACCTTCCTGATCATAATAGTTTGAGCTGGTTTGGTTCACTTAACAACAAGGAGGATATTCCATAATGTGAAGGTGGGGGTGTTGTGCCCTCTCTTTAACTGTTAACCCCATGTGGGCAGCCATCTTGGAATAATGCTACATCCTTTTAGCTCCTAATATCAGTGAAGGGACGAATATGTACATCAGAAAATTTGAAACAATGTTCTCGATTTCTTCATCCATGTTGAGTATGTGTGTGATTGAGTGGGAGAGAGCGAGGATATATTTCAAGTGCATATGGGGAGATGTTTCTCCTGAACGTGTGTTCTTGATGGAGAGGGAGCATCTCTTAGTCAGTGGAACCCAGGGCGAAGCCGAAATGGCACCCTGTTCCCAACATAGTGCAGTATTTTGTGAACTTGCCAAAAGTGCACAATAGCGAAAATGGTGTAATTTCAGACACACCTGGTCTTGTTCATTAGGCACCAAATGAAAGAAAACAGTCTGAAACAGGGAGGGATTACATGGACTTGTCCAATAAGAAACACTCATTTTCGTTTTCTGTTACAAAACGTTTCCTGTTGCGTGCCCTAATGACCACGATCCTGGAAACATCCATATCTGCGTCAGCATGGGAAACCACCAGCACAAAAACAACGACTTCTACAACAACAGCAGCTGGCTCCAGGTCTCACTGCTGCTTCTTCCCCAGAATCTCCAACCAAGTTAAGAGGGGTATTATTAAGCAATAAGGCACGAGGGGGTGTGGTATATGGCCAATATACCACGGCTAAGGTCTGTTCATAAGCATGACGCAAAGCGGAGTGCCTGGATACAGCCCTTAGCCATGGTATATTGGCCATATACCACAAACCCCTGAGGTGCCTTATTGCTATTATAAACTGGTTACCAACGTAATTAGAGCAGTAAAAATAAATGTTTTGTCATATTGTGGTATACGGTCTGATATACTACAGCTGTCAGCCAATCAGCATTCGGGGCTCGAACCACCCAGTTTATATAATTCTTAAAGAAAATTATCAGAATAAAAAACAACTACATTCTTCCTGCTTCAATGTTATATCGCTAACTTATAAATAGCTGTTTTAAGAACTATTCAATCATAACACCATCCTAATAAAAAAGCTTTAATCATCCATCCGCCAGGTCTGATGATCTGCTCTCTCTGCTATTGTTCAACTAACACCATGCAACATTACTTTTATTATTTTGACAAAGTGGAACCCGTATCCATAACAATCTAGAGAAGACCTATGGATAGAGTGTCTACCAAACGACAGAAAACACTCAAATAATATACATGTTTTGTGAAAATTGTAAACAGATGCTTAATCAATCACAGGTTGAGTTCAAGGTGTGGACTGTGCGTGCATGTGTATATGGTGGCCTACAGACTTGTCAATATGACTTATTTTAGTCGTTTACTTCAAAGCTCTACAGATTGGTGTACCTGTAGAAAGTAGAGCTAGTCAGACATTTGACACAAGGGGTTCGTTTAAAAAGGGATTGCATTCGTTTTGGAACCGGACTGCCTCCCGGGCGTGAGCCAGGTGCCCCAATATGGCCGGCTCAAAACAAAAGTGACGTAATCAAGCATGTGGAGTGATGAGTAGGATTCTGTGTTCTCACATGCAAAAGTGATTGCTTTTGATAAAAAACGCTTTATCTGCCAAACTAAAATGTAAATGAAAGCTAGTTTGAAAATTCAAACATTTTATTTTATGGAAAAGAGGATGTTTCTGGACGATGCACCATGCTGCCTTGACAACATGACAGAGCGGCGCAGATTACTGTTTGATTTGAGAAGGGCGCTCCTCCCTCCCTGCTTTCACCCAATGACGTGACTTGCCATTGCCCGGTTTAACCCGGACCAGCATAATACAACTCAATGTAAAGAACAGTAGCCCAGGTACCTAACTGTTTCTGCCTTCAACAACCCTACACTATTGCCTATCAAAACTAGACAAACGTGATCTAAATCCGAAACGGACTGAACAAATTGAAGGTAAACAGCACAATGACACAGAGCTTTGAGAGTGAACATGAGAAAAACGTGAGACTTTCAATGCAACAGTCGGTGAAAAGAAATGGGTGGGATAGGATGTTTGACACAACAGTGCTGCTTAGTGGCAGTAGTAAAGCATTGCCTGTGCCACAATGGGTACACTAGCAAACAGTAAATGTTTTCTATTGGAGAAGTTCAGGTAGGTCCCTCACTGTATGGATCCGTTTGTGGTTCCTAGTGATGAATACACCCCAGGACGAGCTGAGTCAAACTCCATGTGTTAATTCATGTTACATGTTTTGACATTTTAAAATCAGACAGGTGCAGAAATATAGTCATATATTCTGCCTACAGTACATTCTGCTGTCCATTCTGAAGTCCACAACACTGACAACACACATCGACATGCATGTACTTTACCCTCAATTACTATGCAAACACTTGCTTGAATAAAAACATCAAACGCATTCCCTGGCACAGCTCTCTTACAATGGATTTTTTTTTCTTTGCCGTAGTTCTTGTACATTTCAAATCTATTTGTAAGTCGCTCTGGATAAGAGCGTCTGCTAAATGACGTAAATGTATTTTATTTTCTTAGCCTGTCATATGATCGGCTGTCATATGATCTCCAGATCGCTTTGCCTGTCCCAGTCAGGTGGTTATTGCATTGGCATCCCCTGCTATGTCCTCAAACACTGGGGTGTAGGTGTCAACACACCCATGTTCAGGAGCTTCTCCCAGTGCTGAGGGGAATCACCATAGTCCTGTCCTAGTCCTGTAGTGGGCCTGAGAGGGGGGCATAGGGTCTCTAAATGGGTAGAGGACAGGCAGGCTCTTCTCTGGTTCTCTGTGGGTGTGGGTGGTGACTAGTACCAAGCCCTGGGCGCTTAGGAGAGAAGTCCCTGTCAAAGTTAACCTCTGAGCAGGTGAGGAAGCTGTGGGTGTCGCAGTCTGAGGAACTGTCCATCCTTCTATTTATCCCTCTATCCATCCCTCTGGGAACTCTGCCAGGTCTGGGCCATTGAGCCAGCTGACCTGACTGCTGATGTAACTGAGAGGGTTCTCTGTGAAGCTGTGTCTGGGCCGATTCCCCGTGGCCCACAGGGCTGTTCAGCCTCCTCATCTCCTCCACAGAGAGACGCTGAGGAGGACCCGTCAGCCCTTGCACTGCCAACCTCCCACGGTAGCGCCTCTCTTCACCCTCTCTCCACCTATCATCTACCTGGCTCAGCGGACCACAGGCCTTACCACATCCTCCGTCTCTGGAGACTCGGTGGTCAGGGTTTGTCAGCTGGATTTGGGGAGCCTGGTGTTTTTCTTCTGACCTCCCTTGCCTCCAGTCTCTGTCCTCTCCCAGTCTGTTTTTATGAGAGGCCTAGGGAGCCTTAGAGAGGCAGTGTCAGACTGTACACACTGTAGACACTTTATCTCGTAGTACTCCAGCTCCTCACTGTGTCCACCAGCCTCCAACCCTGGCCTGGCTGTACTGTAGCCGTCCTGGACCACCACAGAGAGTATCCCCCGTTTATACACCCCTTCCCCAGAACTCCCAAAGTAGACAAATAAAGATATTAACTTTGAACCTGATGGTAACAGTTGTTGTGGCAAATTTAGGGTTGTCTTCCAGGTGCACGTAGGTGAAAATGTTTCCCCTGTGTGGGCTGATGAAGAACTGGCCAGCGTTCTGCCCGTATAAGAAGAAGTGGAGCTGTGCGTTGATTCCTAAGTCACCATCCACTGCTCTCACTGCACACACAACAGATCATGCAGAACACGGGCACACACAGCATTAAAATAAATCATAAACACATTGTAACCTATCATAATCGCATTTATAAAGATATAATGAATCAAATTAATTTGTAAAATTCCTCGAACATAGCAGTAAAGGGCATTTGTAATACTATGAATTACTTAGTTCTCCTTGTTTATCTATGATATCTAAAATGGCTGCTGTTATTAAACCCCCTCACCTGGAGCAGTTCCAAGTTCCAGCCGGCATGATAGCCACATAGGGGCTGTGGAGGAACTGAGGCCAGTGGTGGTTGACGTCCGCAACCAGGACAGACACCTGTACTGAGCTGGACAGCGGCTGTGTGGGGTGTGTGTCCCTGGCCACCACAGTCAGTCTGTAGATTGCCACCACCTCCCTGTCCAGCACGCCAGTGGTCAATAGCTCCCCAGACGTGTCCTCAATAGAGAAGGGTCCATCAACACTCTATGGAATACCTGGAATACAGTTAACCATCATATTACAGCACTGAATCAAAAATAATATCACAGCAAAAGATCTGACCATATATTATTTCTCTACTCCAGGGCTGGGGACCCACATGACTTCATATTTTGTTCCAGCCAAGGGAACTGTACCTTATGTGTCCATTGACACCTTCATCCAGGTCATAGGCAGTGACCATGGCAAACACTGTGCCTGCAGGGCTATCCTCAGAGACAATGGTGGTGTAGACCTCACTAAACACTGGCCAGTTGTCATTCATATCGTCCACTACAACATGGACTGTCCCAGTCCCTGTCAGGCGGCAGGAGAGACAAAACAAAACAATATCAACAACAACAAAAAGATACTTAAAGCCTGCAGGTATTATTCTTAATTACTTGCTATAAGCATGTATGAGCTTTTATGAAGCCTTATTATAAGCATTTCATTTGTGATGTCTCGACAAACATAAAATAACATCTTATACCAGATTCATTACTGCTCAGAGAGAGCTTAGCTAAATCCTACAGTCTGGATTCACAATGTGATATACAGTATACAGGGGGCCAGTATGAAAAATGTATGCACTCACTAATTGTAAGTCGCTCTGGATAAGAGCGTCTGCTAAATGACTAAAATGTAAAATGTATACAAACTAAGGACAGCTCTCATGTGAATACATTACACTTGTACAGGAGAAAAAAAACGTTGAGTTCTGATATTTCTTAAAGGAACAGCAACAGGTTTTTGTTATACGGAAGCAGAGATCCTGATTAACTGAGTCGACAGCCATGATGTCTAACTTGTAGGGTGATGTCACCTCCCTGTCCAAACTCTGTAGCATGTTAAAGGTGCCGTTGGGCGACAGAGGGAAGAGGCCCTCCCCGTCTCCTCTCTCTATGAAGTACCTCAGCTGGCTGTTCACTCCTAAATCCTCATCCCTAGCTGATACCTGGTCACAATTAGGGGTAAGATTTTACTGAAAGACAAGAGGTATAATGTATTACTAATATATTGCTTGTATTGTAATCAACTCATGATGCTACTGTATGTTATGTCATACTGTATGTCGTGGCAATTGTTTAACAGACTCAAAATGGCTAATAATAACTCAATCATCATTATGAGATTACACTAAATGACAAATCTTACAATGCATTATGGCTGCATCAAAATTATTGTCTCCTGTCATAACATCAATCATAGTCTCTTGTTACAGACATATCGAGGAGCTGGCCAATGCATGAACGATTTGGTTCTGGGTTCTGAGATTACATCAATCGCAACATCAAATGTTTGTTCATATGAAGCTGGAGGGTTCTTCAGTCAGATTAGTCCAGGTCCTAACCAGGTCGTTATTTTAAAGGATAACTTGTTCCCAATGACTTACCTGACTAGAAAATGGTTTAATAATAAAAGCAATAACCCTACCACAGCAGTTACCTGGTGGGTGAGCTGAGATGGGTCTCCGCCGTTCTCCAACATGTGGAGCGTCAGTGTGTCTGGAGAGAACAGCGGGCTGCAGTCATTGACATCCAGGACAGTGATGTTGACCACAGCAGTGGCTGACCTGGGCACGCTGCCCTGGTCCATGGCTGTGACGGTTAGCAGATGAAAGGAGGCTGTCTCTCTGTCCAGCCTGTCCATCAGGGAGATGACACCTCGGACTGAGTCCACCAGAAACTGACTCCCCTGAGACAGCTGGTAGCGCACCGTTTCCATTTAGAGTTCTGAGTTATTATTGGTCATGTTTACAACAACATTACATTTGTCTTCCCAGACAGACATTTCAGAACATTAAAAACAACAAATACATCTCATTCCAAAATCATGGGCATTAATAAGGAGTTGGTCCCCCCTATATAACAGCCTTCTCTCTACTGGGAAGGCTTTCCACTAGATGTTGGATCATTGCTGCGGGGACTTGCTTCCATTCAGCCACAAGAGCATTAGTGAGGTCGGGCACTGATGTTGGGCGATTAGGTCTGGCTCGTAGTCGGCATTCCAATTCATCCCAAAGGTGTTCGATGGGGTTGAGATCAGGGCTCTGTGCAGACCTGTCAAGTTCTTCCACACCGATCTCGACAAACCATTTCTGTATGGACCTCGCATTGTGCACAGGGGCGTTGTCATGCTGAAACAGGAAAGGGCCTTCCCCAAAATGTTGCCACAAAGTTGGAAGCACAGAATTGTCTAGAATGTTATTGTATGCTGTAGTGTTAAGATTGCCGTTCACTGGAACTAAGGTGCCTAGCCCAAACCATGAAAAACAGCCCTAGACCATCATTCCTCCTCCACCAAACTTTACAGTTGACACTATGCATTCGGGCAGGTAGCGTTCTCCTGGCATCTGCCAAACCCAGATTCGTCCTTTGGACTGCCAGATGCTGAAGCGTGATTCATCACTCCAGAGAACGCGTTTCCAATGCTCCAGAGTCCAATGGCGGCGAGCTTTACACCACTCCAGCCGACGCTTGGCATTGCACATGGTAATCTTAGGCTTGTGTGCGGCTGCTTGGCCATGGAAACCCATTTCATGAAGCTCCCGACGAACAGTTCTTGTGCTGATGTAGCTTCCAGAGGCAGTTTGGAACTCGGTAGTGAGTGTTGCGACCGAGGACAGACGATCTTACGCGCTACGATTTCAGCACTCGGCAGTCCCGTTCTGTGTGCTTGTGTGGCCTACCACTTCACAGCTGAGCAGTTGTTGCTCCTAAAGGTGTCAACTTCACAATAACAGCACCAGGGCAGCTCTAGCAGGGCAAAAATTTGACAAACTGACTTGTTGGAAAGGTAGCATCCTATGACCGTGCCATGTTGAAAGTCACTGAGCTCTTCAGAAAGGCCATTGTCTTTAATCTGACCCTGGGACAGTTCATTACTTCAGCTGTCCATTAGAGCCATTGTCTTTACTCTGACCCTGGGACAGGGTCTGTTAGAGCGCGGAGCTGCAACCGGCTGGTTCCTCTGGGGGTGTCCTCTCTGACTGCCAGGCTGTAGTAGTTGGGTTGTGATCGTTGACGTCCTCTACATGCACTGTGAGGGCCATAGAGGAGGCCAATGGAGGAGAGCCTCAGTGACAGTCAGCATATCCAACTGAATTTACCTGACATTTACATTTCAGTCATTTAGCAGATCAGTAAGTTAAAGGGGAAGTTTAGTATTTTACTATTTAATTTTACATGGTTCCTCACCCTGAGACCAGTCTATCGCTCAGTTTTCTTTAAACAGCCACTTTAAACTTCAGCTACCTTTAGCCACCGCTAGCTAAAAATCTGTGGGAGTGATAGGGGCATGGGGCACACAGGTGACAAAATCACCTTTAAGTAACATCAAACCAAGTAAATGAGTTGATTTGAGTAGATTTCAGTGCCTGCCCCTATCACTTCCATAGATTTTTAGCTAGCGATTGCTAAAGTTAGCTGAAGTTTGTAATGGCTTTTAAAAGAAAACCGAACCATGGATTACAGTTTCTCCTGACCCATAAACTATTTTCAGGGTGAGGATCCATCTAAATTATAATATTGAATATCCCCTTTAATTTCAAGGCAAGTTAAGTTCATTAGCAGATATTCTTATCCCAAGTGCATTCATTTTAAACAGGTAAGGTACCAGTGTCTGGTCTAGTGGTAGTGTTGCCAACCCTGTACTATGCATGGACTCTAGCAGCGGGGGTTTGATCCCCGGGTCTGCCACTTGTATGTCCTCTATCTGTCTCAGATGTATCACATCCCCTATCCCAATAAATAAGAGATAAAAACTAAAACTTAAGTAGGTAACACTACCACATAATAATGATAATTGAAAGCAAAAGTACAGTCAATTTACCTGCTCTCTGTCCAGAGGCTGCTGCAGGTACAGACGACCACTAGTACAGTTGATACTGAACACACTGACTGACGCGCCCTCTGGGATGTAGACAATGTCCCGTTGGATCCTGAGTCCACATCCACTGCCTGTATCACCATGACAACAGTCTGGAGAGCAGTGTCTTCTGGGATGGTGACACTACCGGCTGATGTGAAAGACGGCACGTTGTTGTCTATATCATGTACATTGACGACAACACGTGCTGTGGCAGTGAGGCGTCAAGAAATGGACAAAGCACGATCGGTAGCCTGGACTGTCAGACGGTAGTCTGAGCTGCTCTCTCTGTCTAACTCTGTGTTTAGGCAGGGAGCTCCGTCTGGATTGACCGAGAATGTAATGTCATCATCTCCGGCTTTCACCTCTATGTCCACCTCTCCATTCATACCTGACAGGCAACATCAAGGAGGATTATTCAATACTAAGGATAGGGTCTCTGAAAGATACATCAGCTATGTTATCATGTAGTCTACTGATAAAATGGACAGATGGATAATTATCATAGTTTGAATACAAATGTGTAGAGTATGTAGTGTGTGACTATGATTTAGACTGATTGTCTGGCATCTTTGTGTGGCATATAGACAATGCAAACCACTTACTTTCACATAGAGGCTAAGAGGAAGTGAAAAATAGTTGAATTTAAAATAATAGTCTTATCTGTAACCTACAGCCTCTCTCAAATTGTCTTGTTTAAACAACACTTATCTAGAAGAGATTGCACAGATAGTAAAATATATGTGACCAGACAAAGAGAAGCTGCACACAGACACAACACAGTTTACAGAGAAAGCAGTGGAACTACTCCAGGTATTCATTGCATTGGACAAGTAATCAAACATCTTGGATAATGCATCATTCTGCTTCTCAATCACTTATCTCATTGGATAAATTGACGTTCACTGGATGAAACAGAACTCAACTGGACAAGACTTTTAGGCTGAAAGTGATTCCCTTGGACAAACTACAGGACAAGCATCACCATGACCTTCTAACTGTTCAGTGTCTAATCTTCACAAGAAAGATGAGGCTGGTCTTTGTTCAATTGGGACTATTTGCAATTTGTTTGGATCTTTGGATCCTGGTGTTGGTTGAATAATAAATGCATCCTCTATGATCAGACCATTCGGTACTTGAAGCGCATTCACAGTTATGGCACTTACAGCAACCTAAGTGCAATTTGCTGGGATGTACACTACCAGTCAAAGGTTTGGACACACCTACTCATTCAAGGCTTTTTCTTTTCTTTTAACTATTTTTTACATTGTAGAATAATAGTGAAGACATCGAAACTATGAAATAACACATATGGAATCATGTAGTAAACAAAAAAGTGTTAAACAAATCAAAATATATTTTATATTTGAGATTCTTCAAATAGCCACCCTTTGCCTTGATGACAGCTTTGCACACTCTTGGCATTCTCTCAACCAGCATCACCTGGAATGCTTTTCCAACAGTCTTGAAGGAGTTCCCTCATATGCTGAGCACTTGTTGGCTGCTTTTCCTTCACTCTGCGGTCCGACTCATCCCAAACCATCTCAATTGGGTTGAGGTCGGAGGATTGTGGAGGCCAGGTCATCTGATGCAACACTCCATCACTCTCCTTCTTGGTAAAAAAAGCCCTTACACCGCCTGGAGGTGTGTTGGGTCATTGTCCTGTTGAAAAACAAATGATAGTCCCACTAAGCCCAAACCAGATGGGATGGCGTATCGCTGCAGAATGCTGTGGTAGCCATGCTGGTTAAGTGTGCTTTGAATTCTAAATAAATCACAGACAGTGTCACCAGCAAAGCACCCCCACATCATAATATCTCCTCCTCCATGCTTTACGGTGGGAAATACACATGCGGAGATCATCCGTTCACCCACACCGCGTCTCACAAAGACACGGCGGTTGGAACCAAAAATCTCAAATTTAGACTCCAGACCAAAGGACAAATATCCACCGGTCTAATGTCCATTGCTCGTGTTTCTTGGCCCAGGCAGGTCTCTTATTATTATTGGTGTCCTTTAGTAGTGGTTTCTTTTCAGCAATTCGACCATGAAGGCCTGATTCACACAGTCCCCTCTGAACAGTTGATGTTGAGATGTGTCTGTGACTTGAACTCTGTGAAGCATTTATTTGGGCTGCAATTTCTGAGGCTGGTAACTCTAATGAACTTATCCTCTGCAGCAGAGGTAACTCTGGGTCTTCCATTCCTGTGGCGGTCCTCATGAGAGCCAGTTTCATCATAGCGCTTGATGGTTTTTGCGACTGCACTTGAAGAAACTTTCAAAGTTCTTGAAATGTTCCGTATTGACTGACCTTCATGTCTTAAAGTAATGATGGACTGTCGTTTCTCTTTGCTTATTTGAGCTGTTCTTGCCATAATATGGACTTGGTATTTTACCAAATAGGGCTATCTTCTGTATACCCCCCTACCTTGTCACAACACATCTGATTGGCTCAAACGCATTAAGAAGGAAAGAAATTCCACAAATTAACTTTTTAAGAAGGCACACCTGTTAATTGAAATGCATTCCAGGTGACTATCTCATGAATCTGGTTGAGAGAATGCCAAGAGTGTGAAAAGTAGAAAATTGTAAAAATAAAGAAAAACCCTCAGCAGAGTTTGTGGACATGACTGACCTGAACAGTCTTGTGCAGCTGAGGTATGTATGTATTGATTGATCTGTTTGTTAAAACATGAAAAACGGAGCTTATTAAATTACTTATTTACTAGGAAAGTATGAGGTATCAATAGGTACTTACTCTCTGGTCCTTACACAATTGGTCTAAACAGAACTCTGTTAACAAATAGTACAGAGTGGTGGTACTTGTTGCAATGAGTCCCAAAGAAACTTTGTATAATTACAATTTTACCATGTAATTTCTAAGTAAATATCAGGTAGTTTCTGAACAGGAGAATTTAAACACCCATTTAGGCAACAACAAAAAATTAACAACTAAAAGTGAACAAAGCAATGATACTAATACAATTAAGTGAAATTATAAGTACAATTAATTAAACTGTCTAGTCCACTTACCCCTATACATATCTACCTCCATCACTCCAGTATCCCTGCACATAAAATATGGTATTGGAACAGACTTTTTAAATATTTCCTGTAAATAGTATGCTTACTTACTTACGTTATTGTGTATTTCATATTTCTTATTCTTATTTCTTGTTTGTTTATTTCTAGTAATACATTTTTATTGATTATTGCATTGTTGGGTTTTGAGTTTTGAGTTTGCAAGGAAGGCATTTCACTGTACTTGTGCATGTGACATTAAAACTTGAAACTTGAAAACAGGAGCTGCCTCCACTATTCCAGCACCATTTCAACATCATCGAATCACCTATACTTAGTGATTTTTAGTACAATCAAATTAAGCTAAATATGATGTAGCTGTCCATGGTTCTGATCTGTGTGTGTGTGTGTGTGCGTGTGCGTGCGTGTGCGCGTGCGTGCGCGTGCGTGCGCGTGCGTGCAAGTATACCCTACTTGTAGAGAAATGCCAATGCCATCCTCCTCTCTTTCATGTTGACGAAACAGTCTATGGCTCTGTCATTCAGTACACGCTTTTATTTTTTATTGTCCTAGGCTACCTGGCTAAAATGCTTGCTCGCTAGCCTAACTTCATTTAATTGGCAACCTTAGCTAGTTAACATTAGCCTTCTACATCTACCTACCTACATATTGAACTTCCATCCTCTCAGTCCAGATGCACAATGTATGAATTTATGGTTGGATCAGAATCGCCGTTATAATTACTGGCCGGTACGGAGAATTAAGTAAAACCACAAGTCCAAATCCCTGTCTCCATCCATGGCTAATTTAGGAAAGGGGACATTTTAGCTAGCAAGTTAGCCACCGGAGGAAAACAAGACAACAAGATGCAACTATTCAAGTTGTTTCTGTCACAGACGTATTTCTCTTGATGCGATGTGATAGGAGTGAACCAAACTCCAAACTGGCTTCCCTTGACACTTTTATTTGGTGCGCAGGCTATTCTTCCATGCAGTTCTCTCACACAGTAGGGCACACTCTTAGAAAAAAAAAAGTTCCTTATAGAACCAAAAAGGGTTCTATGCTTGCTTCATATATGGAACCCCTAAAAGTTATTTTAGAGGGTTCTTTGATCAGAACCCTAGAGGTTCTTCTTCACTGAACCAAAATGGTTCCATATAGAACCCTGCATTAATGATGGGAAGTTCGGCTCTTTTCTGAGAGCCGGCTCTTTTGACTCGGCTCCCAAAGAAGAGCCGGCTCTTTCGACTCCCGAACGGCTCTTTATTTAGGATCTTTTGTAGCCTATATTTTACCTTAACTTTGAAAAAAAATCATGGTTTATGTGTTGAAAACCCTTTTGCTTTCAGTGTTTTTATGAGAGACCTTATAATGCCTAATTCTGTGCATTTATTCTGTGACAAAACCACTCTTACATTTGTTTATTTCAATTAAACTTTTTTATTGCACAAATTAACAATAAACTTCAAACAAATCCACAGAACAGAATCAAAACCAGAACCAAACTCCAGCAAACAGCATTAGTCCTCAGGGCAGGTTGGCATTCAGGAAGATCAGATGCCTCAGCTTGGATGGGCTGATAGGCCTGATACGATTTCGCCTCTCCGTGAGTATCTGCCCTGTTTTGGAGAAGATTCTCTCAGAAGGAACTGATGTGGCAACAATACATAGTCTCCCCTCCATCACCTTCACCAGGAGTGGAAAGACTGAGGCCTTGGCCTGCCACCAGCTCAGTGGGTCTTCTGCTCTCTGGATGAGGGGCTCCTCAAGGTAGCTCCTCACCTCCATTATAGCATCAGCTGTCGGATTTCTCCTTGAAGCATCTCCTGTAGCTCTGTCATCAAAAAGCCTCCAAACAGCAGAGGTTTGCTGCTCCTCCTCCACTTGGCCCTGTAATGGTGGAGCTGGCTGGCTGCTGGGGGTGCATTTTGCTGCTGCTGCTGCACTAATCCTCTGAAGAGCTTCATCAACAGCTCTACGATCACTGAAGGCAAGTTTTTTAAACCTTGGATCCAATAAGGTAGTTTCTGAAAGGACAGTGTTGTACTCCATCCGCAGAAATTTGCGGTCCATGGCTGAACAAAGAGCTGCAACTAATTCCTTCACTTTCTGCACAGTTACTGTCCATTGGTTCTCGGCTGTCACCAGCTGCAGACCTTTGCAAAGCAGGAGCATTTTCGAGGCTGTGACATAGCTGAAGGAGAGAAAACAGCAACTTTTAGAATTTAGTTTTTTAAAAGTATGTGGCATATTATACGTGATGCATTATACTGTATGTGTTGTGTTTGCAATGTATAATAGTGACTGAATAGTAGTAGAGAAAACAATGCTTCAATGGTTCTAGGTACCTGTCTGCACTTATCTCCACAGTCACCTCCTGGAATGGTTGCAGGACGGCGCAGACCTCTTTCACCAGCTCCCATTCCTCTTGGCTTAATGGCTCAATAGATGCGTTGATGAGGGCCAGGGTGGAGATGATGGCATCTTTTATTTCAAGCATTCGTTTCAACATATCAAATGTTGAGTTCCACCTGGTGGCACACTCTTGTTTGGGCCTCAGTTCAGGAATCCCCATTTGGCGCTGTGTGGACTTTAGCTTCTGTGCTGCTACTGTGCTTTTGTGGAAAAACTCCACAACAGCCTTCACCTTATCCACGGTTGTTTTGATCACCTTCAGAGCATCTCTAACCACCAGGTTTAGTGTATGCGCCAGACATGGGTGATGGGTCCACTTCAAAACTTTTATGGCTTTGGTGATGTTTGCAGCATTATCACTCACACAGCACACCACTTTGTCCTCTACTTGCCACTCTTTTGCCACTCTTAGTAGCTCCACTGCCAAGTTTTCTGCAGTGTGTCTGTCGGTGAACTCGAAGCAGTCCAGAAGGCAAGATGTCATCTTGTAATCTTCAATAAAGTGGCAAGTGACAGACATGAAAGAGCAGGTTGTTCTGGAGGTCCAGCAGTCAGTTGTCAGGCAAACTGATGGAGCTTTTGTCACCCTTTCTTGCCATAATGCACGTTCTGTGTCATATAGTTTTGGGATCATTGTTTGGGAAAGTGTTTTTCTACTGGGTAGAGTGTATGTGGGATTTAGGGCTTTGACAAAGTTTTTCATTCCTTTGTCCTCCACAATGGAAAAGGGTTGAAAATCAGAAGCTACCATTTTAGCCAACTCATCATCAATACTGTGCTGTTTGGCTGGGGTCATCAGTTTAGGTAAAAACTGACTTATTTTGCTTTGAGTTGCAGTAGGAGAGGTTATACTTGCACGCATGGGGATGGCAGTAGACGTTACAGCAGCTGTTGTTCTGGTATGAGACACACCAGGATCAGTAGATGGTGAGCTGGCTTGCCCTCTCTCCTCTAACTGCACTGTAGGATGGACAGTTCTTGTATGTCTATGCAGGTTTGTGGTGGAACCTGCTCTTATAGTGACCTTCGTTTTGCAGTGAAGGCACTCTGCTTTCTTGTTCCCAATATCTTTAAACTGCAGCCAGATGCTGCTTCGCTTTCTAGTGTCACTCATAGTTAAACGACACGACAATGCAAGACGCACACACGCTCCTCAGTCCGCTCTGTCTCTCTCTTCACTTGCAGTGGAGTCAAGTGGTGTGTCTGCCCCGCCCCCTCTCTGTTTACACATCCTTAATTCTCACGTGAATGCCGCATGCTGGTCGCCATGCTGGCCAATCATAACAGACCTCTGTGAAAGTGAAACCTAAGCAGCGAATGGGCAAAAAACTGGGAGCCGGCTCTCACTCGATGCGAGCCGGCTCTTCTGATTCACTACAAAGAGCCGGCTCTCAGAGCCGATGCTTGTGCGCATGACCCATCACTACCCTGCATGGTGCCATTTATGAATTATGGCTACTACCAATGTTCCCTCTAAACTGCCCCAAGACTGTGCAGAAATATCAGGCTACATAGAGAAGCACGAGACTGAACGATTAGTTACCGGAGTGTAACTCCAGTTCTATGAGTGGAGCGGAGCCCCATAGGGGAGCTCTGCTCCTATTGGTTTACCCTCTGCCCTAAGGCAGCATCAGCCTGAGACAAAATTATGCACACACCTGCAGCCAATATGAGTACAGGTGTCCCTATAAGAGGGGATGCCTCCCCTCAATCTGCCTCCCGAGATATTTATCTTCAGCGAGACTAGAGAGTGTCGGCAGGGCCTTAAGTCCTATGGGGCTCCGCTCCACTGATAGAACTGGAGTTACACTCCGGTAACTAATCGTTCTATATCGTGGAGCTCCGCCCCATAGGGGAGCTCTGCTCCTATTGGTTTAAGGCGGAGCGTAGCGCTCCAAAATGTACTCCCTGCCGAGCCCAACACTTCCCATCGAAACAGAAAGGTCAGACCTAGCAATGGCTGCACCCAAGTCCCGCAGTACTGCAACTAAAAACCCCTACGGGCGTCACAATATACCGCGTCATCGGTAAAAGACCCGCCCCACCTAGTCCAATGGCAATGCCAATGACTAGTGGGCAGATCACCAGAATAGAAGCCATACTAATCTGTACTAGCAGATAGATGTGCCTCAATATCCTGTGAAAACACTACCGACCACTAATGGAATGACACCAAGTGTCACTCTACATTGTGAACGCGGTAGACCGCCTCACTCACTCAATGGACTCCCAGAGATTAGTGGGTGGGAACAAAACATGGGTCATACTAAAACTGAACAAGCAGATAGATGACCTCACATTCTGTCAATCAACACATGCCTCTACTGTACTGAACCTGTCAGTCAGGAGTCATGCCACAAAATATGTTTACTTATCCAAAGCGGACCTGATGGAAACCTTGTCCATAGTCCTGCTTTCTCCTCTCTTCCTAGCTCAAGATCTCCCTTCAGCTATGCTGAGTACAGACCGAGCCAAAGAGTTAGAAAACATATCTGTCAAAAACACGTCTTCCTAACCAAAGCGGACCTGATGGAAACCTGTGTCCACAGTCCTGCTTCTCCTCTCTTTCTTGCTCAAGATCTCCCTTCAGCCACGCTGAGTACAGATCGAGCCAGAGAGTTAGAAGACATATCTAAGAGATAGAGACAGATAAATGGAGACGGCGTCGACCATGATGCTGCTCTACAGATATCCTCTACCCCTGTTCCTCTGAAAAGGGCAGTAGAAGCCGCTACTCCACGAGTGGAGTGAGCTCTGATACCCTGAGGCAATTGCCGCCCCGCTGCCTCATAAGCTGTCTCAATGCCTTCACAAAGCCAGTGAGACAACCGCTGTTTTGAAAGTGGTCTACCTAGTGCAGCCGCACCGTGACACACAAACAACTGAGGCGATGACCTAATCGCTGCTGTGCGCTCGACGTAACACGCCAAAGCGCGTACCGGGCACAGGCGATGGAGCTTTTCCTCACTCCTTTCTCTATGAGGAGGAGGAGAAAAAGCCCACAGCTCCACGGTCTGTGACCTATATGAACTCTTAATAACCTTCGGCACAAATGCCGGGTTAGGACGTAACACTGCTCTGCTCAGGTCACCATTGATGGCCAAGCAGTCAGGTCTCGTCGAAAGAGCACACAAATCACTGACCCGCTTAGCTGTAGTCAAAGCGAGCAACAATGCTGTCTTTATAGACAGCATCTTGAGGGGTATTTGATTCAATGGCTCGAACGGCGACTTACATAGCGCTTCGAGTACCAAAGCCAAATCCCACTGAGGAAGCGTGACTCTAGGTGTTGGCCTAAGTCGCCGCGTTCCTAATAGGAAGCGTTTCACTAGAGGGTGGCTAAAGACATTGTCTCTGCCAAAACCCTCATGACAAGCTGAAATCGCTGCTGCAAACACTCTAATCGTGGCAGGCGATTTTTGCTTATCAAACATGAGCTGTAGAAAAGAGAGAATACTCTCCACCTGACAGCTCATGGGGTCTACACCTTGTGTGACACACCATCGTGAAAACACATTCCATCTACTGGCATACATCTTAGAAGTGGAACTGGCACGTGAACCCTGTACGCTCCTGATCACTGCATCAGATAACCCACGGCGCTCTAGCCTGTCCCTCTCAGCAGCCAGGCCTTCAGTGGTTGGCCGATTATGGGCAATTTCCCTATCGTGCCTCCCGCCTGAGACAACGCGTCCCGTCGATGTGGAATTGGCCAAGGTGGCGCAATCAACATCTGACTCATCTCCACAAACCAAGGAGCCCCCGGGCAATCGGGCGCTATCAGTATCACTGACAGCCCCGCTGACCTCACCCTGGCTAGCAGTGGGAGAATGCAGGACAGCGGAGGGAATGCATACAGGAGAACTCTCGGGCCACGGTTGGTGTGCAAAAGCGTCCCTTCCCAGTGGCGGTTCGTCCTGTTCCCTCAGAGAGAACCACAGAGGACATTGCGCGTTCACGCGTGACGCGAATAGGTCCACCTCGGCTCTCCCGAATTGTTCCCAAATCTGGAGAACAATGTCCGGATGCAGACACCACTCGTCGTCTCGAGGACCCCCTCTTGACATGAGGTCTGCTCCTACGTTCAAGTAGCCTGGAATGTGTGCTGCTCTCAATGAGCGAAGGTGCTCGTGAGCCCACAGCCACAATTCCTCTGCCGCCCGATGGAGAGCAGGAGACCTGACTCCTCCCTGGCGATTTATGTGGGCTACTGTGGTCCGGTTGTCTGATCAGACCAGCACATCGCGACCCCGAAGGGTAGACGCGAAGTGGGTCAGAACCAGTCGAACCGTTTCCAACTCCAGGAGGTTGATATGACGACCTGATTGAGGCCACACACCTCCTATCGCTTGTGTCTGACATGTCCCTCCCCATCCCGTCAGGGACGCATCCGTGAATACTGGGATTTGAGAGGACACCTTTCCTATCGGGACTCCGTGCGTGAGAACGCGCGGGTTTCTCCAATAGTTCAGGTCTGCACTGAGCGAGAGGGGAACCACCACCAACCGATGACGTTGACGCAATGGGTCTAGTCTTAGTTGGGCGAACCATCGCTGCATCCTGCGCATATGCAGGAGTCCCAGCGGAACCACAGAGTGGGCTGACGACATGAGACCCAAAAGTGACATGATCGACAGTGCCGTCACCGTGTGATTCGGACAACACTTCCTTAGGGCTAGCAACAAGGCTACCCTTCGGGGGTCCGAAATTCGAGCCCTCATCCTCACAGTGTCTAGCTGTATCCCCAGTAGACAATCTGATGAGTGGGCCAGGGCGCGCTCTTTTTCCAATTCACAGCAAACCCCAGACTTGTGAGATGCATCACTGTCTGTGTTGTGTGAGTGATCGCCAGCTCTGCTGACGGGGCGAGAACCAGTAGGTCGTCCAGGTAGGCTAGTAGCCGTATTCCCTGACGGCGCAACGGTTCCAATGCCGCCTCCACACACTTGGAAAATGTGCGAGGTGCCAGGGCGTACCCAAATGGCATCCTCGTGTATTCGTACGCCACCCCTTGAAAGGCAAACCGCAGAAACTTCCTGTGACGCGGCTGAACCGGCACATGAAAGTACGCGTCCTTTAGGTCTATGCTCGTACAAAAGTCTCCTCTCTGGACACATTCCAGCAGACGTTTTGTCGTTAGCATTCGGAAGGGCCGTTTGGTTATGCTCTCGTTGAGAATGCGTAAATCCAAAATCGGCCTCACTCCCCCCGTCTTTTTGGGCACTAGGAAATAAGGCGAATATAGCCCTTTGTTCCTTTGCTCCCGGGGAACTACTGTCACCGCCTCCTTCGCCAAAAGTTCCGTAATCTCTGTCATCAGAGCGGCCACTTTGTCTGCCGTTTTCATCACCTTCTCCACCACTCCCCTGAACGGGGGTGGGGTCCGGTGGAATTGGAGAGCATAACCCTTCTGCAACGTCTGTTCTAGCCAGCGTGAGAGGGTGCAGCTTCTTCGCCACTGCCAGCAATGCAGAGAAAGCGGCTGAGCACGAAGCTGTGGTGCATCCAGTAGGAAGGACCTGTATTCCTCTATGGCCCTTGCCGCCGCTGTTCTCCAACACTGAGGTGGTGGAACAGCCAAGGCGGGCCTCCCAAGAAAGGGAGAGGAAACATTAGTGCGTTCTGAACCAAAAGGGGGGGCAGAAACGTCAGTTAAACCTGTAACCGTCGTATTCCTGTCCTCCGTGAACGCAACGTGGGTCTGAATTGCACTGACCGAGGCCACAGCCTGCGACAGGGCACCATCCCCAGCAAGCGATTGCGTCATCGTAGGTGACTGCAAACCGTTATTAGAGCCACTCACTACAATACTCCTCGAAGTCTGTAATATGAGGTCTCTATGAGGTAACACAAGGCGGCGCCTTGATACCGTCTTACCCTTCACCTTCTGTGTGTGTTCAACTCTGCACCTCTGGTGGGTTGAGTCACGCTCAGTGTGGTGAGTATTAGCGCGTTCAAAGGAAAGTGGGGGCGCCGATACACTGGCACCTTCGTGACCGTGGTAATCGGGCCCTCCGTGAACGCAGCATGGGTCTGAATCGCACTAACCGAGACCTTAGTCTGCGATAGTGCACCATCCCCAAATAGCGGCTGCGTCATCATGTCTCCTGACTGAGACTGCAGCCTGCTATGAGAGACACTCACTACAGTACTCCTTGGGGTCTGTAATGTGAGGTCTCTTTGAGATAAGCCAAGATGGAGTCTTGGTATCTTTCCTCCCTTCACCTCCTGTGTGCGTTCAGCTCTGCACCTCTGGTGGGCTGAACTACGCTCAGTGTGGTGAGTATTAGCGCGTTCAGAAAGAAGTGGGGGCGCCGATACACTGGGCACCTTCGTGACCGTGGTAATCGGGCCCTCCGTGAACGCAGCATGGGTCTGAATCGCACTAACCGAGACCTTAGTCTGCGATAGTGCGCCATCCCCAACTAACGGCTGCGTCATCATGTCTCCTGACTGAGACTGCAGCCTGCTATGAGAGGCACTCACTACAGTACTCCTTGGAGTCTGTAATGTGAGGTCTCTTTGACATAAACCAAGACGGCGTCTAGGTATTATTCCTCCTTTCACCTCCTGTGTGCGTTCAGCTCTGCACCTCTGGTGGGCTGAACTACACTCAGTGTGGTGAGCCTGGGCGCGTTCAGAAAAAGGTGGGGGCGCCGATACACTGGGCACCTTCGTGACCGTGGTAATCGGGCCCTTCTTGAACGCAGCATGGGTCTGGGTCGTACTAACAGAGACCTTAGTCTGTGATAGTGCGCCATCCCCAATGTGGTTATTATCAGCGCGTTCTGAGAGAAACGGGGGCGCCGATACGTTGGTTACGCCCGTAACCATAGTAATCAGGCCCTCCGTGAACGCAGCACGGGTCTGAACTGCACTGACTGAGGCGTTAGCCTGAGACAGAGCGCAGTCCCGAATAGCGGTCGCGTCAAATTGCCATTATCTGGCTGAGACTGCAGCCTGCTATGTGAGACACTCACTACAGCACTCCTAGGAGTCTGTAAAGTGAGGTCTTTATAAGGTACACTTAATACCTTTTATATACCTGCCTTATGTGTGCGTTCAGCAACGCACCATGGTGGGCTGAGCTGCACTCATAGTGGTAAGAGAGAGAGCGAGAGTGAGGAAGGTCGAACGCTCTCGGATGTATTATGGAAAAGGGGCTCTTTTTTGACAGTGTCAAGTAGAGCCAACTCTTTATTACACACATCAACAAAAACATTCTCCTCCATACACTCAACGGTAGGGTGGGGGGGGACAGTGGGCTTGGTCACAGCAGGCGCTGCGCCGTCTTCCGTTCTCTCCCCCTCGCCTGTCATAAACGGCGTCTCTTCTGGCCGCCCTTCGGGTGATGCCAGGATGACGCTTTAATGACCTCTCTCGTCGGCACCTCTGGCGCTGCAGGGGGGGCGAGGCCCGCTCCCTTGCTGCTGGAGGCCGCCGTCTGACGCCAAGCTGTAGCGAGAGTAACGGCCGCCCTTCATCATATCCACTTCCGTGTTGGAGGGAATGGGGGGCAGCTTAATCTCCCGCTGTTTAGCAGCCCACTCAATGAGACCTGAGAATTCAGAGCACAGAGAGGCTGTGGCGTCATCATCCAGGGATGTAATGACCTCACAATTTCCCGAAGGAAAAGGGGTGTTAAACATCTGGGTCAGTGTTGAATGAATTGTTCCAATAGAATATTCATTTCTTCCCCAATAGCCCTGTCATCTCCTGAGTCAGCGCCTTCAGATGATGCCTCAGAAGCTGAGACTAACACTGATAGCACATCCTCAAGAGGAATATCCTCCCTAAAAATGCCCAACGCTGCTTCCACTCCTTCAAAAAAGGAGGGCGCAGCTGGCGCATAGTGGGGGATTAATGAGGCCGTCCCTGGCGTGCTGTGTCCCTCGACCCACGAAACATATGTCGGGGGGGGTGACAGCCGCCAAGGGGAACAGCGACATTGAGCTCTGAAAATAGCTTTTGTTAAATACTTACCCTATGGATAAGCTTGGTGTGCTCATTGTAGGATGACGTCGGTGATCTGGAAAATCGACGGCGTTTTCTTCGTCCTGAGTCTTCTCTTCGTCTCTTCTTGGCTTCTTCAGTCTAGTCCAGTCGCTGAAGATAAAGGGAGGCAGATTGAGGGGAGGCATCCCCTCTTATAGGGACACCTGTACTCCTATTGGCTGCAGGTGTGTGCATAATTTTGTCTCAGGCTGATGCTGCCTTAGTGCAGAGGGTAAACCAATAGGAGCAGAGCTCCCCTATGGGGTGGAGCTCCACGATATAGAACTTCACTCAACTTTCTAGAGCAGTGGTCACCAACCGGTCGATCGCGATTGACTGGTCAATCTCCAATGCATTCCTAGTCGATCGCCAACCATTTCTGTAAAAAAAACAACGATAAGGCCTTGTGTTCCTATTTTTTTTAAAATTTGTCTCGGTGTGTTGCAGTAGGTGAACCCGATTCAGATGCCCTATGCGCCGGATAGGCGAACTGTTGCCATTTTGAACTATTTAATGTGTCTGAAGGTAAATACTCTGTCTTCCTGGCGGGCCCAGAGAGCAAATCAAGTGCACTATAGGCCTACCGCTGGCCAATCGGACGGCTCAGATCACCGTGTCGGCAATAATGTAGCAGACATAAAAGAAAGCTACAGCAAAGTTGATACTGTGAGATTTGTAAACGTTTAAAACCATGGCTAGAGATACAGCAAAGAGCTGCTGTTTTTATGAGTGAGTTCATGTTTAAGTTCTTACTCAGCATTGTCAATACTTTGTATTGAGAGACACACAGTAAAAATACAGATAATCCAGACCATAATAGAAATCCATTTCCCATTGTTGCCCGTTTTACACACCCTAACTACTGCAGTATACAATATGTCCGCTTTTTAATGTTTGGGAAACAAAGCCCTGGAGAATTACAGAAAGGGTGGATACTTCAAAGTTATATTAATTACAACCTTTAAGTTAAGAGAGAATTGTCTTTGTGTGGGAAAGGGCACTCCCACTGGGAATAGAGATTCCTCCTCCTCCTCCTCACAGCAAGCCTAC
This sequence comes from Coregonus lavaretus, assembly GCF_964263955.1. Classification (NCBI taxonomy): domain Eukaryota; kingdom Metazoa; phylum Chordata; class Actinopteri; order Salmoniformes; family Salmonidae; genus Coregonus; species Coregonus lavaretus. The sequence goes on along the minus strand of NC_140013.1, from coordinate 2,861,318 downwards.
CTGAGCACAGACTTCGTCCCAAACACAGCTCACCCGAGAGAACAACAAGAGGTCGAAGAACTTCAAGTAGTCTTTATAACTAACAATGGGAATTTTGTTTGGCTATTAAATAAACACAAATTGACATAATTAAAAGTCAGGCATTCCTAACAAAACATACAACAACATTACAAAGAAAGCTGCAAATCAATAGATCACCAAGTCAGCAAATACCGAATGTTATGCGGAGTGGAACAGGGGAACCCAAGAGCAGACTCAGACGAGGAGACTGGGATGAAGTAACCAAGGTATTTATTGAAACACAGGGGGAAGATGGAGTGCAGGTCAGGGGAAACTGCTGGAAACCAGGTGCGGAGGCTGAGGCTGGAGCGAGGGGGGTTGAGACAGGGTGAGCAGGTCCGGAGGGGAATCCAAGAGAGTAGTAGAGTGGGGAATCCAGGACAGAGTAGCAGGATGACGAGACGTGGGACTGGAGACAGGGACCAGAGTCAGAGCGGGCAGAACTGTAGCGGAGAGGAAAACAGTGTCAGGCAAGGAAAACAGGCACAACAGGATCTGATAGTAACAAACGGCTAGAACCGTAGACTGACTGAGCAGATATTACGATCTGGCAGTGTGGAAGTGGCAGGACTGAGTATTTGTAGAGGTCTTGTTTATGGAACAGGTTGCAGGAGCAGATGTGACACCGAAGCAGGTTTGATTAGGGATAGAACGAGGTTCCTTCTGAACAAATTAACTCTGTGTACATTTTGGATTGTATTTCAATAATCATTTTGTTTTCGGTCTACTGATACAGCAGATGCAGGGAGGCATATCTATCCCAGGTTCTGGAGTGTGTATAGCTCCACATATTTAATCAGGTCTTGTGGTTGAACATAGATTCAATTTGAATTATTTTGTGACTTGCATTTGTCAAGAGACACTGTTATTTCTTATTACTTTCAGCTCATAGTGAAGCAATTGGCCTCAACATTTGCTGGAGATGTTAATTTCCTTCTCATTTTTCTTTCTCCATTTCTTCTTTGGGCGGCCAACCTTCCTTTCCATGGCACCACCTGCTGGATTTACATAGTACTGACATACACTTGTATTCTACTGCCATTATTGTGCAACTCGATCACACAAATAGAACCTGCTATATGATTAATACTATATATTTATTAGAGCATTCTTATAATTAGATTCAATAATCTCAGATGATAACCTTGATTTTAAACGGTCATATGAAATCTACACTGCCTTCAGAGTATTCACACCCCTTGACTTTTTCCACATTTTGTCGTGTTTAGCCTACATTTTAAACTTATTAAATTAAGATGTCAAAGTTACATTATGTTTTTACAAATTTATAAAAAATGAAAAGCTGATGTCTTGAGTCAATAAGTATTCAACCCCTTTGTTTTGGCAAGCCTAAATAAGTTCAGGAGTAGAAATGTACTTATCAAATCACATAATAAGTTGCATGGACTCACTCTGTGTGCAATAATAGTGTTTAACATGATTTTTGAATGACTACCTCATCTCTGTATCCCACACATACAATTATCTGTGAAGTTCCTCAGTTGAGCAGTGAATTTCAAACACAGATTCAACCACAAAGACCAGGGATGTTTTCCAATGCCTCACAAAGGCTTCCTTATGTACAGACTTCCTTCTTTTCACCCTGTCATTTAGATTAGTATTGTTGAGTAACTACAATGTTGTTGATCCATCCTCAGTTTTCTCCTATCACAGCCGTTAAACTCTGTAACTGTTTTATTGGTAGATGGGGAGATAAAAAAAAACAAGACATTGAATATCCCTTTGAGCATGGTGCAGTTATTAATTACACCTTGTATGGTGTATCAATACACCCGGTCACTACAAATATACAGGCGTACTTCCTAACTCAGTTGCTGGAGAGGAAAGAAACCGCTCAGGGATTTCACCATGAGGCCAATGGTGACTTTAAAACAGTTACAGAGTTTAATGGCTGTGATAGGAGAAAACTGAGGATGGATCAACAACATTGTAGTTACTCCACAATACTAACCTAAATGACAGAGTGAAAAGAAGAAAGCCTGTACATACTACAAATATTCCAAAACATGGATCCTGTTTGCAATAAGGCACTTAAGTAAAACTGCTAAAAATGTGGCAAAGAAATTAACTTTGTCTTATGTCCTGAATACAAAGCGTTGTTTGGGGGCAAATCCAACACAACACATCACTGAGTACCACTCTTCATATTTTCAAGCACGATGGTGGCTGCATCATGTAATGGGTATGCTTGTCATTGGCAAGGACAAGGGAGTGTTTTAGGATAAAAATAAACGGAATAGAGCTAAGCACAGGCAAAATCCTAGAGGAAAACCTGGTTCAGTCTGCTTTCCACCAGACACTGGGAGACAAATTCACCTTTCAGCAGGACAATAACCTAAAACACAAGGCCAAATATACACTGGAGTTGCTTACCAAGACAACATTGAATGTTAGTTGACTTAAATCAGCTTGAAAATCTATAGCAAGACTTGAAAATGTCTGTCAGGCAATGGTCAACAACCAACTTCACAGAGCTTGAAGAATTTTTTTAAGAATAATGTGCAAAGCTCTTAGATACTTAAGTAGTAATCACTGCCTCTGATGATTCTAACGTGTATTGACTCAGCGGTGTGAATACTTATGAGATATTTCAGTATTTCATTTTCAATTAATTTGCTAACATTTCTAATAACATGTTTTCACTTTGTCATTATGGGGTATTGTTTGTAGATGGGTGAGATTTTGTATTTATTTAATCCATTTTGAATCCAGGCTTTAACAACAAAATGTAGAATAAGTCAAGGGGTATGAATACTTTCTGAAGGCACTGTATGTACTGTGTAAACATTTATCGAAGACAACCAAATGTCTTAATTCATGGTAAATCTTCCAAATAAACAAAAACAATTTATTAAAAAAAGACCTTTATTGAAGACATTCCTGAATGTCAGCCGCATTTAAGAGTGGTATTCAAAGAACAATAAAAATACCTTGTGACAAACATATGAAAAAATATCCTTTAAAACAAATACAGGAAAAAAACAAATACACTAGCTACCAACCCAGAAATCTGATTTGAGAGTTGCACATCTAAAGATAACTTATTACTTCCATAATGATTTATAATCCTCCAAAGCAGTTACAGGCAAGTGCAGGAATAAAGGCTACTACAACAAAAAAATATAAAAACATAAAATTCAAGACATGTAGTGTTAACTTAAACCAGTTAGGGAGCATTACACCATCCATCTTAAAAACATTAAAATATACACACCCTAACGTGTTCTCGTTGCGTCTGGGTCTGTTCAGAGATGTAAAGTGTGTACAATAGGGTTACATAGCATTAAACAAGAATGTAGGCTCCAACAGCAGGGAGGCTACTCGTCATCATCCTCATCGTCGTCATCCTCCTCATCCTCCTCTTCGTCGTCATCATCAGCAGCTGCGGAGGAGGCCGTATCCACTCTACCATTGGTGCGGTATGAGGCGATATCCTGTGGAACACAACAGAATGATTTATAGAGCCAGACCGATGTATCTGTCAACATACCGTTTTACAGGGGGAAGTTCATTTTTTTCACACTGAATTCTCAAATTGCCATCCAAAAGAGCAATTGTCCAAGAAATATGCTTCAAAATATTGATTTCTTACATTGTGACAATAATGACATCATGAGAATAGCCGCATGAGATTCCCTTTTTTCATCCTATTTATTGAATATCGGTGGAATTGTCTGCACCCATCTTTATTCAAATAAAATGTAATTGCATCGTGATCAGGAAATCAGAAGTTTGTATATCAACTTCAATGACGATTGAATAGAGGATAATCTCAGAAAAGCAGGAATTCCTGTCATCCGGCAAACCCCATCTCTGTAGGTTGTATCAAAGCCCTGCTCACCTTGTCGTATTTCTCCTTCAGCGTGGCTGCCTTCTTCTCATATGGCTTCTTCTCCTCAGCTGCAGAGCTGTTCCACATCACTCCCAGCTTCTTAGCAGTGTCTCCGATGGACAGACCTGGGTGCTCACTCTTTATCTTGGCCCGGAAGTCAGCACAGAAGATGAAGAATGCAGACCTGAGAAACAAAAACAAACAATGTAAATTCACAGGGAAGTTTAATTCACCTCTGTAATGGCTATCCAGTCTATCTGACATGCAAACTCAGTAAATTATGGTACATACGGCGGTCTCTTGGGGGCATTAGGATCCTTGAACCTCTTCTTTTTCTGGCCATTGGGTGGGATGTAGTTCTTCATTTCTCTCTCGTAGCGGACCTTGTCTTGCTTCGCCATGTCTTCAAACTTGCCTTTCTCTTTAGGAGACATGGGCTGGATATAGAGGTATAAATTATTACACATCTACATGGCCACTGCTAGACTGTCCACAAGGTCACTCACGTGTAACAAAACATAGTAACAAAACATACTATGGTGGAAGTAAATCCATAATCATTGTACATATGTACCACAAACATGTCACTTCACAATCATTCACTGGTGTGTAATGCTACCTTCCATCGCTCTGAGCATTTCTTGGAGAACTCAGAGAAGTTCACGCTGGCTTCGGGGTGTTTGTTCTTGTGCTCAGCCCTGCAGGTCTGCACGAAGTAAGCATATGATGACATCTTGCCTCTCGGTTTCCTAGGATCTTTCCCCATGGTGACTAGTGTAGGTCTAGTAGGAGAGGGTGTACAAACAGTTTTAAAAACATAAGGACAAACCCTGCGCTTTGACCACATTAAATGAATGGGGGCTGGGGAGGTACACATTTGTCTCGACCTTTCTTGAAAATTAACATTTGTAAAAGCTAAGAATGGTAACTAGATGCATGACCACTGTAGCTAGTAATGGCAGTTCGCTAGCTTCGAATCCAGCCCCCCTCAACAGCATAGAATTACTAGCTAGCCATCATGGATCCATCCCATTGTTGTGTCGTAGGTAACTAGCCTTGCAGTGTGCTAACCGTTATAGCTAGCTAACTAACGTGTTAGTGTTGCAAAAAACAAAATGAAGACCGAAAATCTGACTCGTATCAAATGGGACAAAACAACAATAACTACGTTACAGCAAAGAAAATCGAGATCTCTGTTAACGTTATTAGCGAATGTCAGCGCAGGTGGACAAGCTTGCTTGTTAGCCACGGCTAGCCAGCTAGCTAGAGCAAAAATAACTCACGTTAGATAGCTAACTAGATGTAATAAAATATAGCTAGTTAGCTATGTATTGCTTCCACGAGTTTTTAAAACCAACTAACGTTATTGAAGCTGTTTTAGGTGGTGCCTGAAAAAATGTGCTGGTTAACGTTAGCGGTTGTTTGCTGCCTTTGTTAGCCCCCATCTACATAGCTAGTTAGCAAGCTATTGAAAACTCAGCAAAATACAATAATTCTTTCATTGCCATGTTCCTATTTCCAATAATTCGCTATATATTTTAGCTAATATTTTTGGTGTAAATACATACCCTCAATTAGCTAGCCAGCTAACGTTATGCCTCAACAAACAACAATGGGACGATGATTAATATTCTGCCAGCAGCACAAACAATAACGTCACTTACGTATGGTAATGATGAATCCTTCAAAAATAAAAGCCCGCATTTTAAAACATTGAAATGTGGATCTTCTTCTTTGGTGGGGTTTTAGTCAAGTGGCCAGGGTTCCGGTCTAGAAGCACGGTTTCGACTGCTCCTACAGTTTTGCTTCGGTACTGCAGTTCAACTGATGCCCGGCCCAGAAATACAATTTCCATACAAGGCCACATAGAAGTTAGATTAGAAAATTCCTAATAAAACACTTTAGTCATCACCTTTGTGTGCAAAACTTCCATTGAATTATTAAAGTAATTGTTGCTGAGGATGATTTTTTGTCCCATCACTCACAGCCGAAGATATTAATATTTTATATTCATCCAATGTCTGCCATGTTTTTGGATGACGTGATGACGTCGTCGGACTCGTCGCTGCTCGTACTGAGTGCTAGTGTGCATGTGATGTTGGCCCGTATAAACTGGATGCAAATGCTGGTCCGTATAAACCGGATATAGACGGTCCATGATCAGCATATGCAAATGTGAGTAGATTTCCTTGAAAACAACAGGCGGTCATCTTGGACGCAGTCTCCAGTTCTTATTTACCTCAGTGGTTTTAGTAGCCTCATACGAACCATCCTGATCTAGCGAAACAGAATGTAAGCTCGCGAGATCAGGATGGTTCGTACGAGGCTAGGGTTTTAGGGTGGACGACATTCAAAAAGTTGTATTGCTGCCCACTACTGGATTCAAAGTAAAAAAGAAAACCACACTTGATGGGGAAAAACGAACTTACTCCTCACAACTAAAATAGTCTACAAAACAAAACAAACCAAAACAGACTCCCACTTCTTCCGTCCTTCAAAGTTCCATATTACTAAGTACGTAGAGGGCTTGATAGATTCACCAGCTAGTACAAGAGCTTGACATTGATCTAATGCCTGTCACCCCTCCCTTAAAGATGAACGCCCTGGACGGGCAGCCATTGGACACAGGCTTCATTACGCACTTGACACAGAGCGTCACCCTCCAGATTGGAGTCTTCCACACCAAAACCATTAAACTCATGAAACTCATCCCCCAAACAGCCACTCATCCTCGGACACCACTGGCTTTGTCGTCACGACCCTGCCATCTCGTGGTGACAAGGTGAACTACTGTCCTGGTCTTCTACCTGCGTCACCAGTTGTCTCAGTCTACCCTGCAGAGCCACCACCATTGAGGATTCTGCCTCTGCAGTGCCACCCACCATACCATCTGAATACGCCCAGTACAGCAATGTCTTCAGCAAAATCAAGGCCTCCACTCTGCCACAACATCGCCCAGGGGACTGTGCTATTGACTTACTCCCTGGAGTGTCCCCACCTAAGGGCCGTGTTTACCCCCTATCTATCCCGGAAAATGAGGCAATGGAGAAATGCATTGATGAAGCACTCGAAAATGGTTTCATCCGTCCTTCTTCTTCCCCGGCTGCATCCAGCTTCTTCTTCGTTGGAAGAAATTACGGTGGTCTCCATCCATGTATTGATTACCGTTCCCTGAATGACGTCACAGTCAAGAACCGTTTCCCTCTTTCTCTGATCCCAGCGACCCTTGAACAAGTGGGCCGCGTCAACATCTATACAAAACTCGACCTGCGAAGTGCATATATCATTGTCCGTATACGTGAGGGCGACGAATACAAGACGGCCTTTATCACCGCACGAGGGCACTACGAATACCTGGTCATTCCCTACGGTCTTACTAACGCCCCCGCCATCTTCCAATCCTGTATGAACAAGGTTTTCCAGGATATGATCAACCGCTTTCTCATCGTCTACATTGATGACATCCTGATTTACTCCCACTCCCTGAAGGAACACATACAGCATGTACAAAGGGTTCTTCAACGGCTCCTTGACCATAAGAGCACCTTCCATGTAACCTCTGTAAACTTCCTCGGTTTCGTACTGACACCTGGAGGGGTCAGCACGGATGAGAACAAAGTCACCACCATCAGTAACTGGCCCAAACCCACCACTGTTAAGGAACTCCAACGTTTCATTGGGTTCTCCAACTTCTATCGCCGGTTCATTCGGAACTTCAATTCTACTGCCGCTCCCCTCACTGCCCTTACCAGCCAAAAGACCCAGACTCCTCTTCACCTCAGCTCCTGTCCTTCGCCAACCTGATCCGACCCTTCCTTTCACCCTGGAGGTGGATGCCTCCGAAGTAGGAGTAGGAGCCATACTGTCTCAGCGGGTGGGAACACCTCCAAAATCACATCCCTGTGCCTTCTTCTCCAGGAAGTTATCCAACGCTGAGAGGAATTACGATGTGGGGAACAGAGAACTCCTCGCCATCAAGCTGGCCCTCGAGGAGTGGTGCCACTGGTTGGAGGGCGCACAACATCCCTTTCTCGTCCTAACAGATCATCGTAATCTGGAATATATCAGAGGGGCCAAGAGGTTAAACTCCAGACAAGCCCACTGGGCTCTCTTCTTCACACGCTTCCATTTTCATGTTACTTACATCCCTGGAAAGAAAAACGTAAAAGCTGATGCTCTCTCCTGCCAGTTTGACCTTCCTTACCTGTAACTCAGACCCTACACCCATTCTTCCTTCCTCTTGCATTAAGGGACCGGTACAGTGGGAGGTTCACTCTGCCATACAAGAAGCCCTAACCTCAGACCCGGCTCCTCCTGAGACACCAGCTGGGAAGAGTTACGTACCAGTAGCTGTTAGAGCCCAACTGATGCAATGGTGTCACACGTCCTTGGGGTCAGGACATCCAGGCATTACACGAACCACCAAACTTCTAGCCCATAAGTTCTGGTGGTCCTCACTGGCATCCGACGTAAGGGATTACGTACTCTCCTGTCTTGTCTGCGCCCAAAGCAAAAGCCCTCGTCATCTCCCTTCCGGTAAGCTTCAACCTTTGCCAATCCCTCACAGACCCGCCGACCTACGCCACTCTTTCACCCCGGACAGTGTGTGTGGCTCTCCACCAGAGACATCCGGCTCCGCCTGCAAAAAGTTCTGTCCTCGCTTCATTGGTCCCTTCAAGATAACCCATCGCATCAACCCTGTCACGTACCGCTTCCAGTTACCCCGTCAGTATAAAATCTTCTCGTCCTTCCATGTGTCTCTGTTAAAACCGATCACCTACAGTCCTCTTCATCCTCCAGTCTCAACCCGCAGTGCGCCCCCACCGTTGGACGTCGGAGGGGAACCTACCTACACCATTCAGGCCATCCTTGATTCCAAACGCCTGAGAGGTCGCATCCACTATCTAATGGACTGGGAAGGTTATGGGCCTGAAGACCGGTCCTGGGTTCCCGACCAGGACATCCTCGACCCAGAGATGATTCAGGCATTCCACCGTAACCGTCCGGATCGTCCACCTCCCCGTGCCGTTGGGTCGTCAGGAGCCTCCCTTGGGGCTCAGGCTCTGGGGCCTGAGAGGGTAGTACGGCTTGTGATAGCCTTTCATGTAACTCCTTTGCCGAGAAGTCCACCATTCTCAGAAACCGCTCCGCCGCATCCACAATGATGTCCATCTTTCTAGACTTTTTCTCCACTTTGGAAGTGCCGTTGATCACCATAGCCATAAAGAGTACAAAGTCTACCTTCTTAACCTATAGAATATCTGGGTCCTGCTGATGAGAGGCAAACCCTGCAGCCTGCAGTGAATGCCTATCCACCACCAAAGGCACTACAGCGATCACAATCTTGGGACAAATGCTCTTACACAGTAATTCATATACCCCAACTTCACCTCGGTATGGAGGGACTCCGCCTCAAAAAACAAAAGAACAGATATACTCTTCACTTTCTCTCTATTAACTACTCAATTCATCCAACGTGCATCAATCACTCTAGGGATATTTTTAATTTCTTCCAACTCGACTTCCCACAAAACGCCAGATATTACCACCTTGAGGGGGCCCTGCTCCGAAGAGCTACGAACGACACGGCAACATTCTCGACTCCAGTACAACGCAACACAAGCGCTTTCTGCTTATCAGAAGTACACGAAATCAAACAAAGTCCACTTCTCGTATTCCTTACTGCATTTACTTTACCCATCACTCTTTCCACCCAGCTTGGATATTTCAAATGGATTCCTCAGGTTTGGCAACTCGATCCGCCCCTCCTCAACAAACCGCAATCCTACAAGATAAGAAGGGGCATTCACAGAACTTTCCATTTTGTTTTCCAGCACTACTTTGGTCCGTTTTGCATTCTTTTGGACCATTGTTTAATCTTCCTTGCTTTTTCCGCCATTAGTTTCGAGATCGCCACCTGCTCCAGCTTCTGCCATCTTTCAACAAAGAGCAACCCACTAGTTCCGTCCTCGTCAGGAGTCTCCCCCTGACATCAACCTACCCTCTTGCAATGTGGAGAACTCATTCAAGAGATATTACATGTTAATCTATGTCAATTTTTATTGTGCTTATAAGCAAATGCAAGAAGGACTTTATGGAAACAAAATAAAATGTTCAGATTGGTATGTTCTCAACATTGGGATGTAGAGAAAAAACGATTCTACGCGCCAAGGTAAAAGTGGGTTTGGGAATACTCAGTAGGGTCTGTAGGTGTCCTTTATGTTTTGTACATTCAGTGTATATGGTGTTCTTTCTTGGGGAACTGAGGTATAAATACCCAGCAGCACTTTCTACTCCACCCTCTCCATTGGCCACAGTGCAATACACTGTTTTTGAAACACCAAAGACATTTTGGGCTGTAGATCAAAAGTAGAGTAAAAAAATAACACCATATATAGATTCTACAGACCCTACTCAGTAATCCCAATCACACCTTTACCTCAGCACATATAACACCTTTTTCTCTATGTAATTCATGGAGTGGGTGGAGTAAGAAGTCACCAGTACTCTGTATTAAACCCGTTGGTCAGCACAAGAGACCAATTTAAGTTTTGCAGACTCTATTGAGTAATTCTAATTACATATACAGTGCTATGAAAAAGTATTTGCCCCCTTTCTAATTTTCTCTACTTTTGCATATTTGTGATACTGAATGTTATCAGATCTTCAACCAAAATCTATTATTAGATAAAGAGAACATAAGTGAACAAATAACACAACAATTACATATTTATTTCATAAACAAAGTTATGCAACACCCAATTCCCCTGTGTGAAAAAGTAATTGCCCCCTTACACTCAATAACTGGTTGTGCCACCTTTAGCTGCAATGTCTCCAACCAAATACTTCCTGTAGTTGTTGATCAGTATCTCACGTTGCTGTGGAAGAATTTTGGCCCACTCTTCCATGCAGAACTGCTTTAACTCAGTGACGTGTGGGTTTTCAAGCATGAACTGCCACCACCACCATGCTTGACCTTTGGTATGATGTTCTTACTGTGGAATGCAGTGTTTGGTTTTCGCCAGGCATAATGGGAACCATCTCATCCAAAAAGTTGACTCAAGTTTGCCAAAAAGCACCTGGATGATCATCAAGACTCTTGGAAGAATGTTCTATGGACAGATGATTCAAAAGTATAACATTTTGGACGACATGGTTCCAGTAATGCCTGGCAAAAACCAAACTCTGCATTCCACAGTAAGAACATCATACCAAAGGTCAAGCATGGTGGTGGTGGTGTGATGGTTTGGGGATGCTTTGCTGCCTCAGGACTTGGACGACTTGCCTTAATAGAAGGAACCATGAATTCTGCTCTGTATCAGAGAATTCTACAGGAGAATGTCAGACCATACGTCTGTGAGCTGAAGCTGAAGCGCAGCTGGGTCATGCAGCAAGACAATGATCCAAAACACACAATCAAGTCTACATGAAAATTGCTAAAAAACAAATTAGAAGTTTTGGAATGGCCTAGTCAAAGTCCAGACCTAATCCCCACACGTCACTGAGTTAAAGCAGTTCTGCATGGAAGAGTGGGCCAAAATTCCTCCACAGCGACATGAGAGACTGATCAACAACTACAGGAAGCATTTGGTTGGAGTCATTGCAGCTAAAGGTGGCACAACCAGTTATTGAGTGTAAGGGGGCAATTACTTTTTCACACAGGGGAATTGGGTGTTGCATAACTTTGTTTATGAAATAAATGAAATAAATATGTAATTGTTGTGTTATTTGTTCACTTATGTTCCCTTTATCTAATATTAGGTTTTGGTTGAAGATCTGATAACATTCAGTATCACAAATATGCAAAAGTAGAGAAAATTAGAAAGGGGCAAATACTTTTTCATAGCACTGTATTTGTATTTGATTAAAAGTATATTTATTTAAATATAGCCAACACAATAGCTTTCAACATAGCAGTATGTGTGTAAACGTTCTAAATAAATGCTGGTATAAATAATACAATATTAAAAATAAAGTATGTCAAATTATCCATAAATTTTTTCAAAGGTGGTTGCAATGCTGTGAAGAACAGTTGTACTGCACTAGAGTGTAGTATCATCTAAAATAAGGAGTCACGACAACGAGGTTCTAGCTTCAGCATGTTTTACTAGCCTAGTCTGCGCATGTCATACATAGGTACGGATACCCACAAGGGCCATCCTACTACATCTTCCCCTCTCCAATGAACAAGAATTCAACATTCATAACCACTGAAGCATAACTGAAATGCAATTTGGAAACCAGTAATATTCTCTTTAACATGCTACTTCACATCCTGATAGAGTATGAAAGCATTAAATTACTCCGCCTCTTTTTGCTGGGTATGGTCCCCAACAGTATGTATTCTATTCACGTAACATAGTCTTTCAGCCACTCTGTGGCTTCACATCCGTTTTTGGGCGAGCTTGTGGCTCTGTGAGAATGCTTTTTGGGCGAACTTGTGGCTCTGTGAGCATTCTCTCTCTTTCCCCCTCTTTTTTTGCATTGTCTGTGGCCTCCTCAGCCTGTGTGGCTGATATATCTGGAAGAGCTCTGAGGTGTGTGTTGTTCCTCCGTACCTCCTCTGAGCCTGTGTCCACCACATAGGAGTGTGGGGCATCCGCATTCCTCAGCACTATTGCTGGTGTTTGTAATCCACACACGTTGACCTTCTGTCAGCTCTGGCCTCTCCGTAGCACGGTGTCTCCGATTAAAGTCTCCAGTTTGTGTTTGTTTCAGCCGTTTGTCCCTCTCAGCGAAGGCCTTCCTGTTAGGCCATCTGGGTTTAAGCTGAGCTGGCGAGACAGGCAATGGGGAGCTCAGCCTCCTGCCCATCAGGAGCTCGGCATGCGACGGCAGTGGTGTAACTCTGTTAGCTAACAGACCCCTGTACGGATCCTTGTTCTTTTTCAGCAGTCCCTTAACTGTTTTGACAGCTCTCTCTGCCTCACTGTTGCTCGGTGCATGGTAGGGGCTACTGGTCACATGTGTGAAGTCATATTCTGTGGCAAAAGCATAAAAAGAGCTCGCAGAGAACTGGGGAGCATAACCTGTAACCAGGACCTCAGTGACCCCTTGCCTGGAAAAAATGTACTTTAATCCATTGATAACACCAGCTGATGTGGTTATAGGTGTCTTTGCTATTTCAATGAATCTTGAATAGTAATCTACCACTAGCAGATAAGTGTCATTTTTCCAATAGAACATATCTGCTCCTACCTTTTGCCATGGCCATTTTGGCAGCTCCGTTGCCATCATTGGTTCAGGATGACAAGGTTGACATTTTGCACACACCTTACACTGGGCCACCAACTTGGCAATCTGAGTACTCAGACCAAGCCACCACACCGACTGTTGAGCCCTCAGTCTGCATTTGGTTATCCCCATGTGTCCCTCATGCCTAGCATTTTCGGTTGTAGAGTCTCTGGGATAACTATCCGTTGTCCTTTCATGAGAAGGTCTTCATTAGAGTAGAAGTCACTTTGGTGCACCCAATAGGGCTTCAGCAGCTGAGGTAGTTCCTCCTGCCTGGGCCATCCTTTTATGCACCGCTGTACTATCTGTTGGCAGATGGGGTCTCGCTGTTGCTCCTCTGCAATCTGCTGCAGTTTGGTCTGAGATGCAGGTAGGCTCTCTCTTACTGCATTAATGGACACCTGTACCTCACCCTCTAGACATTGCTCCTCCTCTGTTAATGGACGTTTAATTGGAGCCCTGGAGAGTGCGTCTGCTGTGATCAGTGCCTTCCCTGGCACATACACAATCTTGTAGGTGAACGCAGCAATCTGAGGCGGAAGCGCAGAACTCTGGGAGGTAAGTCGTCCAGTGCTTTTGTCCCTAACAGAGTTAACAGTGGTTTGTGGTCAGTCTCTGCTGTAAACTGCAGGCCAATAAGGTATTGGCTGAGCCTTTCACATGCCCATGTGATAGCCAACGCCTCCATCTCCACTTGTGCATACCTTTGCTCCGTGTCGGAAAAGCTTTGTGAGATGTATGCTATTGGACGCCACTCCATGTTGTCCTGCATCTGTGTGAGGACTGCCCGTAGCCTGAAGGATGATGCATCTGCTGATACCTTTGTCTTAGCGTGGGGACGGTACTGGGCCAGCACTCTCACATATGTGGCTCGGACGCCATTGATGTCTACAACAGCTTTCAGCTAATGGATGAAGAGCAAGCAGATTATGAACTGGTATTAGCAAATTTCGGTCTTTTTGTACTTCCAGAAGAAACTAGTTTTAAACAGTATATGTCAGAATGAAACAGAGACTGTTGAGGAGTTTTATTATGGACCTGAAACTGAAATGTCAGTTGTGTAATTTCGGTCAAATTGCAGACTCGCTGATACCAGATAGAATTGTCATGGGGGTGAGAGACAAGGGGCTGAGAGAAAAGTTAATTGGTGAGAATGAACTGACACTAGAAAGAGCAATACAAATGTGTCAAGTTAGAGAGGTGACTAAGAATCGCATACGGTCAATGGACAGTGATGTTCTTAGTGACACAGTATGCAAAGTGGAGTATGTTAGCAAAGGAAGAGCTACAGCTAAACGGCTAACTTCAAAGGACAGCACCGACAGCAGTCAGCAGCGCCCTTCAGGGAACCAGCACTCGTGCAGCAACTGCGGAGGAGAGCACAGACCTCACCGGTGCCCAGCATAAAGAAAAGAGTGTTATAACTGTGGCATGAAGAACCACTTCGCACTCAAATGCAGGCAGCGGAGACAACAAAATACCTCTGTGGGAACAGTCACACTTGCAGGACCAGACGAGGACTGGACTGCTACCTACAAGACTAATGGAACTGACATTGTGTTCAAACTTGACATTGGAGCACAGGTCAACATCATTCCAGAGACTGAATTGTTACGGTTACAGGTAAAACCAGTGGTGAACACAAAACAAAGGATAAGACTGAAAGCTTACAGTGGTGAAGCAATCGTCACTTCAGGGACATGCACATTGGTGCTGGAGGTAGATGATACATCTCATAGTAAAGGGAGAAAAAACACCCATCGTTGGGTTTAAGTCATGTAACTTACTGGGTCTAGTGAAATGGGTTCATACAGTGAATGGTGAAATGACTAATGTTGAGGATGCATACAGTGAGGGAAAAAAGTATTTGATCCCCTGCTGATTTTGTACGTTTGCCCACTGACAAAGACATGATCAGTCTATAATTTTAATGGCAGGTTTATTTGAACAGTGAGAGACAGAATAACAACAAAAAAATCCAGAAAAACACGTCAAAAATTTTATCAATTGATTTGCATTTTAATGAGGGAAATTGTGTTAAACAAATCAAAATATATTTTATATTTGAGATTCTTCAAATAGCCACCCTTTGCCTTGATGACAGCTTTGCATTCTCTCAACCAGCTTCATGAGGTAGTCACCTGGAATTTACATTTTTACATTTTAGTCATTTAGCAGACGCTCTTATCCAGAGCGACTTACAATTAGTGAGTGCATACATTTTGGAATGCATTTCAATTGACAGGTGTGCCTTCTTAAAAGTTAATTTGTGGAATGTCTTTGCTTCTTAATGCGTTTGAGACAATCAGTTGTGTTGTGACAAGGTATACAGAAGATAGCCCTATTTGGTAAAAGACCAAGTCCATATTATGGCAAGAAAAGCTCAAATAAGCAAAGAGAAACGACAGTCCATCATTACTTTAAGACATGAAGGTCAGTCAATCCAGAACATTTCAAGAACTTTGAAAGTTTCTTCAAGTGCAGTCGCAAAAACCATCAAGCGCTATGATGAAACTGGCTCTCATGAGAACCGCCACAGGAATGGAAGACCCAGAGTTACCTCTGCTGCAGAGGATAAGTTCATTAGAGTTACCAGCCTCAGAAATTGCATCCCAAGTAAATGCTTCACAGAGTTCAAGTAACAGACACATCTCAACATCAACTGTTCAGAGGAGACTGCGTGAATCAGGCCTCCATGGTCAAATTGCTGCAAAGAATCCACTACTAAAGGACACCAATAAGAAAAAGAGACTTGCTTGGGCCAAGAAACACGAGCAATGGACATTAGACCGGTGGAAATTTGTCCTTTGGTCTGGAGTCCAAATTGGAGATTTTTGGTTCCAACCGCCGTGTCTTTGTGAGACGCGGTGTGGGTGAACGGATGATGTGCATGTGTATTTCCCACCGTAAAGCATGGAGGAGGAGGTGTTAGTTTGTGTGTGCTTTGCTGGTGACACTGTCTGTGATTTATTTCGAGTTCAAGGTACACTTAACCAGCATGGCTGCCACAGCATTCTGCTGCATCAGATGACCTGGCCTCCACAATCCCCCGACCTCAACCAAATTTAGATGGGATGAGTCGGACGGCAGAGTGAAGGAAAAACAGCCAACAAGTGCTCAGTATATGTGGGAACTCCTTCAAGACTGTTGGAAAAGCATTCCAGGTGAAGCTGGTTGAGAGAATGCCAAGAGTGTACAAAGCTGTCATCAAGGCAAAGGGTGGCTATTTGAAGAATCTCAAATGTAAAATATATTTTGATTTGTGTAACACTTTTTTGGTTACTACTCCACATGTATTATTTCATTTGATGTCTTCACTATTATTCTACGATGTAGAAAATAGTAAAAAGAAAGAAAAACCCTTGAATGAGTAGGTGTGTCCCAACTTTTGACTGGTACTGTATATATGCAGGCCTCAACCACTACCCTGAGAGCACTTGATTCAGTATATCATGCGGCCCTCAGGTCCATTACCAATCAAAAACATCTAACACATCATTGTGATCTCTACAGCACTGTTGGCTGGTCGTCATTGACCTTGCGTAGGCTTAAACATTGGTATACACTGATTTATAAGGCCATACTGGGTAAAATGCCACTTTATCTCTGTTCTTTTTTAATCAGGTCAGTAAATAAATATAAATTACGGTCCCATTCTCATTTTCTTTTAACAGTACCAAGAATTAGAACAGGTCATGGTAGAAATAGTTTTAGTTACTCAGCTCCGTGGTCCTGGAATTCTCTCCTGAACATTTTAAAATTTGATGATCTAGTCATGTTGGTGGAGTTTAAACACTTGGTCGATGTAAATATCATAGAAGAGTGTAATTGTCTTTAGGACAGCTGTTTTTTTAGTTTTGACATTCGTGTTTCTTTACGTAATATGTAATTGTTGTACTGTATGTGTGTCTATAGTTTTGTTCAATGTTGTGTTAGGGTATGTAAGTAGTTTTGTCTGAAACTTTGTTCCCCCTGCTGCTGTTGGACCAGGTCTCTCTTGAAATATAGATTTTATCTCAATGAGAAAAACCTGTATAAATAATGGTTAAACAAAAATAAAAACAACTACAAGTGCCTGTAGAAACTTCTATGCACTATTTTGTCCTGTGGGTGCCACTGTGTACAATGAGGACTTCTGTTGGAAGCCAGCCGCTAAACCTGACAGCATTCGCTCGGGATCAGCCTCTGGGAACAGGAGGAACAACCCACATGCCAGTCAGGCAGAGATCCATATCCACACTCTATCCTCTGGAAAAGTCTAAACATTCATACATTTCCATTTCCTTTTTGCAGAAATAAAAGCTTCTTAACAAATATTAATCTAACATTTAGCTAACTAACCTGTCTGTACCCTCTGGTGCCCCTATCCAGGGTTGTATTTCAAATGGCACCCTATTCCCTACATAGTGCACTACTTTTGAACAGGGCCCAAAGTGTTCCAAAAGGGTTCTTCGGCTGACCCCATAGGGGAAACCTTTTTGGTCCCAGGTAGAGCCATTTTCGGTTCCAGGTAGAACCCTTTTGCGTTCCATGTAGAACCCTCTGTATAAAGGGTTCTACATGGAACTCAAAAGGGTTCTACCTGGAACCAAAAGGGTTCTTCAAAGGGGTTCTTCTATGGGGACAGCCGAAGAACCCTTTAAGGTTCTAGATAGCACCTTTTTTTCTAAGAGTGTAGGGTGTCATCTGAGCCGCATCCCTGTTATCACTATGTTCCTATTATTGTACCTCTATGCTTTATTACTTAACATTTTAAGCTCTTTGGGCAGCGATGTATTGTATGAAAGGTGCTAAACATTATTTTAAAAAATTCCAGTCCTTCATGGTGTTGTGACTGCCCAAAGACATTTTGCAGAGCTCTGCAGATGGTTGGTCCCCCTGGGAAAGTCCTCCTTCTGAGGAAGAGATTAGAAATTCTCTGACTGCCCAGTACTGGTCCACCTACCGGACTGACTTCCTGGGCATGCCTCAAGGTAGAGAGAGCAGGGGGCATATATGTCAAGTGTCTTAGAGTAGGAGTGCTAATATAGGATCAGGTCCCCCCCTCCTCTCCATGTAATCTTATTAATTCAGCTGTAAAAGGCTAAACTGATCCTAGATCAGCACTCCTACCCTGAGACGCTTTATGAATATAGGCTCTGAGCTGTGTCTGAAATGATACCCACACTACTTTTGTCCAGAGCCACACCCTGTTTCGAAGTACTGGTGTTTCGAAGTACTCCCCACCATGAGTATCTCTATGACAGAAACAACTAGGGTAAAGTTATAGTTCTGTGCAAACTGAAGACGGAACACCCCAAAAATAAATATTTACCAGGATTCAAGCAAGCAGATAGCACATTCAGAAGTGTTTTTTATTTGTACAACAAATAACATAATTATCAGTCAAGTTGCATACACTGTATGACTTCTCAGCCAGGTTTGCGTCCGAACGGAACAGGTCATGCCATGTAACGGTTAAGTTTCTAAATTAAGTTTCTAAATGTCTAACATCTTCCCTTCGGGATACTCTGCTGTGGAACTTAAAACGCAATTCTGAACGCGTTATCTGGAAACCATTATCTGCAATTGAATATGAGTTTTGGGGGGTTTTGTCTTCAGTTTGCGCAGAAGACAGCAGTACATCTTCACTCCAGTTGTGTGTTACCCCTTATAGCGTTCCCCTTGCAAGTTTTCTCTTGTGAGCTTTCGTCTTTTTACAGTGCTTCAGTTGAAACAACCCGATTTTCGCCCCGCTGAGCCACAAACGCCAAGTCCCTCACTGCACACACACACAGATGAGGCACAACCACTGCCAGCCCAGGCAACGGTCTGAGCTGCATGGCAACATGTCTCGCTACGGCTGCAACGCACTGCACGGAGTGGCCCCCAGGGGTATAGGTAAATTATGGGTTGCCTGGCTACATTTTATGAGTAGAGTGAAGTTGCCCCTAGACAGTGATCTTCAGTCAGTTTTGTATTTTCCCCACTAATGGTTAAGGTTAGGATTTGGGGAGGGGAAGCTGATCCTAGATCTGTACCTAGGGGAAACCCCGGAACCATCCTATAAGGCAGTGGCGGCCGCTGATTGGCTGAATACCCAGGGGGCGAGGTGGTTGGAGTTGTCAACAAAGCAGCGTGACAGAAATATGATGCCAAGTTTTCGAACTACCGGTAGTTTCTTTGAGAAGATATATAAAGTGGTCTGTGCATTTGAACAACAGCATAAATACACCTATTTCACTTTTGCATGTCAAAAACCGAATGGCCACTGCTGTACATGCTGCCACAGTTTTTAACAGATTCGATTATACTATTTTCACTAGGGAAAACACAACAAGCATGCAGATGCAATAAGTGAAAACACATAGCTAGCTAACATAATGTTTCATCCTGAAATAACTTCATATTTCCGAGTTAGTCAAATATTAATTTAGAAAGTCTTGAAATTGGCTTAGGTGCTAACTAGCTAGAAAGCTACCAGCTAGCTATAGTACGACCCTGCCTTACACAGGAAGCAGCACAGGTCCTAATCCAGGCACTTGTCATCTCCCGTCTGGATTACTGCAACTCGCTGTTGGCTGGGCTCCCTGCCTGTGCCATTAAACCCCTACAACTCATCCAGAATGCCACAGCCCGTCTGGTGTTCAACCTTCCCAAGTTCTCTCACGTCACCCCGCTCCTCCGCACACTCCACTGGCTTCCAGTTGAAGCTCGCATCTGCTACAAGACCATGGTGCTTGCCTACGGAGCTGTGAGGGGAACGGCACCTCCGTACCGTCAGGCTCTGATCAGTCCCTACACCCAAATGAGGGCATTGCGTTCATCCACCTCTGGCCTGCTGGCCCCCCTACCTCTGCGGAAGCACAGTTCCCGCTCAGCCCAGTCAAAACTGTTCGCTGCTCTGGCACCCCAATGGTGGAACAAGCTCCCTCACAACGCTAGGACAGCGGAGTCACTCACCACCTTCCGAAAACACTTGAAACCCCACCTCTTTAAGGAATACCTGGGATAGGATAAAGTAATCCTTCTACCCCCCCTTACCCCACCCCAAAGAAAGAAAGAAAAAAAAAACATATTGTAAAGTGGTTATCCCACTGGCTATAAGGTGAATGCACCAATTTGTAAGTCACTCTTGATAAGAGCGTCTGCTAAATTACATAAATGTAAATGTAAATGTTAAAGGTAGATAACTAGTTAATTTGAAGAAAAAAAAATCTAAATGTTTCAAAATATTACTGTAGCTGGCTATTTAATTTGAACATGCTTTGTGAATCATCCGGTTGTATGTTATTTTAGTCCACACAACATGTCTCCCAGTCACCTACAACAGAACCTGATAAACAACATGGGGGGAAACAATACAATTGGCCATGCTTTTTTGTCCTACCAGATCCACGATGAGAAGGTTCTAGCTAGTGTATCCTTCTGTCCTTTGGCTCTTGTTGTTGGATGTAGTTGTCTGGTTTATCAGGTCTCAGGCTCCCAGGCTCCCATGACTGTTATGAATATTTATTTACAAGTTCATTATTGCTTTTTGCTTTTTGCTTTAGAGCAGATCTATTCTCACGTGCGGAAGTAAGATGTCTGGCGCAAAAGACTCAGACGCAATTTCTTAAAGAAAAAAATAAGCAAACATGTTTGGTGTTCGCCAAAAGGCATGTAGGAGACTCCCCAAACATATGGAAGAAGGTACTCTGGTCAGATTAAACTAAAATTGAGCTTTTTTGGCTATCAAGGAAAACACTATGTCTGGCGCAAACCCAACACCTCTCATCACCCAGAGAACACCATCCACAGTGAAGCATAGTGGTGGCAGCATCATGCTGTGGGGATGTTTTTCATCGGCAGGGACTGGGAAACTGGTCAGAATTGAAGGAATGATGGATGGCGCTAAATACAGGGAAATTCTTGGTGAATAGTTATGCATGCTCAAGTTTTCTGTTTTTTTGTCTTATTTCTTGTTTGTTTCACAATAAAACATATTTTGCATCTTCAAAGTGGTTGGCATGTTGTGTAAATCAAATGATACAACCCCCCCCAAAATCAATTTTAATTCCAGGTTGTAAGGCAACAAAATAGGAAAAATGACAAGGGAGGTGAATACTTTCACAAGCCACTGTATTTGAATAAAAATAAGAGTACTTTTTTTGTTTTTGACCAATCACAAGTGGGGCACCGCCCCTAACACCCTAATGGGCGAGCTGCAGCTGCTATAAGGCATCTTATTCCCTTTTCTTTTGACAAGTATGGAATATTAGCATTTGTCCTCAGATCCTCAAAAGGTTCTACAGCTGCACCATCGAGAGCATCCTGACTGGTTGCATCACTGCCTGGTATGGAAACTGCTCGGCCTCCAACCGCAAGGCACTACAGAGGGTAATGCGTACGGCCCAGTACATCACTGGGGCCAAGCTTCCTGCCATCCAGGACCTCTATACCAGGCGGTGTCAGAGGAAGGCCCTAAAAATTGTCAAAGAATCCAGCCACCCTAGTCTTAGACTGTTCTCTCTGCTACCGCACGGCAAGCGGTACCGGAGCGCCAAGTCTAGGTCAAAGAGGCTTCTAAACAGCTTCTACCCCCAAGCCATAAGACTCCTGAACATCTAATGAAATGGCTACCCAGACTATTTTCATTGCCCCCCACCCCTCTTTTACGCTGCTGCTACTCTCTGTTTATTATCTATGCATAGTCACTTTAATAACTCTACCTACATGTACATATTACCCCAATTACCTCGACTAACCGGTGCCCCCGCACATTGACTCGGTACCCGTTCCCCCTGTATATAGCTTCGCTATTGTTATTTTTACTGCTGCTCTTTAATTATTTGTTACTTTTATTTCGTATTTTTATATTGTATTTTTTGGTGATTTTTTTCTTAAAACTGCATTGTTGGTTAAGGGCTTTATTTGCAGTGTTGTAACTGCCTTGACATTTCTGAAAATAAAGCCAATGAATTTAGTGCAACGATACTTCTGTTTACATCTGCCATCTAACTATAACAGTACTCAATAACAGCAATCCATTGATTTACTATTTTAGCTTGTTGTACTGTAGATATCATAGATGTAAGTGCAGTTTTACTTGCTGTGTTTTATCTAGTTGAATCAAATGCTTATTTGGTGCAGTGTTACCATAATTCCAGAACCAAACCTCACATTTATCAACTGTAGTCTTACGTTTTAGAAGGCTTCAGAATGAGGTTTCAGAGACAGTCAGTAGTGTAATACCATCATTATATCATGGTAGTTACATGACAATAACGCAGGTTTACACCAATAGGGTGGTGCCCTTTAGATCTAATCCAAGGTTCTGTCTGCTCTGTGGAACAGACAATATTAGCAGCAATGCATCCACTAGTTATCTTAGTATCTTAGTTACCAGAGAGTATCTTAGTGACCAGAGAGCCACCCACGAGTCCAGGTGAAATTCTAGAGTGTCAGGTAATGTGAGACCTGGAGAAGCAGAGGCTGTGGGCTGGACTGGCTCTGAAGTGCTGAGCTCCTCCATTTCCTCCACTCTAACAGACAAGTGAACACTGGACCAGGCTGACAGACAGACAGACAGACAGACAGACAGACAGACAGACAGACAGACAGACAGACAGACAGACAGACAGACAGACAGACAGACAGACAGACAGACAGACAGACAGACAGACAGACAGACAGACAGACAGACAGACAGACAGACAGACAGACAGACAGACAGACAGACAGACAGACAGACAGACAGACAGACAGACATACATACATACATACCTACAGACAGACACAGACATACAAAGACTACTGGGATGCCGCTGGGGAAGAAAGTTCGCCCTTCTTCAGCTGCTGGGAAACTAGAGATTCAGAATGTGTCCAGGTATTCTGCTTCTGCTCTGCTTTGTCTCCTGTCAGTTTGAGAGTCAGTCATGAGCCACTGTGTTGGTGTTGCTTTTAACAGCAGATTCCATGCTGGTTTTCTAATTGATTATCACATGCTGTTTTCCACTGTGGGCTTTCATCTCAGCATGGGGCTGACTGGGTTGAGCTGGGGTGACGGGGTGATTTGGGTTGAGGCTTCTGCGTTGTTGCACTGCCATGTTGTTGCTCTCCACAGGAGCAGAACACCTGTTTTTCAGAGCCTGTTGACTGTTGTCAAGGGGTTGTGGAGGCGGCCTCGGTGGCACAGATCTACATTTACCATGTAGCACTGGAAGCCTAATTAATTTGAGCTCCGATAAATACATTTCCCCAGATTTGATAAGATTTTAATGCTGTTATTCCTAGCCCCCTTCCTATCTTCTGTTTGGTAAACAAAATGTAATTGCCAGATCATGCAGAGTTTGTCGTAAAACTGGCTCGGCTGTGTCAAGCAAAGTTTAGATCCTCACAGAGAAGTTCTGTGTCACGCCCTGGCTCTGGGGACTATGTTATGTTGAGCCAGGGTGTGTAAGTCTATGTTTTGTATATCTATGTTGGCCTGAGTGACTCCCAATCAGAGGCAACATGTGTCAGCTGGTTGTCTCTGATTGGGAGCCATATTTAACTATCGGTCTTTTCACTTTGTGTTGTGGTTTCTTGTTCTCATTTTTGGTTTGTGTATGTAACCAGAGACATCACGTTTTCGTCAGTTATTTTGATCGTGTGATCAGTTTAATAAATACTATGTTCACTTTCAACGCTGCGCCTTGGTCCTCCTCATTAGACGATCGTGACAGAAGAAACCACCTCAACTGGACCAAGCAGCGAGTCGAGGAGCCATCGCCAGGGAAAGCGCTGGCAGATCTCCCTGGCAGCTTCGACTGGGTCAAGCCCATTGAGGAGCTGAGTGACGAGGGTTGGAGACAGAGGAGCGAGAGGTGGGCGAGAATGATGGAGGCCTGGCCCACGGGGAGGAGAGAACCCCAGAAAATTTTTAGGGGGGGGCTCACGACGTCGGACCAGCAGGAGGCCGCGATAGAGCGGCCCAGTGGGTTGCCGGAGGAGGCCGCCGGGTTACGGATGCCATTGGTCGAAGAGGGGATGGAGGAAGTAGAGGCACGGCGAGAGGTACTGGCGTGTGTTGCCAGTCCGGTCCGGCCCGTTCCAGATCCCGGTGTAGGGCCAGTGGTGTGTGTCCCCAGTACAGTCCGGCCCATCCAAGCTTCCCGCACCAAGCCAGTGGTGTGCGTCGTCAGTCCGGCACGGCCCGTGCCTGCTCTCCGCACCAAGTCTATGGTGCGTTTCGTCAGTCCGGCACGGCCCGTTCCTGCTCTCCGCACCAAGTCTGTGGTGCGCGTCGCCAGCCCAGTCCGGCCCATCCAAGCTTCCCGCACCAAGCCAGTGGTGTGCGTCGTCAGTCCGGCACGGCCCGTGCCTGCTCTCCGCACCAAGTCTATGGTGCGTTTCGTCAGCCCTGTCCGGCCCGTTCCTGCTCTCCGCACCAAGTCTGTGGTGCGCGTCGCCAGCCCAGTCCGGCCCATCCAAGCTCCCCGCACCAGGTCAGTGGTGCGCGTCGTCAGCCCGGTCCGGCTCATTCCTGCTCCCCGCACCAGGTCAGTGGTGCGCTTCGTCAGCCCGGTCTGGCCCGTTCCTCCTCCACGCATCAAGCCAGGGTTGTGCGTCGTCAGTCCAGCACAACCCGTGCCTGGGTCATGTCCGGAGCCGGATCCGCCGCCGAGGCGGAGTGCCCACCCGGTCCCTCCCCTGTTGTGGTTGTTTGGCCCGGCCGGAGTCCGCGCCTTTGGGGGGGGGTACTGTCACGCCCTGGCTCTGGGGACTATGTTATGTTGAGCCAGGGTGTGTAAGTCTATGTTTTGTATATCTATGTTGGCCTGAGTGACTCCCAATCAGAGGCAACATGTGTCAGCTGGTTGTCTCTGATTGGGAGCCATATTTAACTATCGGTCTTTTCACTTTGTGTTGTGGTTTCTTGTTCTCATTTTTGGTTTGTGTATGTAACCAGAGACATCACGTTTTCGTCAGTTATTTTGATCGTGTGATCAGTTTAATAAATACTATGTTCACTTTCAACGCTGCGCCTTGGTCCTCCTCATTAGACGATCGTGACATTCTGCTATACACACGGACTCCCGCTGATGTACAGTAGTTATCTACCGCATATTACATAAGGAACAACTTCATTTGCAACCCCTGTCTTCTCGGAGTCTGCTATGTGGTTGGGTTGTCTGGAAGGCTTTTGAAACTGACTCAATTATCTGGTGGATGTAGCTTCAAACAGGGCTTTCCTCCCTCTCACAACATTGACACTGAGCTTTAAGCTCTAAGTCTCTAAGGCTGCGTTTATACAGGCAGCCCAATTCTGATATTTTTCTAACTAATTGGTCTTTTGACCAATCACATCAGATATTTTCACATCAGATCTTTTTCAGAGGTGATCTGGTTGGTCAAAAGAACAATTAATGAAAAAAAATATCAGAATTGGGCTGCCTGTGTAGATGCAGCCAGCCCAATTCTGATCTTTTTTTTCTTCAAGAATTGGTCTTTTGACCAATCAGATCAGCTCTGAAAAAGATCTGATGTGAAAAGAGCTGATGTGATTGTTCAAAAGACCAATTAGTTGGGAAAATATCTGAATTTGGCTGTTTGTGTAATGAGCAAGGAAATGTAAGGTTGAATCCCCTCTAGGTCACAGCACCAATTACACAACACTGTGAAGTCTGAGACTTAATTATTACAGATTTGCATATTTAAAGCATATTTCTAGAAGTTAAACCAGAATTTGCATACAGCACTTCATTCTGCTTAGACATGCCAATTATTACAATTATTAACTTGTATTTATTTTAATGTCCAGAAACAACCCTATCCCCTACTTCCTTGGCAATTGTGGACATCTGAAAGGATTTGATTGGTACAGTGAAAGTCCTACCAAGCCTATCAGAGGGCAAGGTGGAGCTACTACAATTTTCTGTTTATGTCTATCCTTTTGTGCCTAGGGGGAGTAGGGTTTTGCCCTGTTGGAATATTTGAACAATGCACCCACCTATCCTCCCTTCCTAGGCCTACATTCCTGATCTGAAATGCCTAGATTGGTGAAAGCTGTGATAGAACCATTGGCTTATACCTGTCAATGTGTGTTAGTTCAGTGATTACTTCAAGGAAGGGAGGAAGGAAGGATGCATTTTCAAAGTATTCAAACAGGGTCTCCTTTTCTGGACATAACCTGAGACTTTTGGGTTCTTCTTCCACAGCATCCTTGCTGAGCTGGGGAGTGCAGGAGAGCGAGGGACTAAGACGTCGGGGCCAGAGCAGCGGGGAGAGAGATTGGCCCCTGGTGTCGCGAGGGTGTACCTGGGGGCCTTGTCAGAGGACAGGCCACCTCCTAAGTGGCTGGAGCGTGAGCTACTGAGACAGGAGAACCGCCGCCACTCTGTAACCCTGGGAGACCAGGTCAAACTGAGGTCACGACTGCTCTACAGTGACGATCCCACACGCAGCTTCAGCAAGCTCAAGGTATACCACCCTAAAGGACAGTTTCCCGGACCGAGACTAAGCCTAGACTAAAAAGCAAAATACGTTGTTGCCCATTATACAATGGGTGGGTCTATTCCACAAGTTACCACTGGCTAAATCTATGACGTTAAAATGCCTATTTACTCTGTTCCATCTGACTGCACAATCCACTGTCTCATCAGACCAGCCAAGCAATTTATAAACTTGATCTCTACTATAAAAAGCATCTAGACATTATCTCACATTTCTTTTAGACTAACATTTAGTTTTCAACAGCGGAGATTTGTATAAACCTTGCTGTCTGACTCTCCGACATTTGCAACATTGTTTCAATATTCAAATTCGATCTCCACCTGTCCCATAGTTTTTAGTACAGAAGTCGGCTTTTTAATTATTCGCTTTAATATTTATCCTCGTTGTAGGTCTTACAAACTCATTTTGGAAGATGAATGTGGTTTGATGTTGTGTGATTATTATATGGTCTGTGACTGTCAACCCATTACCCTCCTCATACCCTGGGTGGTGTTGCCAGGCATTGGTTACCAGCCAGCAGCAGAGGAAGGTTTGTTGGGCATCTGTTACTTAGAGACATGTATAGACAGACGTCAGGGTTGCTAACGGATCAGTGGCCTACATGTTCACTATCCATGAACGTGTCTCCATGAGGATGTAACAAGCTCTGGAATAGTGGAAGAGCAAATGTAATTTTCTTTGTGTTGCTTCTCTCCAACAAAAGTCAGACAGTCTTGATGAATTAAAAACGAATTGGGTACTGGTGCCTAGAAAGGTAATGTTACACAAACATTTGAATATTTGTTTTGCTTGTTTGACCCCTCTATGAATTTGAGAATGGTTACATTTCACCAGCCCCATCCCTTAGCTTTATACCAAACTGAAACGCTGACTGACTGACTCATAGAGTCTCTATCATGATGAGTTTAACCTCAAGGTGTCAGTAGAGTGTCAGCTGAGGTTCTGCCTCATTCCCCCATCGGTCCCCTTCCCTCCCCACAGACACCCACAAGAGGAATTCATTTGAGGTTATGCCAGAAATTACATTTTGAATCAAGTTGAGAATAAATTTTCTCATTACCTGACAGGGACTTGGGCAGGCAGCGAATTAGGGGCAATTTATCAGGACCAGTGAAGGCCTTGTTTTAGATCCGAACTAAGACAGACACAATTACTGGGTCTTGCTAAATGGATTTCCATTGATACAAATAACAGCCTTCAACCTGACTGGAGAAAGGGGAGTAATCCCAAACTGTCACTACTAAATTGAGTCCATTCCAGAAATCTAGGAAGTTAATTGAAGATAATGGACAGTTTTCAATTCATGAATTTACTTTATTGAAAACGGAATTGACCTGAACCCTGGCCACTACAGTTGTCTGTCTATAAATGTCTCTACTTAATAGACTGTCACTGGAATTAACACTGAACATTGCTCTATTCAGTAAAGTCAGACAATAGTGAAACAGAGCAATATTCTGTGTGGATTCCAGGCTAGCCTCTTCTGGCTTTGGTCATCTAATGAGAATACTGCTCTGCTGAAATAGCTCGGCTAGAGAGCAGATTCTCTTTATAGTTTACCTGTTAATTAAAGGGCCAGGGATCGGGCTGGAAAAATGTAATCACTCTAAAATAGATGGAGCTACGGATGCAAGGACTGACCATCCATGATATCAAAATGGTAGTTTGAACTATGTTTTGAAGCTCTACAATGTTTGTTTACAATTATACATTGATTACAAACAATACAGTAAAACAACCTTACATTTTGGGTTCTGCTGGTGTCAAACAGGTGAACTAAGCTCAAGAGGTTAAGTTATATCCATTAACAATCAATGGCCATATATCATTAAGTAAAAGTAAAACAAATGGATGTACCAATCCCAGATTGCCCCTTTAAGGACTTCCATGTGATAGCAGGTACATTCTGCCTATTAATGGAGTCAATAGTAGAAGTCAGTCAGTAGAAGGATTTGGAGAGCAATGGGGTTAATGAGACTGATAAATAATGATTGTCCTGCACTGCTAAACAATAAGAATGCTTTGTGGTTCTTTATAGAACATTTTGATGGCTATATGAAACAAACCCTTTAACACTTTTCGGTTCTATATAGCACCATTTCTTCTAGCGTTGTGATGGCTCCTGTTAGAACCCTGGCATAGTCCCTGTGTTTGATGCTGAATAGTGTGGTTAAACATATTTCAAATGCACCCAAAATGTAATGATTGATTAAATTCTCTATCTCCACTAGTAAGTTAACTGTTGCTATATAGTACACACCCACATTTCCCATCCGCTAACTAGCTAGTCATTTCCCATCCGCTAACTAGCTAGTCATTTCCCATCCGCTAACTAGCTAGTCATTTCCCATCCGCTAACTAGCTAGTCATTTCCCATCCGCTAACTAGCTAGTCATTTCCCATCCGCTAACTAGCTAGTCATTTCACATCAGCAATACACACTTGCACACACTCACACAGGCAGTCCAGGAGTTTGCCAGTGTGTTTATCCCTGATACTTATTAAAGACAGACCAAAGAGGCTCCCTGGATGAAAGGCCTGTTGCTAGGAGACCCTGGCTGTCACATCTGAGAGAGGCCATTATTACAGAGAGCATGGCATGTCACCATGTCAAGGTGTCACACCCCCCTCCCCCTAGGAACATACAGAGATGCATGTTCCTTGCCCTCCCCACCCTCCACTTTGTGTGTGCAGTGTGAGATTGAATGTATATCATTACATTTACATTTACATTTTAGTCATTTAGCAGACGCTCTTATCCAGAGTGACTTACAGTTAGTGAGTGGATAAATTTTTTCATACTGGCCCCCTGTGGGAAACGAACCCACAACCCTGGCGTTGCAAGCGCCATGCTCTACCAACTGAGCTACACGGGGCAAGGGACACAGCTTTTGTGGAGCAATAGGAAACGATGCTTCTTGGGTGGCAGTTGTGTTCAGAGGGTCCCTAGTTCAAGCCCAGGTTGGGACAAGGAGAGGGACGGAAGCAATAATGTTACGTGTGTGTGTGTGTGTATGTGTGTGTATGCGTGTGTAATATTGTATTGTGTGTATGAGTGTTTGTGAGTGTGTGTATGATTGATGCCTGCATCTCAGGGCCACTAAAATGGGGGTCGAACCACCACTCAAAGGTGGCACCTATTGATGTGTGTTGTTAATGAAATGGAAATGGTGTGCCATGTTAGCCAGAGTCCTCTCTCAACATCGTCCCCTCCCCTCCCTTGCCTTGTATCTCTAGCGCTCTGAGTTCATTAACTGGCTGGTAAGTGGAGTCTTGCATGGGCTGTGAAAATTGAAGGAGCAGTTTGATCTGTCACCTCTCCACCTCTCCTTGTTATTTCACTCTTCTTCATTATCCCGAGGTAATGGAACAATTATGAAAAATTGTTCCACTTCCATATTTATCTCATCGTATATTAAAACACTGCGTTGATCTGAAGTTTCTGTTCATTCCTGTGTGGAATTACTTTCAAAAAATATAATTTGTGACACTATAATGACAATAATTGATCTTTTTTTCAAATAGATTGAGCAGAGAGTATCCCTTGAAAGCCTGAAAAAGCTCAAGCTGGCCTTTGAGGTACATTTCTGCTATGGTTTGAGAATGTGTTGTTGGGATGACCTAGTATTGTCATTCCTTATGGATATACAGTACCAGTCAAAAGTTTGGACACACCTACTCATTCAAGGGTTTTTCTTTACTTTAACTATTTTCTACATTGTAGAATAATATTGAAGATGTCAAAACTATGAAATAACACATATAGAATCATGTAGCAACCAAAAAAGTGTTAAACAAATCAAAATATATTTTATATTTAGATTCTTCAAAGTAGCCACTCTTTGCCTTGATGACAGCTTTGCACACTCTTGGCATTCTCTCAACCAGCTTCATGAGGTAGTCACCTGGAATGCTTTTCCAACAGTCTTGAAGGAGTTCCTACATATGCTGAGCACTTGTTGGCTGCTTTTCCTTCACTCTGCGGTCCAACTCATCCCATCTCAATTGGGTTGAGGTCGGGTGAATGTGGAGGCGAGGTCATCTGATGCAGCACTCCATCACTCTCCTTCTTGGTCAAATAGCCCTTACACAGCCTGGAGGTGTGTTTTGGGTCATTGTCCTGTTGAAAAACAAATGATAGTCCCACTAAGCGCAAACCAGATGGGATGGCGTATCGCTGCAGAATACTGTGGTAGCCATGCTGGTTAAGTGTGCCATGAATTCTAAATAAATCACAGACAGTGTCACCAGCAAAGCACCAATGCTTTACGGTGGGAACCACATATGCGGAGATCATTCGTTCACCTACTCTGCGTCTCACAAAGACACAGCGGTTGCAACCAAAAATCTCAAATTTGGACTCATCAGAACAAAGGAGAGATTTCACCGGTCTAATGTCCATTGCTCATGTTTCTTGGCCCAAGCAAGTCTCTTCTTCTTATTGGTGTCCTTTAGTAGTGGTTTCTTTGCAGCAATTCGACCATGAAGGTCTAAGGCACTGCATCTCAGTGCTTGAGGCATCACTACAGACCCCCTGGTTCGATTCCAGGCTGTATCACAACCTGCCGTGATTGGGAGTCCCAAAGGGCGGCGCACAATTGGCCCAGCATCGTCCGTGTTTGGCCGGTGTAGGCCGTCATTGTAAATAAGAATTTGTTCTTAACTGCCTTGTTAAATAAATAAAAATTCACAGTCTCCTCTGAACAGTTGATGATGAGATGTGTCTGTTACTTGAACTCTGTGAAGCATTTATTTGGGCTGCAATCTGAGGTGCAGTTAACTCTAATGAACTTATCCTCTGCAGCAGAGGTAACTCTGGGTCTTCCTTTCCTGTGGTGGTCCTCATGAGAGCCAGTTTCATCATAGCGCTTGATGGTTTTTGCGACTGCACTTGAATAAACTTGCAAAGTTCTTGAAATTGTCTGGATTGACTGACCTTCATGTCTTAATGATGGACTGTCGTTTCTCTTTGCTCATTTGAACTGTTCTTGCCATAATATGGACTTGGTCTTTTACCAAATAGGGCTATCTTCTGTATACCACCCCTACCTTGCCACAACACAACTGATTGGCTTAAACACATTTCATTTGACATTTTTACATTTGAGTCATTTAGCAGATGCTCTTATCCAGAGCGACTTACAGTTAGTGAGTGCATACATTTTTTTTATTTTTCATACTGGCCCCCCATGGGAATCGAACCCACAACCCTGGCGTTGCAAACGCCATGCTCTACCAACTGAGCTACATCCCTGCCGGCCATTCCCTCCCATACGCTGGGCCAATTGTGCGCCGCCCCATGGGTCTCCCGGTCGCGGCCAGCTACGACAGAGCCTGGATTCGAACCAGGATCTCTAGTTGCGCAGTGCCTTAGACCACTGCGCCACTCGGGAGGTAAGAAGGAAAGAAACTCCACAAATTCATTTTTAACAAGGCACACCTGTTAATTGAAATGCATTCCAGGTGACTACCTCATGAAGCTGGTTGAGAGAATGCCAAGAGTGTTCGAAGCTGTCATCAAGGCAAAGGGTGGCTACTTTGAAGAATCTCAAATATAACATATATTTTGATTTGTTTAACACATTTTTGGTTACTACATGATTACATATGTGTTATTTCATAGTTTTGATGTCTTCACTGTTATTCTACAATGTAGAAAAAATTAAAATGAAGAAAAACCCTGGAATGAGTAGGTGTGTCCAATCTTTTGGCTGGTATTGTATGCGTTGAATTCCAATCGAACCCTAGCCAATCCTGGAGATCTGAGAGGATTGATAGGCGGAAACAATTATATCCAGTCAATCAGAAGGCAAGATTAAGCTATTACTATAATGAATATCCAATCCTCAAATCTACAGAAGTACCTAGGATGTAGGGCCTTGGAGTCAATTTGGAATTCAGTGATCCAATGCATTTAATGACACCTTCTCCTCTGCAGGAATTTGAAATGGGTGGCCTAAGATCGCTGGACGTGTTCAACTTTGGACTGATAGTGAAGAAGTGTTTGGACTTACACAACATAGTACGTGTCAATGGAACTGGAAAAGCACCAAGAAGACCCACCTTTTAATTATCAGACAGATAGATTAATAAATGAATGGATCTCTGGCCCTTATCTCTGTCTCTTTCTCTCTCTCAATTCAATTCAATTCAAAGGGCTTTATTGGCATGGGAAACATATGTTTACATTGCCAAAGAAAGTGAAATAGATCTCTCTCTTCCTCTCTTGCGGTCTCTGTCTCTCTGTCTCTGTCTCTCTCTCTCCCCCTCCCTCCTCTGTGGCTGATCTCTCTCTCTCTCTCTCTCTCTCTCTCTTTCAATAAAATAGTTTTCTATTTGTCACACTGTAAATGTTTCATTGTATTTTAAACAACACTGATAATGATGTTTGAACTCAGCTATGTTGTTATTGTCTGTTCCATCATTCCTTTGTCCTGTGAACGTCAGAACAATGCCCAGATCCAAGAACTATTCATGAAGATCGATTATTCTGGCCAGGGGAGGATTGAATGGGTGAGATGATGAGATTCATTTCCTTTACTCAGGTCACAAAATATTTATTCCCCTTACAGTGGAATGGTGATTGCCTGAGGAAAGCAATTGACAAGAACAAATTCATTTCAAAATATGAAGTACAATTTCCATGAAACTGGCCTTCAAAATGTTTGGGTTTGATTCCATGGCTAACAAAGATTTTGTTTTAGCCTGGTCCCAGGAACTTAGTTTGATACCCCATTTATAGAGTATATGGTACAAATATGTGTGTCACAACTGCTGATGATCACTCTTGAGTTGCACTTCTATCATTACACCACACATGTTTTTAATAACTAATATCTCAATGTTCCATTTGATATCTCTCATGTTATTTGTCATATGTATTCGCACTGCTTGCCTGCATTATTGCCTATTGCAGCTTGTGGGATAAATAAAGTACCATATTGATTTGACATTGCCCTATCTCCTGCAGGATGAGTTCTGTACGTACATGCAGTTGGAGTACACAGAGAAGGAGGAGTCAGCGTGGCGCAGCAAACAGGTGGCTTTCTCCCTGCCTGCCACGGTCAGGGCCCTGTGCCACGGAGAGCCCGTTCTGCGCATCCACTCCACCCCCGATGGCACCATCATCACCGTCTGCGAGGACGGGGCTGTCTACTACTGGAGCCCTGAGCTCAACCTGAAGAGGAGCAAGAGCGTGTTTGTATGTATGTGTGTGTGTGTGTGTGTGTGAGTAGTTTTGAAGTGTGAGGATGTAGACTTGTCCTTGTTTATGTAGGATCACACCATTCTCGGAGGAGCATGTATGCTGTCATTTGCATAAATTCAATTCAATGATTTGCTTTGAATGCAGCATGAAAGACCTGTGAGCAGAAAACCAAAATGGGCAACTGATTTCATCACCATGCCACAGTACAACAAACTTATCATCGGAACAGGGTAAGAACTGTATTGTCTGTTTCAGAATGTAGGCTTAGCTGAAAAGTAACTAGAGCATTACTTTTGTACAAATGACTTGTGTTAGTGCAGCCTGTTGTTATGCACTCTCTAGACAACATCTGTGTTCGACCACTGCTCGTGTTCACGTCCCATATCGCTGAGTCTCAGTTGAACAGAGGTGTGACCTGTTATACCCATGGTACCAGTTAGAGGCTGCGACCCAAACGGCATCCTATTCCCTATATCGTGTATTACTTTTGACCATGGGCCCTGTTCAAAAGAAGTGCACTAGGCCTAGGGAATAGGGTGCCATTTGGAATGCAACCAGGGACAACGTTCCTGTCGGTGTGTCCTGTGTTACAGAGACAGAGAGATCCAGTTGTATGAGCTGTCCTCTCTAGAGCCTTACTGTCAGATCAGTGCCCTGGAGACTGTCCCTCTGAGATTGGACTACTGGTGAGCATCTAGTCTCGCACTCACTGGCAGCTTAAACCATGTAATACCAGATCACACACTGGCAGCCTGCACCATGTCTCGCTAACATGCTGGATCCCACACTGGCAGCCTGCACCATGTCTCACTTATACCAGATCACACACAGGCAGCCTAAATCATGTCTCGCTAACATACTGGTTCCCACACACTGGCAGCCTAAATCCTGTCTTGCTAAAACCACATCACACACTGGCAGCCTAAACCATGTCTCACTAATACCAGATCACACACTGGCAGCCTAAATCATGTCTCACTAAGACCAGATCACACACTGGCAGCCTAAACCATGTCTCGCTAAAACCACATCACACACTGGCAGCCTAAACCATGTCTCACTAATACCAGATCACATACTGGCAGCCTAAATCATGTCTCGCTAAAACCACATCACAGACTGGCAGCCTAAACCATGTCTCACTAATACCAGATCACACACTGGCAGCCTAAACCATGTCTCGCTAAAACCACATCACACACTGGCAGCCTAAACCATGTCTCACTAATGTCTAACCTGATCTGAGACCTGCTTTACTGGTATTCCTGTCTTTCTCTCCCCTCAGCTACACTGGACCTGATGAGTGTTCTATTCTGTATGGAGACTCCCAGGTAATTAAAGTCCTCTCTCTGCTTGACAACAAATTCAATTACCAGACGGGAAAAGTTAAATGCCACTAAGCTGATTAATTATGAAGGGTTATTCTTCTCTTTCTGCTTTCTAGGGCTGCGTGAATATCATATTAATTACCTCCGTGGGGGAGACGCTGAGGTAAACAGGTTTTTTTAATATTATCTTTATGCATCTATTGAACTACCACAGGAATGCATCATCATCTTAAAGGCAAATTCTCAAGGCAACAAAAAAGCATTAGGAAAAAAGGCAAATGTAACTTAAAATGCCTGTCTACTGTTTCCATGACGATTTATAGCTTAGTAGCCTAATTTGAGGCTTTGAGTGATACACAAATCTACTATTTCTGTTTTTGGATTATGTGATAAGAAGGGTGGTTTGCACACAAAAATAGAAACATTTCAAATTATTCCTTTTTTAATTTGTAATATCTTTACTGGTAACTAATTTGGGAATGTGATGTCATTGACCAGATTGGTCGTACTCGCACAGAACATGTGACAGCCAAACATCTTTGTGCCAACACTGTAACTGTAACTATAAGTTAGTGCCATTTCATACAGTTCTACATCTTTATTTGCAGAATGTGGAAGAAATTACCAAAGATTGAGAATGTGCCTAACATAGGGATAGACAACGCAGTGCTTTCTCCGAATGTGACATACATTCGATGGAAGGTCCACCAGGACTGGGTGACAAAGGTGATGTTTATTATTTCTCGATGCACACTGGGATCCCTGTTTATCTACTGAATAACCATTTCTGCCTGTTAGATGATTATCTGTATGGTACAAAAAGGGGGACCCCCTCTCTCCCCATAGACTCAACATGAATACTGGCCCTGATGCACAAATATGCCCCCTAAAATCTCACAAGTACTTTTGCTTGATAATGTTCCTCATAATTTTTATACACTTCACCAGCTGAAATGTCTTGAGTCAATAAGTATTCAACCCCCTTGTTATGGCAAGCCTAAATAAGTTCAGGAGTGAAAATGTGCTTAACAAGTCACATAATAAGTTGCATGGACAATAACATTGTTTAACATGATTTTGGAATGACTACCTCATCTCTGTACTCCACATATTATCTGTTAGGTCCCTCATTCGAGCAGTGAATTTCAAACACAGATTCAACCACAACGACCAGGGAGGTTTTCCAATGCCTCGCAAAGAAGGGCACCTATTGGTAGATGGTATAAAAAAAGACAGACATTGAATATCCCTTTGAGGATGGTGAAGTTATTAATTACACATTGGATGGTGTATCAATACACCCAGTCACTACAAAGATACAGGCGTCCTTCCCAACTCAGTTGCGACGAGGAAGGAAACTGCTCAGGGATTTCACCATGAGGCCAATGGTGACTTTAAAACAGTTACAGAGTTTAATGGCAATGATCAACAAACAACTTGACAGAGCTTGAAGAATTTGTAAAAGAATAATGTGCAAATATTGTGCAATCCAGGTGTGCAAAGCTCTTAATAGAGACTCATCCCAGAAAGACTCACAGCTGTTATCACTGCCAAAGGTGATTCTAACATGTATTGACTCAGGGGTGTGAATACTTAAATTAGATATTTCTGTATTTCATTTTCAATACATTTGCAAACATTTCTAAAAACATGTTTTCACTCTGTCATTATGGGGTATTGTGTGTAGATGGGTGAGAAAATAATCTATTGAATCCATTTTGAATTCAGGCTGTAACACAACAACATGTGGAATAAGTCAAGGGGTATGAATACTTTCTGAAGGCACTGTATGTATATTATCGTGATTTTTACACATAACAATACCTTGAGATTTATTTTCAATTTTAGGTGAAATATTTTCCAGACATTTGTGCGATTGTTTCCACCTCCAACCATGAAGCCTCTTCCCTCGTCATAGGTAATTACTCATTGTCACATCAATATTCTCATCTCAGCTGGATGTATTCAAGTTCAAACTCACTTCTGGTGTGCAGGCCATTTAGTCTGGTGGTCTAGGTACATTTAAGTGATAATGCCCGAGAAGCCGGTGTTGGAAGATATGCTGGCACGGGTATATCCTCCAAA
This sequence comes from Coregonus lavaretus, assembly GCF_964263955.1. Taxonomy (NCBI): domain Eukaryota; kingdom Metazoa; phylum Chordata; class Actinopteri; order Salmoniformes; family Salmonidae; genus Coregonus; species Coregonus lavaretus. Next base: position 2,824,096 of record NC_140013.1, on the reverse strand, counting down.
CACTGGCTTCGAGGGCATTATCACTTTTATACAACGGGTTACCAACATATTCAAATAATGACTGACATATTTTCATTAAAAACTTTATTTTGATGAATTTATTCATACTATTTCATCCTTCCACAAGATATAGTCCCGACACAAACCTAGGGTTGCTACCCAAGCCGGCTGGTCGTTTGTTCTATTGGTTCGGTTGCCAGAGACGCGACCCAGTCGTTCAGTCTTTTTGTTCTGTATCTATGGACGTGACCCAGTCGTTTGTTCTAAATGTTCCATTGCCATACTGGCTGGCAACGTTTTTATCCCTTGCTTGCTAGCTAGCCAACTATGGCTAACTGACAGTCACGTCAAACAGTGCAGCCAGAATAACAACAGAAGCGGCATTTGCATTTGTTTAAGCTGTTTTCTAATGACATTTATTTGGACACATCCATAACAATGAGCTAATGAGGCGCAATTTCGCCTGGCATAGAAAATGTGCTCTCTTGTCAGGACACTGTTGTTCAGAGGAGCTAGCCAATAACACATATAATACAGGCATTTATGTCATTGATTTAGCTGGTGGTAACTTGTGGAATAGACACCGGCTGGAATGCTGTTTTAACCAATCAGCATTCAGGATTAGACCCACCCGTTGTATAATTATGGTTTGTTACCTGTCTTCAACCTTCCCACGTTGTCTTCTCCTAATCTTTCTTCCACGCTGTTTGTAATGTTTTTTGAATAAAGCACTTTTTTTTTTCTTAAAAAATACATAGGTATTCACTTCTGGTATGGGAGTTATGTTGTAGAGCACAGGTTATGAAAAGAATATCAGTAATTATCTGGCTTTCTGCCTCATTATAACCTAAAAATGATGTGTTTACCTGAAAAGCAGCAATTAATCCAGCATATTTATCATGTGCAGAGGCACCTGTCAAAAACTACAGTCTCCATGTAATATAATTTATGTTAATCTGTTCTGAATAACATTCTGGACGGCGATGACTCATGGCTCATCTATCAAGTTCAACAATCTGTTATGTGTGTGTGTGTGTGTGTCTGTTGACGTGTCTATGTACAGTGGGGAAAAAAGTATTTAGTCAGCCACCAATTGTGCAAGTTCTCCCACTTAAAAAGATGAGAGAGGCCTGTAATTTTCATCATAGGTACACGTCAACTATGACAGACAAAATGAGAAAAAAAATCCAGAAAATCACATTGTAGGATTTTTTATGAATTTATTTGCAAATTATGGTGGAAAATAAGTATTTGGTCAATAACAAACGTTTCTCAATACTTTGTTATATACCTTTTGTTGGCAATGACACAGGTCAAACGTTTTCTGTAAGTCTTCACAAGGTTTTCACACACTGTTGCTGGTATTTTGGCCCATTCCTCCATGCAGATCTCCTCTAGAGCAGTGATGTTTTGGGGCTGTCGCTGGGCAACACAGACTTTCAACTCCCTCCAAAGATTTTCTATGGGGTTGAGATCTGGAGACTGGCTAGGCCACTCCAGGACCTTGAAATGCTTCTTACGAAGCCACTCCTTTGTTGCCCGGGCGGTGTGTTTGGGATCATTGTCATGCTGAAAGACCCAGCCACGTTTCATCTTCAATGCCCTTGCTGATGGAAGGAGGTTTTCACTCAAAATCTCACGATACATGGCCCCATTCATTCTTTCCTTTACACGGATCAGTCGTCTTGGTCCCTTTGCAGAAAAACAGCCCCAAAGCATGATGTTTCCACCCCCATGCTTCACAGTAGGTATGGTGTTCTTTGGATGCAACTCAGCATTCTTTGTCCTCCAAACACGACGAGTTGAGTTTTTACCAAAAAGTTCTATTTTGGTTTCATCTGACCATATGACATTCTCCCAATCCTCTTCCGGATTTGAGGTTGTGGACAGGTGTCTTTTATACTGATAACAAGTTCAAACAGGTGGCATTAATACAGGTAACGAGTGGAGGACAGAGGAGCCTCTTAAAGAAGAAGTTACAGGTCTGTGAGAGCCAGAAATCTTGCTTGTTTGTAGGTGACCAAATACTTATTTTCCACCATAATTTGCAAAAAATTCCTAAAAAATCCTACAATGTGATTTTCTGGATTTATTTTTCTCAATTTGTCTGTCATAGTTGACGTGTACCTATGATGAAAATTACAGGCCTCTCTCATCTTTTTAAGTGGGAGAACTTGCACAATTGGTGGCTGACTAAATACTTTTTTTCCCCACTGTATGTGTATCGTGCGTGCATGCGTGTGTGTATGCCTGTCTGTCTGTCTGTCTGTCTGTCTGTAAGAGTGTAGGTATGCGCATATATTTAACAGCATATTAGTGCTTTTTATGCTTAATTGATATAATTGAATGTATCACTTATGAATTTGAAACAACACGCTCTGATCTCACACCCAGGCTGCGTTCTCCCGTCCACCAACATCGAGCAGCAGATGAGGGAGATCAGGGAGGTGTGTCGGGATGGGAAGGCCAGGAGGGCCCTTTCTAATAACAATGGGTCTCCTCAGCCCCGGGCACCATGTGACCAGACCGTCTTCCCCGTCTACAAGGGCGTCATGACCTTTGACCTCAGCAAACAGCACAACCTGCTGGTGACCGGAGGGATGGACAGGGTGCTGCGTCTGTGGAACCCATACGTCCCTGGGTGAGGAAACGCAACCCAGTCGTTCAGTCTTTTTGTTCTGTATCTATGGACCCGACCCAGTCGTTTGTTCTAAATGTTCCATTGCCATACTGGCTGGCAACGTTCTTATCCCTTGCTTGCTAGCTAGCCAACTACGGCTAACTGACAGTCACGTCAAACAGTGCAGCCAGAATAACAACAGTAGCGGCATTTGCATTTGTTTAAGCTGTTTTCTAATGACATTTATTTGGACACATCCAAAGGAATGAGCTAATGAGGAAAAGCACAGGAAACTCTTATGTCTCAGAGAGCTACTGGGTGTACAGGCTTTTGATCCAGCCCTGCAGTAAGGCACCGGCATTGTTAAAGGAACACTCTGTTGTTGTTCTATAACAGGAAGCCCACAGGTGTGTTAAAGGGACACTCTGTTGTTGTTCTATAACAGGAAGCCCACAGGTGTGTTAAAGGGACACTCTGTTGTTGTTCTATAACAGGAAGCCCACAGGTGTGTTAAAGGGACACTGTTGTTGTTCTATAACAGGAAGCCCACAGGTGTGTTAAAGGGACACTCTGTTGTTGTTCTATAACAGGAAGCCCACAGGTGTGTTAAATGGACACTCTGCTCCCATCTTCTACCTCTTCATCTCCTCAGAGGAAAACCGTATCTTCTCTGTCTCTATGGACAACACTGCCAAGGTGGGACACCATTTAATTCTCCTTCAAACTAGAACTTATTGGCTGACTTTCCTCAAAATTGATCTTCTGTTGAGATAAGTCCACACCCTAGGCCATCAGTTTGGTAGATGCAGCTATAGGCCAGAATCCATGAATGGAAAAGAGGAGCACCATGTAATGTAATCTAGATTCGTGGTGCTCATCTTTTCCATTCATTTGGGGTTGAAAAGTGGAGGCATATAGCTGTATCTACACAACAGATAGCAAGGGATGTGAATTCATCTTGACCTTAGACTACTTTTGACGTCTGAAAACATCTGGAAAACGTTGGTTTTGGAGTGTAATGGCCCTTTAAATAATTGATGACTGTCTGTCGTTCAGATCTGGGATATCCAAGACCAAAGCTGCCTCATCACAGCCCACCCCAAAGCCAGCCTCATCCGTGGAGACACCTCTGCATGCCTGTATTCTCCCTCCACCAAAGCACTGTACATTGCAGCAGACTCACTAGCGCTGCTCTCTCTCAGGACCAGGTTGGTTACTTTACTACTGGGCTTTGGTTTAAACGCCACCCTATTCCATACATTTACATTTACATTTTAGCAGACGCTCTTATCCAGAGCGACTTACAACTTAGGATAGCCAGTGGGACAACCACCTTTTTCTGGGGGGGGGGGGGGGGGTAGAATGATTACTGTTATACTATTCCAGGTATTCCTTATAGAGGTAGGGTTTCAAGTGTCTCCGGAAGGTGGTCAGTGACTCCGCTGTCCTGGCGTCGTGGGGGAGCTTGTTCCACCATTGGGGTGCCAGAGCAGCGAATAGCTTTGTATGATGCACTACTTCTCTCTGGTCAAATGTAGTGCACTTTATAGGGAATAGGGTGCCATTTTTTACCATTAGGGTGCCACTAAATAGGAAATATACTGTCAAATTTGCACCTGTGAGTTAATAAGGCTTATTTGTTCACCTAGGGCAGGGATGGGCAACTTTGATGGGGCTGGTGGCCACAAAAAAAACAGAACTCATCATGAGGGGCTGCAGTGACTTGTGGATCTGCGTACCCACATCCATACCCTCCATAGGGTGGAGGCAAATGTTTGCAGTTTTTAATATGATAACTGATGATCAATGGGCCCCACGCCGTTCAGTAATTTGACCATGCTTACTACAAGTTTAGATAGGTGGCCGCTAGACTAACTTACCAATCTAAATACTTTTTGCTGACATGAGCTAATTGAATGACTGCTGATGCACAACCAAATTTCGAAATTGCACCTTGTGTATTCTATTATTCTAACTCTCAACAGTAAGTTCAGACCCCGACTGAGTTCCAAAATATATATATATACAGTGCCTTCGGAAAGTATTCAGACCCCTTGACTTTTTCCACATTTTGTTATGTTACAGCCTTATTCTAAAATTGATTAAATAAATACAAATCCTCAGAAATCTACACACAATACCCCATAATGACAAAGCGAAAACAGGTTTTTAGAAATTGTTGCAAATGTATTTACATCCTTGAGATGTTTCTACAACTTGATTGGAGTCCACCTGTGGTTAGGGCTGTTGCGGTGACATTATTACCGCCACACCGGCGGTCTCAAGTCATGAAGGCAGTCAAATTCCATGTGACCGTTTAGTCACAGTAATTAGGCTTCTCTAAACTCTGATGATGCTTATGGTCATTAGTAGCATACCAAACTTGCTAACTGCCTGGTACTCAGCACTCTATTGTTTTATTTGATTTATTTTTAGTCATTTAGCAGAAGCTCTTATCCAGAGGGACTTACAGTTAGTGAGTGCATACATTTTTTTCATACTGGCCCCCCGTGGGAAACGAACCCACAACCCTGGCGTTGCAAACGCCATGCTCTACCAACTGTCCCTCTAATCACTCTGAGAGCCCATGAGTTCATGTTGCGCAACATTTCTATAGGCTATGCAATTGAAAAAAAAGTGATGGCCTCTACTAAAAAGAGGAGGATCCCATCAGCTTTCTATAGACTAGGCCTACTATATTTATTTCTCAACTTTCCTAATATTAAGCACATTGTTTATCTTTACAACAGGAGTATAGCCTACCTGGCTGGCATAAAAATGAACCACAGGATAAGCGTCCTCCATTCGCTATTTAAGTGCATAGATGACATGAATTTTTTCCCGCTGCCCCTGTTCTGAGACAGGTGCATGATAATGGTCCATTCTAAATCAAAACAAATTTCACACATATATTATTTAGTATATGTAAAGACAAGATTAAATTAAGAATAGTCTGATGGGTGACAATATTAGCCTATCACTTGTGAATTATATATTATCACTTGTGAATGATGCCCAGCATAAGATACTGCCTTTTCTTGCGACTTGTTCTAATCACAGTCGCACACCTCATGTAGCCTAGCCCATAGGCCTATATGTTTTGATAAGGTTTGTATCACAACTAAAGTGGCCAAATAACTTCTTAAAATTAAGCACATTAATCCGCTTTACAAGGGGTTTAGAGCCTAACTGGCATACATAAACAGCGCATGAGTTTCAAGTTTGGGGATGATAACTTTCACCATAGAAATGCAGCTTTATAATAAAAGCATTACATGCATAATCGCATTTGTGGTCACTTTTCCCGCTAATGGGACATTTGCACTTATAGCCTACTGCCATATGCACATTGCTGCGCTTATAATGTGAAGAAATAGCCTAATAGTTTATCAACATTTTAAGCTAAACATTCTGAACTGTTGCGTCAGTCACATTGCGTAAAAAATGTTTTTTTTTATGCTAGTGGTTGTATTAATTTGGGATCTATTGCATCCCACAACTGTCCCAGACTATGTTTGGAATATTAATTTCTCCCACAGAATAGAATAGGTCGACTTTTGTACTATGGGGAATAGTAGATTGAAATAGGCTAGTGCTTTTGCTGTTCGTTAGGCCTACTCATCTTGTTGGCTGACAAAAAGTACATGTGGACAGTTCTTCCAATATCTTCAATATGCACCTCGGAATTGGATAAGGACACACGCAGTTGCGTCCCCGATGTGTCTGTCTTCACTTTTAGCCTGTGATCACGTGATGGGGAGCCATGTGAGTGAGAGGTGCTTCGGATTGCGCAGCACTCAGGGAGAAGGGCACAACGCAGCACTCCGGGCCTCAAAAGGCATGGATTTTTTTAGGGTGCATTACAGCCACAAAGGGGATGCCACCGTGAAATTTGAGAGCTTGTCAAGAGCTTGTCAATTTGTGAATGAGAGACTATTGGAATGTGTACAGCCTGCGCAAAAAACAAAGCAGAGCTCATGCCTTTCAAGCGACTTTTTTCAAATCATCATTAGTCTCATCATGCAGCCTTACAATGTATTATAAATCTAAACAGATAGCCCAACGTTTGTAGAACAACTAAAGTGACATTAATAACTCTAAATTAAGCATATAGGAGTTATTTCTTATTTAACCACTCAGCACTCCCTCAAATTGTTTGGAGAAAATATTTATATTTTATTCAGCTTTGTTCAATTGTATTCATCATACTATAAAATAATATAGAATAATGCCACGGAATTCTAAGCAAATCTTGTCTGCTAAATGAACTAGTGTAGCCCACAGCCATTTGGCATAGCCACATCAGGACCTAACATAAGGACAACTCAGAGTTTGCTATTATTTTCTTCTGAAATAGACTACATTTTCTTCATATCATTCTTCTTTAGAGCTGTCTAAAATAAATAATGGATTTATTGTGAAGGTGTAGGCTATATTACATGGATTTATTATACTTTTTTAAATGTAGATGTTCTGAAGGTCTGCCAGTAACTTGTAGGCTATGTGTGGAAGCCAGGAGATGCTAAATGTGTTTATGTTAATTAATGGTCAATTACCGTGAGACCGACAGTTATTTGCTTCACAATCACCGGCTGACGAAATCACCGGCTGTGGTATATTCAATTGATTGGACATGATTTGGAAAGGCACACACCTGTCTATATAAGGTCCCACAGTTGACAGTGCATGTCAGAGCAAAAACCAAGTCATGAGGTCGAAGGAATTGTCGGTAGAGCTCCGAGATAGGATTGTGTCGAGGCACAGATCTGCGGAAGGGTACCAAAACATTTCTGCAGCATTGAAGGTCCCCAAGAACACAGTGGCCTCCATCATTCTTAAATGGAAGAAGTTTGGAACCACCAAGACTCTTCCTAGTGCTGGCCGCCCAACCAAACTGAGCAATCGAGGGAGAAAGGCCTTGGTTAGGGAGGTGACCAAGAACCCAATGGTCACTCTGACAGCGCTCTAGAGTTCCTCTGTGGAGATGGGAGAACCTTCCAGAAGGACAACCATCTCTGGTCTGATGAAACCAAGATTGAACTCTTTGGCCTGAATGCCAAGCGTCACGTCTGGAGGAAACCTGGCACCATCCCTACGGTGAAGCATGGTGGTGGCAGCATCATGCTGTGGGGATGTTTTTCAGTGGCAGGGACTGAGAGACTAGTCAGGATCGGAGCAAATTACAGAGAGATCCTTGATGAAAACCTGCTCCAGAGCGCTCAGGACTTCAGACTGGGGCAAAGGTTCACCTTCCAACAGGACAACGACCCTAAGCACACAGCAAAGACAACACAGAAGTGGCTTCGGGACAAGTCTCTGAATGTCCTTGAGTGTCCCAGCCAGAGCCCGGACTTAAACCTGATCTAACGTCTCTGGAGAGACCTGAAAATAGCTGTGCAGCAACGCTCCCCATCAAACCTGACAGAGCTTGAGAGGATCTGCAGAGAAGAATGGGAGAAACTCCCCAAATATAGGTGTGCCAAGCTTGTAGCGTCATACCCAATAAGATTCTAGGCTGTAATCGCTGCCAAAGGTGCTTCAACAAAGTACTGAGTAAAGGGTCTGAATATTTATGTAAATGTGATATTTCAATTTTTTTATTTTGAATAAACTAGCAACAATTTTTAAAAACCTGTTTTTGCTTTGTCATTATGGGGTATTGTGTGTAGATTGCTGAGGGGAAAAACAGAACAATTTAATCAATTTTAGAATAAGGCTGTAATGTAACAAAATGTGGAAAAAGTCAAGGGGTCCGAATACTTTCCGAATGCACTGTACATGTTGCCCATCCCTGAACTAGGGCAACATGAGAGGGAAATATACTAGGATTAAGTACATAGGGTAATATACTAGGATAATAGGGAAGAATGATAACAGATTTTTTTTTCAAACCAGGTTTTAATCAAAGAGATAAAGGTTTGTTATCTTAAGTCATTCAGGTTGAGGTAATGGTTTTCACACCTCTCCTTTTCTCATGTGTTCAACTCTTCTCCTCACCATCTCTCTCTCCTCACCTCACCATTTCTCTTCTCCCCTCACCATCTCTACTCTCCTTTCTTCTCCATTGCTCTCCTCTCTCCTCCTCACCATCTTTCTCCTCTTTTCTCCTCCAGGCCCCAGCCCCAGGGACATCTGATCGTGTCTCACAAGGAGCCTGTGTTGTGCTGTGGCTATAGCCATGAGTTCAGACAGGTCGTCAGCTGCACCGAAGGATCCGTGAGTTTCAAGTCATTCTCACCTCGGAAACCCTTTATCTTTTCCCCCTCTTTAAAAAAAAGGGGGGGGGGGTGGACTTTAGTTTCTTAGATTTTATTTCAACAGTTGGGAAGGTAAGTGGGAGACAGGTAGAAGGAGAAGGACAGAATCCCCGTCATAGGGGCATTGTGCTGTCCGGAGTCGGCTGCATAGACCAGTACTTCGACACTGAGACCCTTTCACCCAGAACATAATTCCAGCAAATGCTGCAGTAGATACTGGTCCCACAGACAGAATTACTTACATATAGAACTAGTAATAGTAATTTAATATGATCTCTGTGGGACCAGTACCCTCCCATATACTATATAATGATTTACTGAACACTACACATACAGTGGGGAAAAAAAGTATTTAGTCAGCCACCAATTGTGCAAGTTCTCCCACTTAAAAAGATGAGAGAGGCCTGTAATTTTTATCATAGGTACACGTCAACTATGAGGGACAAAATGAGAAAGAAAAATCCAGAAAATCACATTGTAGGATTTTTAATGAATTTATTTGCAAATTATGGTGGAAAATAAGTATTTGGTCAATAACAAAAGTTTCTCAATACTTTGTTATATACCCTTTGTTGGCAATGACACAGGTCAAACGTTTTCTGTAAGTCTTCACAAGGTTTTCACACACTGTTGCTGGTATTTTGGCCCATTCCTCCATGCAGATCTCCTCTAGAGCAGTGACGTTTTAGGGCTGTCGCTGGGCAACACGGACTTTCAACTCCCTCCAAAGATTTTCTATGGGGTTGAGATCTGGAGACTGGCTAGACCACTCCAGGACCTTGAAATGCTTCTTACGAAGCCACTCCTTCGTTGCCCGGGCGGTGTGTTTGGGATCATTGTCATGCTGAAAGACCCAGCCACGTTTCATCTTCAATGCCCTTGCTGATGGAAGGAGGTTTTCACTCAAAATCTCACGATACATGGCCCCATTCATTCTTTCCTTTACACGGATTAGTCATCCTGGTCCCTTTGCAGAAAAACAGCCCCAAAGCATGATGTTTCCACCCCCATGCTTCACAGTAGGTATGGTGTTCTTTGGATGCAACTCAGCATTCTTTGTCCTCCAAACACGAGGAGTTGAGTTTTTACCAAAAAGTTATATTTTGGTTTCATCTGACCATATAACATTCTCCCAATCCTCTTCTGGATCATCCAAATGCACTTCAGACGGGCCTGGACATGTACTGGCTTAAGCAGGGGGACACGTCTGGCACTGCAGGATTTGAGTCCCTGGCGGCGTAGTGTGTTACTGATGGTTGGCTTTGTTACTTTGGTCCCAGCTCTCTGCAGGTCATTCACTAGGTCCCCCCGTGTGGTTCTGGGATTTTTGCTCACCGTTCTTGTGATCATTTTGACCCCACGGGGTGAGATCTTGCGTGGAGCCCCAGATCGAGGGAGATTATCAGTGGTCTTGTATGTCTTCCATTTCCTAATAATTGCTCCCACAGTTGATTTCTTCAAACCAAGCTGCTTACCTATTGCAGATTCAGTCTTCCCAGCCTGGTGCAGGTCTACAATTTTGTTTTTGGTGTCCTTTGACAGCTCTTTGGTCTTGGCCATTGTGAAGTTTGGAGTGTGACTGTTTGAGGTTGTGGACAGGTGTATTTTATACTGATAACAAGTTCAAACAGGTGCCATTAATACAGGTATCGAGTGGAGGACAGAGGAGCCTCTGAAAGAAGAAGTTACAGGTCTGTGAGAGCCAGAAATCTTGCTTGTTTGTAGGTGACCAAATACTTATTTTCCACCATAATTTGCAAATAAATTCATAAAAAATCCTACAATGGGATTTTCTGGATTTTTTTTCCTCAATTTGTCTGTCATAGTTGACATGTACCTATGATGAAAATTACAGGCCTCTCTCATCTTTTTAAGTGGGAGAACTTGCACAATTGGTGGCTGACTAAATACTTTTTTGCCCCACTGTATATTGTATACGATATGATGTCATTGGTCACACAACATGTTGTCTAACTGATCCTAGGTGGTGAAGGTGTGGGATTTCGACACAGGGAGCCAGGTGTTTGAATTTGGTGGTGCCCACGGACAATCTGCCATTACCTGTATGACCTTTGACCCCAAAGGAAGGAGGTATGTGAAGCTCTTTTTAATGACTGATTATTGAAATGTGATATTTTCCCATGAATGCAATATGACCATACTGTTGCCTACCTAATGGAAGCTCAGATTAATGAGGTAAATTAAGAGTGATGAAGAGTGTGCACTGCAGATGTTATTTTGTTTGTATTTGTGTGTTTGTATTGTGGTGTTTGCCTTATTTTGTTCAAAATAAAACTACAAAAATAAATGTATTTTCAATAAATGTTTGAAAGAAAGAAATAAGATTAAACTTCCTCATTATAGACTGGTCACTGGGGGGAGAGATGGCTTTCTAAAGATCTGGAACTTTAACAATGGTCAGTGTCTGAAGATACTAAAAAAGGGTGAGTACATTCTAATTCATATCTCACAGTATAAAGGTGGTGTTAGGAGCAATACAGTGATCAGGATTTATATATTCTCTCTGTTATATGCTGCATGAGGTGATTCGGTAACACTTTACTGAAGCCCCCCTTATGTATGCATTCATAAAGCCATTATTACAGCTATATAATACATTATAACATCTGTCATAGGCAGTCATAAACATTATGAACAACAGCATAAGACATTATAAAGGTAACAATCATTGCATTATAGATGACAGGCTAATTTGTTGTTGTCCCTTATGTCAACTGCCTCCATAACACAGGCTATATAACCACTAATGTGCTATAATAGTTTCGCGTAAACATGTCACACAGATGGGGAGTCCAATGAGGTGTGTGACTGCACCTACCTGACAGTCCACAGAAACACGTGAGTAGAACTAATGATGGATGTGACAAATGTTGATTTGCGAGGAATAATGATTCATCTCAACCTCGTGCAATACATTTTTCCAGGTATGTGATGTCTGTTGGATGGGACCGCAGGATTGACATATACTCTGTGAGTATAGAGGTGAAGAAGAACTATCTCTATGAGCCAGATAGACCACATATTTTCTATGTGAATGATTTCACTATTGGATCTATACATTTACTACTCCAATGACCCGTCTTCCTCTTAGAACCTATTCAACCTTGAGATCCCATTTCCATTTTCATTACCTTCTGCATACGCCTCACCAGAGCAGAGACCACCTGAGAGTCTGCACCGGTAGCCATGCCAAATTCAAAGTGTTTTATGACTTCACAAAAACACGAGACAATCTTTGAAAACTCTTCAAGAGCATATTCGGAGTATATTATCAGCGAGGAATATAAACGCCCTAATAAGCTTGCCTGCCTCGTTACTCTTCAAAATGTTTTACTTATGTATGGCAGTCTTTGAGTGTCTGAAAAATCCCTCTTCTTCTACACTATTCTTCAGTATAAGAGACTTCTAAGCATTCAAGTAAGAGAACCAACTCAGAGGTGATAGGTTCTAAAGAATAGACTTTCTATAGAATTCCATATTCAATAGCACTTCAGTGACACTCACACTCTTCCAGGCCTGTAGGAACAAAGGTATGCATGGACCTGTCCACAGAGCTGTAATTCCTCCCACAGAGTCCTCCCATCCACCTTTGATTCTGAGAGCATCGAGAACATCATAAGAGCTGGATTTCAAAGACCACATAACTATGAGGCATAGTAATCTCGTTCCCAGCCATTGCCCTGGGGACGAGGTCAGAGGCACAGAGACCAGAGCTGTAGAGATGGCAGCGCACTTTACTAAGTCACAGAAAGGGCATCAGAGGGATCCAGTTAGAAATACACACGTGCCTCTCTCATTTCTAGACTTCAACAATAGACGGCTGGTTGAAGATCCTCATTTCAAAATGTTGACTGCATGCCCTGTATGTTTCCATGCTAGGATTCACCAGACGAGCCTCACCACATCCAGAAGCCTCAGCCCTCATGGCAGGACGATCTGGTGAATAAGGAATGAATGAGGAACATGAATAGGGAACTAGACATGCAATGCCAATCAGAATATATAGGGCTAATCTGAGTGCTTATGTCAGGGGCTGTATTAAGTAGCTGAGAGTAGGAATGCTGATCTAGAATCAGTCCCCCCCTGTCCATATAATCTTATTCATTGTGATCTAAAAAGCTAAACTGATCCTAAATCAGCACTCCTACTTTATGGCCCAAGTTGTCGGCCCCAGTTATCTTTGATATACTACTGCAGGTCATGGATGGGGAGCTCCGGTCCTTGAGGGTCTGGTTTTCTCCTTTGCCTGGTACCTAATTCATCCATCATGCCACTGATTCATCCATCATGTCACTGAGTGGTACACACTTGGGTTCTAAGGTCTAATGATTTAAATTAGACACTGATTTGAAAGAAAGCACCTAAATTAAATACAATTAAATACAATACAATATAATTATATAATAGATAGAATATAATCATAGAATAAACTAGAATTTAATATAATTATAATATAGAACCGAATGGTCTTCCTGTGCTGTCTCCAGAGGAGGGGCCACATAGAGGACATCCTGTGTGTGGCCCAGTGTCCCCCGTCCCTCCTGGCCACCAGCAGCTACGACGGGGAGGTCATTGTGTGGAACCTGGTCTCTGGACACATCCAGTGTCGCTTTGCCAGCCCTCTGCAACCTGACTGCTGCCATGCCCAAGGTCAGATCACACTATCAACCCTGAGCGGTTCGCCTGCATGCCATAGAGTGTAGCTAAAGCCTACACTCTCAGAAGAAAAGGTACTGAATTGTACTTAAAGGGGTACAAACAATGTAGGGTACATCCATTGGACCATTAGTTATAGGTACCTAATTGTACCCTTGCAGTTTGTACCTTAGAAGAGCCAATAGTGTACCTTAGGGGACATGGTACAAAAGTGTACCTTTAGAAAAAGGTGCAAATTGGCCTTTTTAGGGTAACACCACAATGACAAAGCCGTTTGTGCCTTTTAGGTGGCAAAAATGTACCTCTTCTCTGTACCAAGTCCCTCACGTGTATACACCGCTTCAATTGTCTGAATGTAGCGAATTAAGCAGGTATCTCCGACTTGGCCTCAAACCCAGGTCCAGCAACTGTCAGGCCAACAACTTAACCATTACGCCACGAGGCCCGAACCATTTGATGAGGTAGCAAGGTGTTGGGTTAAGGTCGCTACCATATTACTAAAAGCTCTTTATTGTCACATGCTCTTATGTTAGCCATTATAAAGACTTTGGAAAACCTTAGTTAACATAACTATAGAACACTTAAACTTGTACAAAACTTCCACTCATGGTTGGGTGGCCAAAAAGAGCTAACTGAAAGCCCCGCCCCCACTAAGCCACACCTCTAAAGAGATGGCACAGGTGGATTCATCATTGTTCCTTATGTGGGTACAAATATGTACCTTTCTTCAATACATTGTCAATTTGTACCTTTTCTACTAAGCAAAGGTACATATCAGCACCAAGCATTAGTGTACCCTACATTTGTACCCTGGGAAACAGAAATGCACCTTGACCGTACCCTTCTTTATTTACAGTGTAGAACAATCCTCAGGGTAAATAGCTGTTTTTCAAAACAAAATGAGGAATGTGCAGTATAAAGGGACTAAGTAAAAAGGGAATAGGAAGTCAAATACAAAGTGTGGGATGTTTGTGCTCTATAAGGGATGGATACCAGTGTTCCCAGCATCATCTTCCTGAGGAGCCGAGCATTACATGCTGAGTTCTCCTCCGCTGCATGCCTCCTGTCCTCAGGACCCACAGGTCAGTGTCAGGAATCATGGGTTCGATTCTCACTGGTACAACCAATACAAAAATGTATGCACACATTACTGTAAGTAACTTTGGATAAAAGCATCTGCTAAATGGCATGTATGATATATTATAGAAAATCAAATGTATTATAATAATATATTGTGCAGTGCAATTCACAGAGGAATATGTTCCAATGAAGTATTATTTGATGTCTTCAAACACAGGTTGCATTAACTTCTGGAACGTGCTCAACGGCGGGAAATTCTTGGCCAACTTCGAGGCAGTATGTGTTAACATGGCAACTTTCATTGTGCTCCTTTTTATGTTATAACCTTTGGATGTTTCTAGACATCATAAAGCAATAACAACAGTTTATTATAATAACTTTTCTTAATAAGCCATTATAAATTCTTACTCAATTAATGTGTATAAATGTTTAGAAATATGTTAGGAATGATAGTAAGTGCTTAAAATGCATATTGTAATGCTAACATGTTATAAATTATTGTGCTTATTTATTAATAGTAGGCTATGTACAATATTTATAAATTGTTTATTCAGGTTTTTTCGTGAACGTTATGAAGCAAGTGTAACTAAAGAATATGTTCTTCAGTCTAGGTTCCAGCAGCTTATCACTAAACTGGCAGTGACAAAGGAAGACACGTCACTGTACGCGGCTGACCAACTTGGCTATGTCTATGTCTATGCCATAAAGACATATGCTCTTGGCTCAGAGAAAACCCCACCGAGAGGTACGATTGTTTTCTCAACTCGTTAGAACAGGTCTGATCAAAAGAGATCAAAAGAGAGCATGATTTATTTAGTCTCAGAGCGTTATATTGATCTATGCATTAAAAAAGTAAAAAGCGTCTTTATTTATTCAGCTGAAAACTACTGGCGTGCCCATACCGGCAGCATCACCGGGTACGTGCAGCACCTGCTAATCGGGAACACCCTCTCGAACATAAACAACAAAATTGTGCTTCACATTTTGCTCACTTCCTCCCTTTAACCATCTTGTACAGGTTGCAGATTGTTGACAATGACCAAGTACTGCTCACCTCGTCCATAGACTGCACTGTGCGCCTGTGGAGTGCCTACGGAGAGTTCATAGGTAGGGGTCAAATCACACAGGTCGTTCGTCCTGTTGTCTCCTCCTCCTCTGTATACAAGTTTTATGATTTATGTTTTAAGATTAATGTTCAGTAGATAGGGGTGTGTTTTGGGGATAGATGCTTCCCTTGTATAGACTATGATAACCACTGTTGTAGTTATGCTATTTAGATCAGTTAAACACTACCTTCCTAATAACAGCTTTCTTTTTTTTTCTGGGGGTAGATCAGCTTTAATATTGCAGATAGATTGTAACTTCCATCAATGTAATTGTCTGCATCACTTCCAATCCCCCATATGTTTTTATACATACATACATACATATATATAAATACATATGCATACACATATCCTTTAAAAAAATATATTTCCCTTTATTACTTTCCAACCCCACTACCCCTTCCCTAATTGGAGTAAACTAGTGAACAACAATGCTTAGGCCTCTACTTCCAGTTTATACATACTATATACATTTTATGGACACAGTCAATTTTACAATAATTCTATTTGGTTTGTTTTTATTCCTGAACTTCCTCTACCTCTCCGATCATTTTCATGATGTCCATCCGGTTTGCTTCTATATGGCACTTTTTTTCTTACTCTTTTACTCTCAACACTGACCAATTTAAAGTATAAATTTATGAAAGTAACTGATTGAAAGTACAAATGGAGAATGTTTCTCTCTATCCCTATCTCTCTCTCCTTAGGGACGTTTGGGCAGCAGGACAATTGGAGCATCCACACCCCTTCCTCCTGGAAGCATCCTGCCGTTCCCTATGAGATCCTGATCGACCCTCTGAGCATGCCAGCTCACCCCATCCTGGAGGGAGAGACCAGAGTGTCCGACGTCATTAACGCTGACGACTCTGAGCCAAAGGTGCGTACAAAAAAGGTAATTTCCGAGCCTCTTCATCGACGCTACCATTTTTTACATTTACATTTTAGTCATTTAGCAGATGCTCTTATCCAGAGCGACTTACAGTTAGTGAGTGCATATATATATTATTTTTTTCATACTGGCCCCCCGTGGGAATTGAACCCACAACCCTGGTGTTGCAAACGCCATGCTCTACCAACTGAGCTACATCCCTGCTCTCTCTACATCCCCGCTCTCTCCTCCTACCAAAAGTGGAATGTTCAGAGAAAATGTGCATGTACAGGGCTGATTTCGCATCTCTCTCTCTCTCTCTCTCTCTCTCTCTCTCTCTCTCTCTCTCTCTCTCTCTCTCTCTCTCTCTCTCTCTCTCTCTCTCTCTCTCTCTCTCTCTCTCTCTCTCCCCCTCTCTCTCTCTCTCTCCCTCTCCCTTTGTTTCTCTCCCTCTATCTCATGTTCTTTCTCTTTCTGTCCCACTCTCTCCTCTTCCTCTCAACTTCTCTCTCTCTGTCTGTCCCTCTGTCACTCTCTCCCTCTCTATCTCTCTACCTCAAGCTCTCCCTCCATCACTCTTCCTCACTCTTCCTTTCCCTCTCAACTTCTCTCTCGTGCTCCCCCTCTGTCAATCTTTCCCTCTCTCTCTTCCTTTACCTCTAATCCTCCCTCACCCCCTCTCTCTCTCCCGCTCTCTCTCCTCTATATGCTACTGATCTTCCTCTCTCGAGATGTAATTGCAGTCCGACTCGCCCAGCAAGCTTAGACACCCTCCACTGTCCATCAGCGACACAGACATCAAGGAGGAGATTAAAACCTCTTGTTACACAGAAGAACATGGGAAACGGTGAGTGAGCCACATTACAAGCGTGATGCAGTAGATAGTAGGCAAGCAGATACAGGTCTAGGCTCAGAACACACCATGTGAAGAAATTAATTTCTGCCGGCAGTAAATTGTTTGCTATCTCTCACATTTCAGACTTCGACATGAAATATTCAAGCATACTAACAAGCCACCAAATCATGGCGGACCCAAGGCCTACCACACTCTCAAGTACTTTGATATCTTCGACGCCCCGACCACCTGCGAGAGGCCCGATCTTTCCATGGCTGGCATAGATCCTTTCATATCCACCTTTGTGGAACAGGAGTCGGCTGAATCCCAATAAAATCATAACAGGAACTCAAACTGTGACCATAGGTCCTGTGCACCATGAACTCAACATGCTTCAAGGACAGAGGAGTTACAACACCATTGCAAGTAATCAGAAGTGCTGAAATGTGAGCTGTTGCACAACTTTAAAGAGTTGCACAGTCCTGGATTGATTAGGGGAGACAGGGGTTGGTTGACACACTTTTTACTAATTTGTGTATTTCTTAGCACCAGTATATCTTACAAGACTATTTTCAATAAGAGAAAGACCAGGGTCTTGGGTTTAAATGCGGACCATTTTGACCCTCATATTTTATTCCAACATGGAGTTATAAGCCATTAAACACACTCTGTCCACTTGTGACATCCAGACCCATCCTGGGGTTGGTTGTCACACAGAATGGGGTTGGTTGTCACACAGAATGGGGTTGGTTGTAACTGTGTTTGCCATTTGTTTTTCAGCAACAACTTAACCAATTTACTAAGTTTTAGAAAAAGTATTTGAAAAAAGTAAAGCCTTAATTTATTGAACAGTATTTATGTCTAGCATAATACAAATAAATAAGTAAAAATAAATTCAACATAGTTGAATATTTGCTTTGACATTGTAGTTCCTACTCCACTGAAATTGTCATATCAATGCTTAATCTAACAAACAACAGTAACCATCTGATATTTGGATGAAAATGAAATATTTTGAAAAAGTGAAAGAAGTAAAGCTGTAAACATTTGTGTTAAGTACATTTTGTGTTGAAAAACAAGGAATGTTTGTGTGTGTCTGTGTGAATGTTGCTGACTCTCAGTCGGAGTCGCACGACTCACAGTTTTGACAAGCAGGACCGGACCAAATCTGAACCAATCATAGACATCTATGTTTCATAAGTTTGGACAGCACAGTATACAGTAGAGTACAGTACAGTAAAGAAAAATAGAGTGTATTCAGTACAGTAGAGTAGAGTGCAGTAGCGTACAGTAAAGTATAGTATATGTCAAGGCGTCAGTGTAATGCGGTAGGCGAAGTCAGGCGCAGGACACAGAGCTAATCAGAAGGCATACTTTACTCGAAAGGTAAAAGAAAGAACAACAACCTCCACGCAGGGAGGGAACAAACCCGCACACTAACGACAGCCGAAACATGAACAAACACACACAACACACAGTGTGAGACAGAGGGTTAAATAGGGAAGACATCACAACATAATGGGAAACAGGTGTGACCAATAAAGACAAAACAACTAGAACATAGATACATGGATCGGTAGCAGCTAGTACTCCGGGGACAACGAACGCCGAAGCCTGCCCTAGCAAGGAGGAGGGGCAGCCTCGGCTGAATCCGTGACAGTATAGTGCAGTTCAGTACAGTACAGTAGAGCACAGTAGGATACAATATAGTACAGTAAAGTAGAGTACAGCACAGTAGGGTAGAGTACAGTAAAATGTACTGTATTGTATCCTACTGTATTGAATTAAATGTAACTGTACTGTACTGTAATCTAATGTACTCTACTGAATTTGACTGTACTGTACTCTACTCTACTCTACTGTACTATACTGAATTAAACTGTACTGCACTGTATTGCACTGTACTGCACTATACTGTACTTTATTATACTGTACTCTACTCTACTGAATTAAACTCAACTATACTGAACTGTACTCTACTTTGCTCTAGTGTACTGTACTGTAATCTACTGTAATATACTGTACTGTACTCTGCTGAATTCAACTCTACTGGACTGTACTGTGCTATGCTGTGCTGTGCTGTGCTGTCCAAACTTGTGAAACATACACATATTTTCAACATACGGAAAATGTATTCTAGGCGTCTTTTCAACGCCATTTAGCCTACTGGGTACATTGTTACAATGGGGATGGTTCTCACAATGTGATAACCATCCCCAACCACCCCTCGGAAGTGCTAATTAAGATGCTAGTTACCACATGGCTTGACCTATGAACCACATGGCTTGACCTATGAACCACATGGCTTGAACTATGAACCACATGAGACATAGCAGACCACCATAGTCCCCGTGCCCAAGAACTCTAAGATAACCTGCCTAAATGACTACCGACCCGTAGCACTGACGTCTGTAGCCATGAAGTGCTTTGAAAGACTGGTCATGGCTCACATCAACAGCATAATCCCAGAAACCCTAGACCCACTCCAATTTGCATACCGCCCCAACAGATCCACAGATGATGCAATCTCTATCACACTCCACACTGCCCTTTCCCACCTGGACAAGAGGAACACCTACGTGAGAATGCTATTCATTGACTACAGCTCAGCATTCAACACCATAGTGCCCTCTAAGCTCATCACTAAGCTAAGGATCCTGGGACTAAACACCTCCCTCTGCAACTGGATCCTGGACTTCCTGACGGGCCGCCCCCAGGTGGTAAGGGTAGGTAACAACACATCTGCCACACTGATCCTCAACACGGGGGCCCCTCAGGGGTGCGTTCTCAGTCCCCTCCTGTACTCTCTGTTCACCCATGACTGCATGGCCAGGCACGACTCCAACACCATCATTAAGTTTGCCGACGACACAACAGTGGTAGGCCTGATCACCGACAACGATGAGACAGCCTATAGGGAGGAGGTCAGAGATCTGGCCGTGTGGTGCCAGGACAACAACCTCTCCCTCAACGTGACCAAGACAAAGGAGATGATTGTGGACTACAGGAAAAAAAAGAGGACTGAGCACGCCCCCATTCTCATCGACGGGGCTGTAGTGGAACAGGTTGAGAGCTTCAAATTCCTTGGTGTCCACATCACCAACGAACTATCATGGTCCAAACACACCAAGACAGTCGTGAAGAGGGCACGACAAAGCCTATTCCCCCTCAGGAGACTAAAAAGATTTGGCATGGGTCCTCAGATCCTCAAAAAATTCTACAGCTGCACCATCGAGAGCATCCTGACTGGTTGCATCACCGCCTGGTATGGCAACTGCTTGGCCTCTGACCGCAAGGCACTACAGAGGGTAGTGCGTACGGCCCAGTACATCACTGGGGCAAAGCTCCCTGCCATCCAGGACCTCTATACCAGGCGGTGTCAGAGGAAGGCCCTCAAAATTGTCAAAGACTCCAGCCACCCTAGTCATAGACTGTTCTCTCTGCTACCGCACGGCAAGCGGTACCGGAGTGCCAAGTCTAGGTCCAAAAGACTTCTCAACAGCTTCTACCCCCAAGCCATAAGACTCCTGAACAGCTAATCATGGCTATCCGGACTATTTGCACTGCCCCCCCACCCCATCCTTTTTACGCTGCTGCTACTCTGTTAAGTAAGTATTTATGCATAGTCACTTTAACTCTACCCACATGTACATATTACCTCAACTACCTCAACTAGCCGGTGCCCCCGCACATTGACTCTGCAACGGTACCCCCCTGTATATATAGCCTCCCTACTGTCACTTTATTTTACTGTATATATAGCCTCCCTACTGTCACTTTATTTTACTTCTGCTCTTTTTTTCTCAACACTTTTTTTTGTTGTTGTTTTATTCTTACTTTTTTGTTTAAAATAAATGCACTGTTGGTTAAGGGCTGTAAGTAAGCATTTCACTGTAATGTCTGCACCTGTTGTATTCGACGCATGTGACCAATAAAATTTGATTTGATTTGATTTGACATATGACTCTCCCTTTTCTATTTTCAATAAAATTAATTGTTTATGGATACTCGCATCATACAACTATTTATTATTTGTACTCCTGAGTGGCGCAGTGGTCTAAGGCACTGCATCGCAGTGCTAACTGTGCCACTAGAGATCCTGGTTCGAATCCAGGCTCTGTCGCAGCCGGCCGCGACCGGGAGACTCATGGGCGGCGCACAATTGGCCCAGGGTAGGGGAGGGAATGGCCGGCAGGGATGTAGCTCAGTTGATAGAGCATGGCGTTTGCAACGCCAGGGTTGTGGGTTTGATTCCCACGGGGGGCCAGTATAAAAAAAAAAAAAAAAATATGTATTCACTAACTGTAAGTCGCTCTGGATAAGAGCGTCTGCTAAATGACTAAAATGTAAAATGTATTAATGAAATAACAAGCATATGAATATGCTTGTGAAAAATGCTAATATTCCTCTCATAGCAATGTTTTGTGATCCTGACCTGAATTGACCAAATGAATGACCTCTCCTATAGAGGACACACATTTCTATCTTGAAAATATTACACGTAATAGGCACTGTGTCAACCAACCCGTGTGACAACCAACCCCGGTCTCCCCTACTACCTACACTGTTTAAGGGTGAATGGTTGCATGCTTGTGTTACATACAAAGATGTGAAACCAAATACCCCTTTGAAGCTGGTTATCATAATACTGTATAGGGGAAATCACCGTAAAAAAACAAACAAAAACATTTTAGTCATTTAGCAGACGCTCTTATCCAGAGCGACTTACAGTAATGAGTGCATACATTTTAATACAACTTTTTAGTACTGGTCTCCCTGTGGGAATCAAATCCACAACCCTGGCGCTGCAAGCACCATGCTCTACCAACTGAACTACACGGGACTAATATTCATAATATATTAAATATTAGAACATACTTTATTTCATTGCGGTAATGCTAGTTAGCAGTTGCGCTCACGCTAGTTAGCAACTTCCTTCAAACTGTAGATAAAGGGCTTCATTGCCAAAATCCCAAAGTATCCCTTTAACTTACAGAGAATGGAAATGTGTCTTTATGCTCACAACCTGAGACACACACACACATACCCCAACGGGCTAGAAGAAATGGGTCAGTCACAGTGCAGTGCCGCTGGAGCAATAATATGGGGCTAAGCTAAGTGCCTTGCTCAAGGGCACAATGGCGGATAATGGTATCTGAGCTTGGATTCGAACTGGCAACCCTCCGGTTGCAGGCCTGCTTCTATAACCACTAGGTGACCTGCCACTCCCCAGATAAAAGCTGAACTGCAGCATACATAGGCCTACATAAGTAAGTAGAAAAATAAATATACAACTAATTCAAATCCAAAATTGAAGTCACTGGTATTTCAGATACAGTATACAACTGCTACAATAAAGCA
Source organism: Coregonus lavaretus (assembly GCF_964263955.1). Taxonomy (NCBI): domain Eukaryota; kingdom Metazoa; phylum Chordata; class Actinopteri; order Salmoniformes; family Salmonidae; genus Coregonus; species Coregonus lavaretus. The sequence goes on along the minus strand of NC_140013.1, from coordinate 2,801,292 downwards.
GCATTAAGCAGTCTCACAAAGTAGGGCATTGGGCTGTTGTAATATCTGACATTAATTCTGAACAGTCTGTCATCTTGTTTACAGAAAAAGTTACTTAACCGATTAATATTTGAAGTATAAATGTATTTTATAACATATCCAATATACACACTATATAGAAAAGTATGTGGACACCTCTTCAAATGAATGGATTCGGCTATTTCAGCCACACCCGTTACTGACAGGTGTATAAAATCGAGCACACAGCCATGCAATCTCCATAGACAAACATTGGCAGTAGGATGGCCTTACTGAATAGCTCAGTGACTTTCAATGTGGCACCGTCACAGAATGCCACCTTTCCAACAAGTCAGTTCATCAAATTTCTGGTCAACTGTAAGTGCTGTTATTATGAAGTGGAAACGTCTAGGAGCAACAACGGCTCAGCCGCGAAGTGGAAGGCCACACAAGCTTACAGAACGTGACCACCGAATGCTGAAGCGGCAGCGTGTAAAAATCGTCTGTCCTCGGTTGCAACACTCATTACCGGGTTCCAAACTGCCTCTGGAAGCAACATCAGCACAATTATTTATTTCATCTTTATTTAACCAGGTAAGCCAGTTGAGAACAAGTTCTCATTTACAACTGAGACCTGGCCAAGATAAAGCAAAGCAGTGCGATAAAAACAACAACACAGAGTTACATATGGGGTAAAACAAAACATAAAGTCAAAAATACAACAGAAAATGTACAGTGTGTGCAAATGTAGCAAGTTATGGAGGTAAGGCAATAAATAGGCCATAGTGCAAAATAATTACAATAAGTATTAACACTGGAATGATAGATGTGCAAGAGATGATGTGCAAATAGAGATACTGAGGTGCAAATGAGCAAAATCAATAACAATATGGGGATGAGGTAGTTGGGTGGGCTAATTTCAGATGGGCTGTGTACAGGTGCAGTGATCGGTAAGGTGCTCTGACAACTGATGCTTAAAGTTAATGAAGGAGATAAGAGTCTCCAGCTTCAGAGATTTTTGCAGTTCGTTCCAGTCATTGGCAGCAGAGAACTGGAAGGAATGGCTATTAGTCGGGAGCTTCAAGAAATGGGTTTCCATGGCCGAGCAGCCGTACACAAGCCTAAGATCACCATGCACAATGCCAAGCGTCGGCTGGAGTGGTGTAAAGCTCGCCACCATTTGTCTCTGGAGCAGTGGAAATGCGTTCTCTGGAGTGATGAATCACGCTTCACCATCTGGAAGTCCGACGGATGAATCTGGGTTTGGCAGATGCCAGGAGAACGCTACCTGCCCGAATGCATAGTGCCAACTGTAAAGTTTGGTGGAGGAGGAATAATGGAGGCCCCTTCCAGTGAAGGGAAATCTTAACGCTACAGCATACAATTACATTCTTGACAATTCTGTGCTTCCAACTTTGTGGCAACAGTTTGGGGAAGGCCCTTTCCTGTTTCAGCATGACAATGCTGCAGTGCACAAAGTGAGGTCCATACAGAAATTGTTTGTCGAGATCTCTGTAGAATAACTTGACTGGTCTGCACAGAGCCCTGACCTCAACCCCATCGAACACCTTTGGGATGAATTGAAATGCCGACTGCGAGCCAGGTCTAATCACCCAACATCAGTGCCCAACCTCACTAATGCTCGTGGGTGAATGGAAGCAAGTCCCCGCAGCAATATTCCAACATCTGGTGGAAAGCCTTCCCAGAAGAGTGGAGGCTGTTATAGCAGCAAAGGGGGGACCAATTCCATATTAATGCCCATGATTTTGGAATGAGATATTCGATGAGCAGGTGTCGACATACTTTTGGTCATTTAGTTTATATAATCTATGACCTTATCAAACTCCATTTGTAGATTGGATTTCCCACCGTTTTATCAGCCGTTGGTTTCCATGAAATATAACAGACAACATCTGGACAGATCATGTTAAATATATTTATATAACGTGTTGGGGAGAGGATTTTTTTATCCCGTTCCTGTACTGTTCTAGCGTCGTACTACAGGCCTGTGTTCTGACAGAGCTCCTCCAACATCCTGGGTCTCCTCTCGGCTTCCTGGTATGTGTCTTCCAAAGGCACACCCACTTTCTGCAGAGAATTTGATTTCATTTTTTTACATCGCTGCTTTTGGAGTCATTAAGTGATCCATCGTATGGCTCGGTACAGAAGCAGCCAATTAGTGATTGCTCTCTGCATTAAGTCCATCAAGGGATTTGGAGAGAAGGGTTCTAACAGTAATGACTTATCATCCACTGATCCCCTATGATGGCCGTGCCCAATGCCGCAAGATGCCAGCTTAATGCAGGTCAATTAAAACACACTGTATTTACATTGACTGATAATTAGCGAGAGGAATGTACAGTCAGCTAGACAATAATGCTAGCATAAATGTTTTTCGGTTCGGGTAAATTTGATTAAATTAATTGACAATCAAAACATGCCTAGGCAATTAGTAATTGGAATCTGGGGCACATCGTTAATTGGTTCCAAACAGATGTGCTTATGTGTTGGTAAATGTCGACTAATGATGTCCTACTTGTAGTTGAGCCAGCTTGTCCAGATAGGTCAGTTTGTCCTCGTCCTCTCCTTCATACAGCCAGTTATCTGTCACAGTCAGCAGCCCTGAGAGTCCCTTTAGCTCCTGAAAAATGTCAACAAATGTGCATTGTGATAGCTCCTCTTGGCAAAGAATCTACTACAACCTCTACTAATGTCTGTTTCAGCAAGTTTAATTTGAATTGAGGTTTTGTACAGATAGATTCAGTATTGTGGATATTGAATGTTTGTAAGGCCATTCTGGTGCATATTTCTTTTTTTTTTAGGAGTGGAAGAGAATTCCTACTAGTGTTAATACTGATAGTGTCTATACTGACAGTGTTATAATACTTGAGCGCTCAAGATCATCAGATAGGGCCTGTCATGCCAAATAATGTCCCCCAGCCAAAAAGTGGGTCACAATGGGATTCAATAAACTATTAGCGTCCGTAGCTATATCAATGGTGTGATGACCTAATGATTTGAATTTTGGTGATAATTACAGCCTAAATGACGTTCTTTTCATCCCGCTATGCAAACAATGCTGATTTTCTGCAACAATTCCGCTGTTCAAACAAGTTTTGTTTAGCTAATAAGATGAAAACATTACTTCGAACTTCATTGTACTTCGTATAATAACAGTTAGCTAGCTAGCTATCTAACATTAGCTGAATAAAACTGTGTGGCTAGCTGACTAGGCAGGCTGAGGTAAATAAGTACAGTAGCTAGCAACGTCAATCTAAAAACAGCTTAAATGATTTATTTCTATTTAACAATATTTTCTTATATAAAGACAAATATATGGTAAAGAAAGAGTGTTCTCTTTCCAGTCTTTTCAGTCGTCTGAAGCAGTAGGTAGTCAGCAGGTAGTCACCGTCAAAAACACCGTCCTTGGAGAGCAATTCTGAAGTAATAATTTTGCGCAAACTTATGAGGTGAAATAGAGACAAGCAACCAGCATACAGTAGCAACGGAAGCTTTGGTTCATTACGTAGGCCGGTCACAATTTTGCAATTTCAAGCAACAGCCCTAGCAACGGAAGCTAGAACTCATCAAATCCCATTGTGACGCAGGGGGGACACTTTTTGGCAGGGAGACACTATTTGGCATGACAGGCCCCTCCAGTTTATGTCTGAGGTAGTACACATATTCCTCCACAGTGTTTTTAGCATTGCTCCTTTCTCTCTCCAGCTGGTCTTGTATGATAATTTTCCCCGGCAGCAGTCAAAACCATGTGTTACTCATCCCAGCAATGTCCAAAGTCAATGTTTGTTGTACATGTGAAATACTATCAGACACAACAGAAGAACAAATTAATCAAAATGATTATAGTGATCGGTTAAATGTGACCGTACGGAACCCTTCTGTATATCAGTGGACAGTTTTTACTGTTTCCCACCATTTCCTTTTTTCTGTCTAATTGTTTTGATGATAGGCAGAGAGCGAGAGATAGACAGAAACACACATAGGAGTAGGGGGATTTGTACCCACACTGACACAATGTGTATGTGCTGCAGGCGACGGTGTTACCCGCTAGACCAGCCCCAGGCACATGAGCAGACCTTGAAGACGGAAGGGACATGGCCAGAGGTCAAGGATGAGTTGATGAGCGAGGTGAGGTAAGGGAGAAGGTCTCCGGAAATGGTCTGGAGAAGAGAGGAGGGGATAGGGTCAAGCGGGCAGGTTGTTGGGCGGCCGGCCGTCACAAGTCGCAAGATTTCATCTGGAGAGAGAGGGGAGAAAGAAGTCAAAGCATAGGGTAGAGCAGTGTGAGCAGGACCAGCGGTGTCATTTGACTTAATAAATGAGGATCGGATGTCGTCAACCTACTTTTCAAAATTGTTGACGAAGTCATCCACAGAGAGGGAGAGGGAGGGGGAGGAGGAGGAGGATTCAGCAGGGGGGAGAAGGTGGCAAAGAGCTTCCTAGGGTTAGAGGCTTGAAATTTAGAGTGGTAGAAAGTGGCTTTAGCAGCGGAAACAGAGGAAGAGAATGTAGAGAGGAGGGAGTGAAAAGATGACAGGTCCGCAGGGAGTCTAGTTTTCCTCCATTTCCGCTCGGCTGCCCGGAGCCCTCTTCTGTGAGCTCGCAATGAGTCGTCAAGCCACAGAGCAGGAGGGGAGGACCGAGCCGGCCGGGAGGATAACAAATGCAACACAACACATCACTGAGTACCACTCTTCATATTTTCAAGCATGGTGGTGGCTGCCTCATGTTATGGATATGCTCGTCATCGGCAAGGGCTAGGGAGTTTTTTGGGGGATAAAAAGAAACGGAATAGAAAAATCTTTGAGGAAGTCTGCTTTCCAACAGACACTGGGAGACAAAATCACCTTCAGCAGGACAGTAACTTAAAACTCAAGGCCGAATATACACAGGAGTTGCTTACCAAGACAATATTGAATGTTGGCCTAGTTACAGTTTTGATTTCAATAGGCTTGAAAATCTATGGCAAGACATGAAAATGGCTGTCTAGCAATCAGGGCCGGTTCCAGGCATAACTGACATAAGCGGTCGCTTAGGGCCCCCAGCCACTAGGGGGCCCCCGACCCTTGGTCGGGGTCTCAACTTCCTATTCAGAGTAAGAATTGTAGAATAAACCAGGTGAAATTTCGAAATGTGGTTCTCCATCAGCAGTTTTTCTCATGTTATGTCAGTCACTGACAGTCACTCAATTAGCCATGTCAGCTAACACTTTTTTTGTTTGGTAGTTAGTCTAGACAGCTATCTAAACTTGTAGTAATCATGGCTGAATACTGACTGGGCACGCAGGGCACGTGCCCAGGGGCCCTGACCTCCAGTGAGCCCCATTGATTTTGTTAGTCATTCTCACTCAGATATCATATTAAGATGACATAAGTCATTACAAAATGTGTAGAATTGCTGGAAATTTGCTTTAAAACTGCAAAAATGTATCTCCACACCATGGCAAAATGGGTAGAATTGCAGGAAATTAGATGTAAATCTGCAAAGAAATTATCTCCACCCCATGGCAAAATGAGTAGAATTGCATGAAATGTTTTATAAAATTGCAACGTTTTCTCTCCGCCCCATGGCAAAACATGTAGAAATGCAGGAAATGAACTTTAAAACTTAAAATGTTCTCTGCACCGTCTGAGGAGGGCCATTAAAATGTTTTGCAGCGAGGTGGTGGGCCCCCCAACCAAATCTCACTTAGGGCCCCCAAAAGGCTAGAGCCGGCCCTGCTAGCAATGATCAACAACCAGATTGCTGAGAAAAAAAAATGTAATCCCAATTTGTAACAAAACAACATTTTGAAAAAGTCAAGGGGCGTGAATACTTTCTGAAGGCACTGTATGTGTTTGATTCCAATTCTAGCACACCTGATTCTACTAGTCAACTAATCAGTAAGCCCTTATGTGGAATGGCTGGGGAGCACCGAAATCCCTTTTGAGAAACTAACTGTATAATCAAATATGCTGTGTACTACATGTAATTCTGTTGTCTTAAAAGAGAAGGTGTCTCACAAACTAGATACAGTATATCTGAAATGCAGGGCACAGCCCTTGGCATCTGCATTGAATGTAGTGCTGACTTCCCTTTTGAAGAACCTGCTGATCTGTGTTTTTATGGAGGGGATTTATGTGGGTGGCTCCTCCCACGATCTCCACGGCTGTGATGTCTTCGAGCTGCAACTGGGCCTTCTCCATCACTGCCACCAGAGGAACACACACGCTCTCAGCAGGTCGGCATACAGTTCTTCGAACTTGGCCCTGGAACAGAACATTGTTCGTCAGCCAATAGCTCAGAGTCATTCCGGAAAGAGTCAGGACCCTGGGTCATGTTCAGTAGGGCACACTGTAACAAAACATTTGAAAACCGAAAGAACAAGTGTTTGTTATCAGATTATTATGTTCAAATGATACTTATCTGTGTCACTCCATTTCGGTCCCTTTTCGTCCATTTCGTGCCTACTGAACATGACCTCCTGGTGAGTTTAAGAGACCGTGTTGCCATGGCCACACCTGTTCATCAAGAGTTGACTGTGGAGACACAGTCTGGACATGTTCAGTTGGCATAAAACAGGAGAAAATGTTTTGCAACAGAGTGAAATTTGGTGAAATTATCTTAAATAATACTTTATTAACTTAAATAAAAAAGTATCCTTTTCGCTTTCCGTTTCAAAAAACGTTATCTAGTTCAGCTTCCCACAGACATCCACATCATCAATAAATCACTCCATGTTGAGAAGGATGTCTGTTGAAATATTGCTCATCAACAGTCTTGGGGAGTAGTGAACTACATGTAGTTCAACTGGTAATTTAACTACATTTTGCAGTAGCTTGGTGGTAGTTGAACTTGATTCAAATCTTGGTAGTGTGAACTCTGCACAAAAATGCTCTGCCAGCAACCAGTCAAAGTCTCTGCCTCCCAGGTAAGGATTAAAAGCTGTTGCCAACACCTGAAAAAGACGGTTAGTGTTATAATGCTTAACAGACATGCTTTCCTTGAAAGGGAAGTTCAGCATTTTACAATTTAATGTTAGATGGGTCCTCACCCTGAAAGTAGTCTATAGGCCAGGAGAAACTGTAATCCATGGTTCGGTTTTCTTTAAACAGTCAATCCAAACTTCAATTTACTTCAGCCAGCAGCAAACCATCCTGCATCCCACTACTGGCTTTCCACTGAAGCTAAGCAGGATTGGATCTGGTCAGTTTCTGGATGGGAGACGAGATGCTGCTGGAAGTGGTGTTGGAGGGCCAGTAGGAGACACTCTTTCCTCTGGTCTAAAAAAATATTCCAATGCCCCAGGGCAGTGATTGGGGACATTGCCCTGTGTAGGGTGCTGTCTTTCGGATGGGATGTTAAATGGGTGTCCTGACACTCTGTGGTCAATGAAAGATCCCATGGCACTTACAGTATCATAAGAGTAGGGGTGTTAACCCTGGTGTCCTGGCTAAATTCCCAATCTGGGCCTCATCCCATCATCCCCAGCTTCCAATTGGCTCAGTCATCCCTGTAACTATTCCCCAGGTTGTTGCTGTAAATGAGACTATGTTCTCAGTCAATTTACCTAAAAAAAAACGTGCCACCACTATTTAAAAGTATATGTAAGTGGGGGAGGCAGGCGGTACCTGTAAAAAAAATAAAAGCCAGGGGAGGCCAAAAAAAGCCCAAATCAACACAATTATTTTTATTTTTATTTTTTACTGGTACCGCATGCCATCATCACTTCCATTGATTTTACATCAGATTTTATGTTAAATAGTGTGTACTTATAGGCTAGCACAGTTAGGAGTTTAATTTAGACACGTTAGCATACCTTGCCTGGCTAAAGCCATGTTTCACTTGACTTATCCATACATTTAACTTGCCCTGTTGAATGCACAGGCAGACAGCTGGAGGGCTGAATGTCCCATGTCAACAAAGACCACTATCTTGGGTTTTTCATTGGCTGATGGGAGGTCCTCTTTGTACAGTATATGCCATAATTCAAAGCAACTAGAGGGAGACAGAAGACAGAGGAATATTAATGGTTCCTCGTACAGTATAATTAATGGAGCACATTGGCAGACGAGAAGGATCAATCTCCCATGATACCTGCTGTGGTGTCGTTGATCAGTCGGAGGCAGTTGAGACCAGCGTTAAACGTGCAGAAATAAATATATTTCACTGTGTTAATAATTTCAATATGTTTTGTGCCATTACAAACAACACGAAAACAGGTGATTGGTTAAAGCATTCTATAGTACAATCACTTTCAAAGCATCTAAAGAAAATATAGACTAGTTGACAGCATATAACCTTCATTATCACTGGGACCTGAGAAATTAATCTAGATCAGGGTTATTCAATACGAAACACGTCTGGTTTTCATTCTTGCCTTCTAATCAGGGACTGATTTAGACCTGTGTTTGTGTGTCCAACAGAGAACCACATTGTAAATGTGTCAATAGCCAAAATTATTACCTGATTTTTGGTTGCTACCCACAAGTCTGTTTTTGGATCCAAATGATACAACAGCACTGTAGGGAGAAATGTAATGCAGATAGTAACTGAAAAACATGTAGACTGCAGCTGAAATCTCCTCAAATTGTTTATACATTCTGTTCATTTGGGGAGGGGTGGGTACTAAGCCTAAACACAACTTCCAATAAACAATTAACTAATTACAAAAATCCTGATACGAGTCTCATTCCAACAGTATTAGGAAATCTCATTACAGCTAACATCTCATGCGTAAAAAGCAAGGAGAAAGAAAACATTATGATAGGGACCATATTTCAGAGTTGGGTTGTGTAAGGCTACACGTTAAATTAAATTACATGAGGACTAAGTTTCTCATATGACACATGCACTTATTTAAGTATTTTTAAAGACTTCATCATTGGCAGTGTACAAGATAAAACAAACGTGGGTATCACACAAAATACTAATGGTTGCACAAAAATAACTGTATGCAAACCACACCCTCAAATTTTAAAATGAGCCCCGCCTCTAGCTTGGCTTGGTGTGGGCTGGTCCTAGCTAGCCTGTGTTGGGCTGGTTTAGGCTAGCCTGTGTTGGCCTGGTGTGGGATTAGTGTGGGCTAGCCTGTGTTGGGCTTGGTGTGGGCTGGCCCGTGTTGGGCTGGTGTAGGCTAGCCTGTTTTGGGCTGATGTGGGATTGGTGTAGGCTAGCCCATGTTGGGCTGGTGTGGGCTAGCCTGTATTGGGCTTGCGTAGTAACTTGTGGCTCAGTTGGTAGAGTATAGTGCTTGCAACGCCAGGGTTGTGAGTTCGATTCCCACTGGAGACCAGTAAGAAATATGTATGCACTCACTCATATAAATTGCTCTGGATAAGAGCGTCTGCTAAATGACTAAAATGTAGGCTATCTTGTTGTGGGCTAGCCAATGGGGTCATGTTTGCTGGGAATCTGATTGACGCCTAAATATTTCAAGGAGATTGAATGATTCTCCTTTACTGTAGACGTGATGACTGAAGCTACCGGAATCTATTGTATAGAATGTTATAATAAAATAGACCTAATGAAGCAAGCGTGCTTAGCCTACGTTGCAAAGCTATTTGTGCAGGCTACCGTCTAGTCAAATAAAGATGTGATTATTATTTATATATTTTTGCTTTGATAGATACAATTGTGCCTACCAAAAAAGACAAGAGGCTTGTGTTATTGTAGCCTAGTCCGTATGACTATGAACAGCGCAGCATTTGGCCACAAGAGCGCGCCTTAGTCACATCAGAGGCGGTGAAGATACCAAATCTCGTCTCCTTCTCTTGTCCTAAAAATTGTGGGTAAAATCTATTCCAAACACTGTCAAAGCCACACCGGAGGCTGTCAGCAGCTTACTTTCACACACTTCAGCATCTCTCTCTGTCTTGCACGATGATCCCTGACAACCCAGATGTCGGACACACCGTTGCTTTTTATTTATGTTTTCTGTCGTTCGGTAAGTATTGGTTTACTTACGGTTCTATGTGAAGTTATTCGCATTTTACTCTTGCTTTATGTGGCAAGTGGCTGCTTTAATCAGGGAGTAGAGCAATCTAACATCATGCCTAGTTGTGGGGACACCGTGTTGCACACATTAGAAGAGCTAACGCTAGTTAGACATGTAGCTAGCCAACAGATGACTGAACATTGCAAAGATTTGTATCTGGTTAGGAAGTTAGAAACTCCTAATTGGAGTAGTTACACATTTGTTCACAACTGTTGGTGTTAAATTGTGTCTTTAGTTAATTGTGAATTGCCTAAACGCATGTTTTTACTAGGATAGAACCTAGACGCTGTGGAAGCTAGCGACTGTATTCAGAGTATAGTCTAAACTTCCTGACCAGTGGCATATTCATTACGCCGATTCTGTTGCGAAACGTTTCTTAAACGGAAGCAAACGAAACGGGGAGGGACTCTCGTTTTGGCTCTGTTTGCTTCCGTTTGGTTCTTAAACGGTAAACGGTTTCCGTAATGAATACGCCCCAGTGTTTTGCAGGCTGCTGCGTGAGCAGTTTGTGGGTGTGCGAGTTGTAGCTACGTTCTCTGAAAAATACTTTTACAATTGTTGTATTCATTGATAACTCCGCCCAATAACTCAAAGTGTTCCATGCATGTGCGACCAATTGCTGTAGTTACTGCCGGGGTTATTACAGCAGCTCAGTGGCTAACTTTAAATTATCGCGCTATTGCATTATTATTTTGCCAATAAAAGTTCAGGTAACAGATTGACAATACCTGAAGACTATGTATCGTAAGACTTCTCATAAGCATGTATGACCCATCAGTATCAATAATGATCAATATCAATGATCCTGACTAAATGTTAAATAAGAATTTATAAAGTATGGAAACTAATTTTTTTCTCTTTCTTGTTATTCAGCAAACCTGGGTTCTTTCAAATACACTACATGATCAAAAGTATGTGGACACCTGCTTGTCGAACATCTCATTCCAAAATCATTGACATTAATGTTGAGTTGGTCCCCCCCCTTTGCTGCTGTAACAGCCGCCCCTCTTCTGGGAAGGCTTTCCACTAGATGTTCGAACATTGTTGCGGGGACTTGCTTCCATTTAGCCACAAGAGCATTAGTGAGGTCGGGCACTGATGTTGGGTGATTAGGCCTGGCTTGCAGTCGGCATTCCAATTAATCCCAAATGTGTTCAATGGGGTTGAGGTCAGGGCTATGTGCAGGCCAGTCAAGTTCTTCCACACCGATCTCGACAAACCATTTCTGTATGGACTTCGCTTTGTGCATTGTCATGCTGAAACAGGAAAGGGCCTTCCCCAAACTTTTGCCCAAAAGTTGGAAGCACAGAATCGTCCTGAATGTCATTGTATGCTGTAGCGTTAAGATTTCCCTTCACTGGAACTAAGGGGCCTAGCCTGAACCATAAAAAACAGCTCCAGACCATTATTGCTCCTCCACCAAAATGTACAGTTGGCACTATGCATTGGGGCAGGTAGCGTTCTCCTGGCATCCGCCAAACCCAGATTAGTCCGTCGGACTGCCAGATGGTGAAGCGTAATTCATCACTCTAGAGAACGCGTTTCCACTGCTCCAGAGTCCAATGGTGGCGAGCTTTCACCACTCCAGCCGACGCTTGGCATTGCACATGGTGATCTTAGGCTTGTGTGCGGCTGCTCGGCCATGGAAACCCATTTCATGAAGCTCCCGACAAACAGTTATTGTGGTGACGTTGCTTCCAGCGGCAGTTTGGAACTCGGTAATGAGTTTTTAAACTGAGGACAGACGATTTTTATGCGCTTCAGTACTCGTTGGTCCCGTTCTGTGAGCTTGTGTGGCCTACCACTTCGCAGCAGAGCCTTTTACACTTCACAATAACCGCACTTACAGACCGGGGCAGCTCTAGCAGGGCAGACTTGTTGGACGGTGCCATGTTGAAAGTCACTGACCTCTTCAGTAAGGCCATTCTACTGCCAATGTTTGACTATGGAGATGGCATGGCTGTTTGCTCGATTTTATACACCTGTCAGCAACGGGTATGGCTGAAAAAGACAAATCCACTAATTTGAAGGGGTGTCCACATACTTTTTTTATATCAAGTGTAATTTGAGGGGGAGGATTCCTGGACACAGATTAAGCCTAGTCCTGGACTAAATACTCTGTCAATGGATATTCTCCATTGAGCTTGCTTTTTTGTCCAGGAATAGGCTTAATCTGTGTCCAGAAAACCACCCCCGAGTGTCTGTCAGGTGGGCGGGGTTTGCTCTTTTGGGACTTTTCTATTGGTTCCAATGGAACAGGCAGGCTCAGTCAGGCACAGCTAAAGCATTTGAAAATTATTTAAAAGCCCCCACCAGAGGGCAATGTCACCCCTATTTCAATGTAATTTTTGTCCTATAACGGAAATTGTCGTTTTTAGGTTCTACCTCTGAAGAATGATGTAGGCTGCTAATACATATGCATGAATTGGGGGTGGGAACGTTGTGGTGATTTCTAGCTCCAAAATAACTGAAATGATGATCATTTGCTGGTAAAAAAGTGGTGGTGCTAAAACATGTTTACACCCCATATTTTAATTTGCTCCATGGCTCAGGCAGCCAAGTGTAGGCTATGGCGAAAAGGTGTTTATGATTAATAAACAATGCCATGCTGGTGGGTGGCAACATTCAAATAAAACCCAGCCCTGAAAAGAAACAGACTGTAAAGTATTAGCACGTCATATCATAGGGGAAACACATGGCATTGCCATGGAAAATATCAGAAGTTACCACTTCGGATTTCCCACTTCAACCTCAATATATCGTACTTTGACTAAAACAATGACTTATTGACTTATCCGTGTGTAAAATCATGGGTAGGTCATAGTCTTTCAGCTGAAAAAAAGTGAATTTCCGCTCTTGTGGGCGTTTAATCAAATAGGATTTGAACCCATGTCTGCTATTTATTATTCACCATAGTGGTTACAGATTATGTAACCAACTTGTCCACGCTGTACTGTTGTTACTAACAGCCTCATGAACATTAACGTAATTGTTGAATGGCATAAGTGAATGGAATAGATGTTACATGAATGTATCTGTAATACCACAGGTTTATAGATTGGAATGTTGGGAGAAAATGTAACCACTTTCAAATTCATAGATGGAGCTATGGATGCATAGCCTGGCTGACGGGATTCACGTGGTACACAGCAAGGGAGAGCTGTGACACACTGGTCTGGACAAGAGTCAGTTTGTTGGTGCAATATTCATACAGAAATTGTCTTGAGCTTTGATTGGTTCTCTCAACAACAGCAAAAAGCCCTGGAGGGTTGAGAACTCTCGTTGTTTGGATTTGAAAATCCAACAGTTGTATTGGAAAGGGGCAGCGCTCGGTGTGTGTGTGTGTTTGTGTGGTTGTCCACTCACAAATAGTGTGTGTGTGTTTAAGTGAGAAAGACAGAGGGAATTAATCAGTAAGAAAGAACAGCCCCAGCAGCTTTGTTGACGAAATGGAGGTAAGGTGCGTCGAGCAGTGTGGTAAAAAAAAATTGCAGTACATATTCTGCTGTTCTATCGTGTGTGCAATGATGTCCGAGGGGAAAAAAACAGTGTTTGTCGTTTGCGGTAATTTCTTTGTTGTTGTTATACCCCAAACGAACGTGGCTGTTTCACCATTAAGGATTCTAGGTTAAATATATGTTGGAGCTATTGTTTGTTTACAAATACTCAGAAAGGACTCAACAAAAACCTAAAAATCAGAGATTTTGGAATATGATAGGGTAAAACAGTTTTTCTGTGATCATAAGGCAGGGTTCTTCAATTCCGGTCCTGGAGGGCCGAAACACCTCTGTTTTTCATCCTCTCCTTCTAATCAGGGCTAATTCAGACCTGGGACACCAGGTGAGTGCAATTAACTACCAGGTAGAAATAAAAAACAGAAGTGTTTCGGCCCTCCAGGACCGAAATTGAAGAACCCTGTCATAAGGCATTAATATTAGAGTAGTTTTTTTACTTTTTTTGATATATATTTTTGCAAACAAAACTATTTTGGCAACAGTGATCTTGATCCAGGAGGGGATTGAATGTCTCTGCTGTAACCAATAAGCTTGCTCTTGACGTGATCTAGCTACTTAGCTAGCAAGTTGGCAAACCAAATGCATAGCTGGAGCCCTGAGCTGGTGCCCCCAACACCCCCCAAAAATGTATAGCAATAATAATTATATATACATTTGTATAAACGGTATATCGCCCAAGCCTATAGCCGCTGGAAGTAAGGAGGGTGGGGTGGTGAAATGGCAATACGCCAGCACCCCCTGCAGAAGAGGTGTAAGAATTTGTTGTTGCAATAAAAAGGGTATATTGAGAGATGACCGTCGTGGAGGAGATGACAGCCAAGGTTTGTATAAGATTTGTTTTAATTAAATGAATGGCAAACATAGGCAACACAAGGTTAAAACACATGCAAGACATACATACTAATGTGACATGTAACGTCGATAAAACAAAAAGAATACAATTGTAACAATGTAAAAAATCTAAAAAAAAGTGCAGAGAGAGGAGAACTCAGTTACTTAGTTATGATCAACTAAATGACGAAAATATTGGAATAAAGTATGCTAATGCATTTGAAGGCACACATGTATCAAATTCTTGCTTATAATGTAGTTTATGAAAGTTAAATCAGGAAGGCTGGTCTGAATGTTTGTTTAACTTCATCCAGTAGGCATAACATAATTCACTTAGTTTCCTTTTCTATGGGCGTAGTGGGAATGAATACAAACATATCATCATCAGCATAGCATCTGGTTTCTTCTCCTCTTTCCTATTAGCCATGTGCGGAATGCCATTCACCTACAGTGGGGAAAAAAAGTATTTAGTCAGCCACCAATTGTGCAAGTTCTCCCACTTTAAAAGATGAGAGAGGCCTGTAATTTTCATCATAGGTACACGTCAACTATGACAATCAAATTGAGAAAAAAAAATCCAGAAAATCCCATTGTAGGATTTTTAATGAATTTATTTGCAAATTATGGTGGAAAATAAGTATTTGGTCACCTACAAACAAGCAAGATTTCTGGCTCTCACAGACCTGTAACTTCTTCTTTAAGAGGCTCCTCTGTCCTCCACTCGTTACCTGTATTAATGGCACCTGTTTGAACTTATTATCAGTATAAAAGACACCTGTCCACAACCTCAAACAGTCACACTCCAAACTTCACAATGGCCAAGACCAAAGAGCTGTCAAAGGACACCAAAAACAAAATTGTAGACCTGCACCAGGCTGGGAAGACTGAATCTGCAATAGGTAAGCAGCTTGGTTTGAAGAAATCAACTGTGGGAGCAATTATTAGGAAATGGAAGACATACAAGACCACTGATAATCTCCCTCGATCTGGGGCTCCACGCAAGATCTCACCCCGTGGGGTCAAAATGATCACAAGAACGGTGAGCAAAAATCCCAGAACCACACGGGGGGACCTAGTGAATGACCTGCAGAGAGATGGGACCAAAGTAACAAAGCCTACCATCAGTAACACACTACGCCGCCAGGGACTCAAATCCTGCAGTGCGAGACGTGTCCCCCTGCTTAAGCCAGTACATGTCCAGGCCCGTCTGAAGTGCATTTGGATGATCCAGAAGAGGATTGGGAGAATGTCATATGGTCAGATGAAACCAAAATATAACTTTTTGGTAAAAACTCAACTCGTCATGTTTGGAGGACAAAGAATGCTGAGTTGCATCCAAAGAACACCATACCTACTGTGAAGCATGGGGTTGGAAACATCATGCTTTGGGGCTGTTTTTCTGCAAAGGGACCAGGACGACTGATCCGTGTAAAGGAAAGAATGAATGGGGCCATGTATCGTGAGATTTTGAGTGAAACCCTCCTTCCATCAGCAAGGGCATTGAAGATGAAACGTGGCTGGGTCTTTCAGCATGACAATGATCCCAAACACACTGCCCGGGCAACGAAGGAGTGGCTTCGTAAGAAGCATTTCAAGGTCCTGGAGTGGCCTAGCCAGTCTCCAGATCTCAACCCCATAGAAAATCTTTGGAGGGAGTTGAAAGTCCGTGTTGCCCAGCGACAGCCCCAAAACATCACTGCTCTAGAGGAGATCTGCATGGAGGAATGGGCCAAAATACCAGCAACAGTGTGTGAAAACCTTGTGAAGACTTACAGAAAATGTTTGACCTGTGTCATTGCCAACAAAGGGTATATAACAAAGTATTGAGAAACTTTTGTTATTGACCAAATACTTATTTTCCACCATCATTTGCCAATAAATTCATTAAAAATCCTACAATGTGATTTTCTGGATTTTCTTTCCTCATTTTGTCTGTCATAGTTGACGTGTACCTATGATGAAAATTACAGGCCTCTCTCATCTTTTTAAGTGGGAGAACTTGCACAATTGGTGGCTGACTAAATACTTTTTTTCCCCACTGTAATCTATCCAACATCAAGTTGTGAGAGCCCTTCCTGTTTTATCTTCCTTAAAGTAACTTAGCTTACTTCAATATAAACAATCCTTCATTCATGTCATTACAGAGCATAATAGTCATTCATGCCTTTAAATACAATCAAGCATTTAATTTTTTTAATGAAATAACAAACAAATAAATAAATAGATTTTCTGCCAAACATCCATTTGATTAATCACTTAAAAGCCCCGTGTTTGATTAGGAAAACATTTGGGTCTACTTAAGTAGATAGTTTACAAGGTCCAGCAAAGCACATTAGCAGCCGCAGTGCGGTCATAGGGTGTATTTTGTTAGGAGTTAACAGATGCCATTGGAATATGGGCTTCTCCTGATACTGGTCTTGTGGATCATCATTCTCCAGTATGAACTCCATCCTATTTGTATTGCAATTTTGAAACATTTAAATCATCAGAAAAACAAGTATAATCATGGCCACAAATTCCTCTGGCCCAGCCAATATTTGAATCCTGGCGCCTGCTGCTGCGGCTGAGAGAGAAGCGTATTATACTTTTTTTTCACAACACGCCAAGCCCGAAACCCGCCCGGCCAGAATCAATTCACAGAATTTGAGTGGCCGGCCGGGCCTCATTGGGTTCGGGCTGAGAATGAGAATTCTAGCTCGCAA
This sequence comes from Coregonus lavaretus, assembly GCF_964263955.1. Classification (NCBI taxonomy): domain Eukaryota; kingdom Metazoa; phylum Chordata; class Actinopteri; order Salmoniformes; family Salmonidae; genus Coregonus; species Coregonus lavaretus. Next base: position 2,784,250 of record NC_140013.1, on the reverse strand, counting down.
TAGTCTCCCACTTCTATTTTCTATTAGTTTACAATTCTAAACACGCTCTCGCCCTCGGCTCGCAGCCCTGCTCCGGCCAATGTCAAATACGTAGGCTTACTAGCCCACTAGCAAGCAATACAGGGCGTGGTCCCGCCGGTGCTGGATTGAGGTGAATGTTTTTCTTCGCGATGGCTCGCATAGTTGGCCATGGTCCTGAAACTATTTATTTTTGTGCTCAGTTTTATTAGGCACTATCTTGTATCTTAGTTACAACCCCATCTCGTTTTGTCTCTCTCACACACAAACCCGTTGTAATTATGTAGTACAAAGAAATGTGTGTGTTGTTCACAACAGGCTTTTTGCAAACAGCCATGAATTAAATTAACTTAGGCTGCAGTTATACTGTTACTGTATGCTTAGGCTACTCATCACATTAGGAATGGTATTTTCTTGTTAGTCTGCATAGATGCATGCAATGCTTTATTATAAAGGTGTTTTTATTGTATTTTTATCAAGGTTCTTCAAAGTCCTTGAGGGAAAGGTCATTGAGAGATCCTGCATCTTGTCTGATGACCTTTAACATGAGTCAAACAAAGTAAAAGTTGGCCTTGCTGCTTGGTGTGAGGGTTCCTATTAATTACCAGTGACACTGACTTACATTCATAGGCCCGGCACGGCACCTGACTAGAGAAAATATACACTGCTCAAAAAAATAAAGGGAACACTTAAACAACACAATGTAACTCCAAGTCAATCACACTTCTGTGAAATCAAACTGTCCACTTAGGAAGCAACACTGATTGACAATACATTTCACATGCTGTTGTGCAAATGGAATAGACAACAGGTGGAAATTATAGGCAATTAGCAAGACACCCCCAATAAAGGACTGGTTTTGCAGGTGGTGACCACAGACCACTTCTCACTTTTAATAATAATAATAATATGCCATTTAGCAGACGCTTTTATCCAAAGCGACTTACAGTCGTGCGTGAATACATTTTTGTGTATGGGTGGTCCCGGGGATCGAACCCACTACCTTGGCGTTACAAGCGCCGTGCTCTACCAGCTGAGCTACAGAGGACCACACTTTTGAATGCTGGTGGTGCTTTCACTCTAGTGGTAGCATGAGACGGAGTCTACAACCCACACAAGTGGCTCAGGTAGTGCAGCTCATCCAGGATGGCACATCAATGCGAGCTGTGGCAAGAAGGTTTGCTGTGTCTGTCAGCGTAGTGTCCAGAGCATGGAGGCGCTACCAGGAGACATGCCAGTACATCAGGAGACGTGGAGGAGGCTGTAGGAGGGCAACAACCCAGCAGCAGGACTGCTACCTCTGCCTTTGTGCAAGGAGGAGCAGGAGGAGCACTGCCAGAGCCCTGCAAAATGACCTCCAGCAGGCCACAAATGTGCATGTGTCTGCTCAAACGGTCAGAAACAGACTCCATGAGGGTGGTATGAGGGCCCGACGTCCACAGGTGGGGGTTGTGCTTACAGCCCAACACCGTGCAGGACGTTTGGCATTTGCCAGAGAACACCAAGATTGGCTAATTAGCCACTGGCGCCCTGTGCTCTTCACAGATGAAAGCAGGTTCACACTGAGCACATGTGACAGACGTGACAGAGTCTGGATGCGCCATGGAGAACGTTCTGCTGCCTGCAACATCCTCCAGCATGACCGGTTTGGCGGTGGGTCAGTCATGGTGTGGGGTGCCATTTCTTTGGGGGGCCGCACAGCCCTCCATGTGCTCGCCAGAGGTAGCCTGACTGCCATTAGGTATCGAGATGAGATCCTCAGACCCCTTGTGAGACTAAATGCTGGTGCGGTTGGCCCTGGGTTCCTCCTAATGCAAGACAATGCTAGACCTCATGTGGCTGGAGTGTGTCAGCAGTTCCTGCAAGAGGAAGGCATTGATGCTATGGACTGGCCCGCCCGTTCCCCAGACCTGAATCCAATTGAGCACATCTGGGACATCATGTCTCGCTCCATCCACCAACGCCACCTTGCACCACAGACTGTCCAGGAGTTGCCGGATGCTTTAGTCCAGGTCTGGGAGGAGATCCCTCAGGAGACCATCCGCCACCTCATCTGGAGCATGCCCAGCCATTGTAGGGAGGTCATACAGGCACGTGGAGGCCACACACACTACTGAGCCTCATTTTGACTTGTTTTAAGGACATTACATCAAAGTTGGATCAGCCTGTAGTGTGGTTTTCCACTTTAATTTTGAGGGTGACTCCAAATCCAGACCTCCATGGGTTGATACATTTGATTTCCATTGATACTTTTTGTGTGATTTTGTTGTCAGCACATTCAACTATGTAAAGAAAAAAGTATTTAATAAGATTATTTCATTCATTCAGATCTAGGATGTGTTATTTTAGTGTTCCCTTTATTTTTTTGAGCAGTTGATGAAGTTGGCAGATGCCACAATACTGTTACTGCATTTATGATCGGCAGTGGGAGACTTCTCACATGATAGAAACCATCATGTTGCACCACACTGCATCTAACTGTGAACTAGGCCTAGGCTAAATCGGAGGATTATTTTTATTCCATTTGTATTTAGTCACATGCACATGGTCACAGATGTAGTTGCAGTGTACATACTTAAACTCCGAGCTCCAACAGTGCAGGTGTGAATGAAACAAGACAAAATAATAATAATATACACTGAGTGTACAAAACATTAGGAACACCTTCCTAATATTGAGTTGCACCCCCTTTTGCCCTCAGAACATCCTCAATTCGGCGGGGTATGGACTGCAACGTTGACTCCAATGCTTCCCACAGTTGTCAAGTTGGCTGGATGACCTTTGCGTGGTGGACCATTCTTGATACACACAGGAAACTGTTGAATGTGAAAAACCCAGCGGCGTTGTAGTTCTTGACACACTCAAACTGGTGCGCCTGGCACCTACTACCATACACCCTTCAAAGGCACTTAAATATTTTGTCTTGCCAATTCACCCTCTGAATGGCACACATACACAATACATGTCTCAATTGTCTCAACGCTTAAAAATTATTCTTTAACCTGTCTCCTCCCCTTCATCTACGCTGATTTTAAGTGGATTTAACAAGTGACATCAATAAGGGATCATAGCTTTCACCTGGATTCACCTGGTCAGTCTGTCATGGAAAGAGCAAGTGTTCCTAATGTTTTGTTCACTCAGTGCATTCAGAAAGTATTCAGACCTCTTCACCTTTTCCATACAGCCTTATTCTAAAATGGATTACATTAAAAAAAATTCCCTCATCAATCTACACTCAATAACCCATAATGACAAAGCAAAAACAGGTTTTTAGAATTTTTTGCAAATGTACAAAAAATCTGAAATACCTTATTTACATAAGTATTCAGACCTTTGCTATGAGACTCGAAATTGAGCTCAGGTGCATCCTGTTTCCATTGATCATCCTTGAGATGTTTCTACAACTTGATTGGAGTCCACCTGTGGTAAATTCAATTGATTGGACATGATTTGGAAAGGTCCTACAGTTGACAGTGCATGTCAGAGCAAAAACCAAGCCATGAGGTTGAAGGAATTGTCCATAGAGCTCAGAGACAGGATTGTGTCAAGGCACAGTTCTGGAGAAGGGTACCAAAACTTTTTTGCAGCATTGAAAGTCCTGAAGGACACAGTGGCCTCAATCATTCTTAAATGGAAGAAGATTGGAACCACCAAGACTCTTCCTAGAGCTGGCCGCCCGGCCAAACTGAGCAATCGGGGGAGAAGGGCCTTGGTCAGGGAGGTGACCAAGAGTTCCTCTGTGGAGATGGGAGAACCTTCTAGAAGGACAACCATCTCTGCAGCACTCCACCAATCAGGCCTTTATGGTAGAGTGGCCTGACGGAAGCCACTCCTCAGTAAAAGGCACATAACAGCCCGCTTGTTTGCCAAAAGGCACCTAAAGATTCTCAGACCATGAGAAACAAGATTCTCTGGTCTGATGAAATCAAGACTGAACTCTTTGGCCTAAATATCCAAGCGTCACTTATAGAGGAAGCCTGACACCATACCTACAGTGAAGCATCGTGGTGGCAACATCATGCTGTGGGGATGTTTTTCAGCGGCAGGGACTGGGAGACTAGTCAGGATCGAGGGAAAGGACAGAGAGATCCTTGATGAAAATCTGCTCCAGAGCGCTCAGGACCTCAGACTGGGGGCGAAGGTTCACCTTCCAACAGGACAACGACCCTAAGCACACAGCCAAGTCAACACAGGAGTAGCTTCGGGACAAGTCTCTGAATGTCCTTGAGTGTAGTCCCGTGTAGCTCAGTTGGTAGAGCATGGCGCTTGCAACGTGGGTTCGATTCCCACGGGGGACCAGTATGAAAATGTAAGCACTCACTAACTGTAAGTCGCTCTGGATAAGAGCGTCTGCTAAATGACTAAAATGTAATGTAAATGAGTGGCCCAGCCAGAGCCTGGACTTGAACCCGATCGAACATCTCTGGAGAGACCTGAAAATAGCTGTGCAGCAACATTCCCCATCCAGCCTGACAGAGCTTGAGAGGATGTGCAGAGAAGAATGGGAGAACCTCACCAAATACGCGTGTGCCAAGCTTCTAGCGTCATTCCCAAGAAGACTCGAGGCTGTAATCGCTGCCAAAGGTGCTACAACAAAGTACTGAGTAAGGGTCTGAATACTTATGTAAATGTCATATTTCCATTTTTACTTTTTTAGAAATTAGCTAAAATAAAATCCTGTTTTTCGCTTTGTCATTATGGGGTATTGTGTGTAGATTGATGATTATAAAAAAAAAAATCCATTTTAGAATAAGGCTGTAACGTAACAAAATGTGGAAAGGGGAAGGTGTCTGAATACTTTCCGAATGCCCTGGGTGTGTGTGTGTGTATGTATGTATGTATGTATGTATGTATGTATGTATGTATGTATGTATGTATGTATGTATGTATGTATGTATGTATGTATGTATGTATGTATGTATGTATGTATGTATGTATGTATGTATGTATGTATGTATGTATGTATGTATGTATGTATGTATGTATGTATGTATGTATGTATGTATGTATGTATGTATGTATGTATGTATGTATGTATGTATGTATGTATGTATGTATGTATGTATGTATGTATGTATGTATGTATGTATGTATGTATGTATGTATGTATGTATGTATGTATGTATGTATGTATGTATGTATGTATGTATGTATGTATGTATGTATGTATGTATGTATGTATGTATGTATGTATGTATGTATGTATGTATGTATGTATGTATGTATGTATGTATGTATGTATGTATGTATGTATGTATGTATGTATGTATGTATGTATGTATGTATGTATGTATGTATGTATGTATGTATGTATGTATGTATGTATGTATGTATGTATGTATGTATGTATGTATGTATGTATGTATGTATGTATGTATGTATGTATGTATGTATGTATGTATGTATGTATGTATGTATGTATGTATGTATGTATGTATGTATGTATGTATGTATGTATGTATGTATGTATGTATGTATGTATGTATGTATGTATGTATGTATGTATGTATGTATGTATGTATGTATGTATGTATGTATGTATGTATGTATGTATGTATGTATGTATGTATGTATGTATGTATGTATGTATGTATGTATGTATGTATGTATGTATGTATGTATGTATGTATGTATGTATGTATGTATGTATGTATGTATGTATGTATGTATGTATGTATGTATGTATGTATGTATGTATGTATGTATGTATGTATGTATGTATGTATGTATGTATGTATGTATGTATGTATGTATGTATGTATGTATGTATGTATGTATGTATGTATGTATGTATGTATGTATGTATGTATGTATGTATGTGTACTTGTGTTGTATTGTGCAGGGCACATTTGGAGAAAAAAACGCATGTCTCAATATGTCTTCACTGGTAAAATAAAGGTAAAAAAAAACATGGACGCTGTGTCGTGCTTAGTAGCCAGGTCTGTTTGTGCTTTAGTCAACTTCTCTATCATTTATAGCCATGCTAAACATTCCTGAAGAATGGAAAAGATAAACAACAGCATTTCTATCTTTTTTGGTAGTTTATATAATAATTTCATACAATAATATAATACAATGGGTTCTGTCCACAAAATCATTAACAATAATAATAACCAATAATTAAATCATTATAGTCAGTACTATTCAAGCAGTTTGTGTATGTTTGTGTGTGTGTGTTTGTGTCTGTGTGTGAACATTCTTGCTTCCTCTGTCCTTGTTTCCTCCACTCCTTGCCTCTCCTAAAAGTGCATTGGAGACCGAGGAGAGGAAGCTTCCCTCCTCTCCCCCAATGTGTTTGAGAGGGAGGTGAGGAATGGCAGAAACAAGGGGAGAATCTCAATATAATTTCCTTCATTCCTCACATCCTCTCTCCTTGCCTCCTTCTCAAAATCCATTGGATTAAGAATGTGCGAGGTGAGGGACCTCTGACCTTCTCATCCAATGGGTTTTGAAAAGGAGATGGGAGAGCCTACAACAAATCAAGGAAATGGAATTGAGATTCTCCCAAGGGCAAAGGATGCAAGTATTTGACAGCTATTAACATATTTTGACAGTTCCATACTGATTTGACTGAGCTCTCATAATACCCATGTCTTGTCCAGAAACAACCCCTAGCACCTACTGCCCAGAGTCTAGGCACTTGTGGAGATCTGAGAGGGATTGATGGGTGATGGCATGGTGAGAGCTTCACCTTACCCTCTGATAGGCTTGGTGGAATTTTGACGGCATTGCTTACACCTGTCCAATTCTCTCAGATCTCCACAAGTGTCTAGGGGTAGGGGCTATGGTTGTTTCTAGACAGGACCCCACAACCCTTTGGGTGTGTGGTGGACCTACAGGCATTGGTTGGATGTTTAATTCCATTGCTATACACACACAGATTTGCACAGGTGTAAGCTGGAAACACCCACGGCACCCTTTCAGGCTGATCAGACAGGTCTGGGTAATTGGAGACCTGCTGTAAACAGTGAAATTATATATTTACATGTCTACTATTCACACCCTTGCTTCATTCCAGCTAGTTAGATGTGCAACCACTGACTAAAGCTAGGGGAATATCTCTAGTCTAGCAATAGATACAGTTGTTTTGGCTGTATAGCATAATTTAATAAGATTACTAATGGTTAGCAAGATGGCTAGGATAGATCAGCCAGCTAACCATTTACAGTGACAGCAGTTCATTAATAAGTCAATACACACTACATTTTATGCAGAAATTGAGAATTCGTACCTTATTTTGGCACTGTGGCACGGTATGGGCATCTATGAATGAATGAATGAATAGATAATAAACTCATCAAAAAAAGAAACGTCCTCTCACTGTCAACTGCGTTTATTTTCAGCAAACTTAACGTGTAAATATTTGTATGAACAAAACAAGATTCAACAACTGAGACATAAACTGAACAAGTTCCACAGACATTGAATAATGTGTCCCTGAACAAAGGGGGGATCAAAATCAAAAGTAACAGTCAGTATCTGGTGTGGCCACAAGCTGCGTTAAGTACTGCAGTGCATCTCCTCCTCATGGACTGCACCAGATTTGCCAGTTCTTGCTGTGAGATGTTACCCCACTCTTCCCGGACATTTCTGAGGGGAATGGCCCTAGCCCTCACCCTCCGATCCAACAGGTCCCAGACGTGCTCAATGGGATTGAGATCCGGGCTCTTCGCTGGCCATGGCAGAACACTGACATTCCTGTCTTGCAGGAAATCACTCACAGAACGAGCAGTATGGCTGGTGGCATTGTCATGCTGGAGGGTCATGTCAGGATGAGCCTGCAGGAAGGGTACCACATGAGGGAGGAGGATGTCTTCCCTGTAACGCACAGTGTTGAGATTGCATGCAATGACAACAAGCTCAGTCCGATGATGCTGTGACACACCGCCCCAGACCATGACGGACCCTCCACCTCCAAATCGATCCCACTCCAGAGTACAGGCCTCGGTGTAACGCTCATTCCTTCGACGATAAACCCGAATCCGACCATCACCCCTGGTGAGACAAAACCTTGACTCGTCAGTGAAGAGCACTTTTTGCCAGTCCAGCGACGGTGGGTTTGTGCCCATAGGCGACATTGTTGCCGGTGATGTCTGGTGAGGACCTGCCTTACAACAGGCCTACAAGCCCTCAGTCCAGCCTCTCTCAGCCTATTGCAGACAGTCTGAGCACTGATGGAGGGATTGTGCGTTCCTGGTGAAACTCGGGCAGTTGTTGTTGCCATCCTGTACCTGTCCCGCAGGTGTGATGTTTGGATGTACCGATCCTGTGCAGGTGTTGTTACACGTGGTCTTCCACTGCGTGGACGATCAGCTGTCCGTCCTGTCTCCCTGTAGCGCTGTCTTAGGCCTCTCACAGTACGGACATTGCAATTTATTGTCCTGGCCACATCTGCAGTCCTCATACCTCCTTGCAGCATGCCTAAGGCACGTTCACGCAGATGAGCAGGGACCCTGGGCATCTTTCTTTTGGTGTTTTTCAGAGTCAGTAGAAATGCCTCTTTAGTGTCCTAAGTTTTCATAACTGTGACCTTAATTGCCTACCGTCTGTAAGCTGTTAGTGTCTTAACGACCGTTCCGCAGGTGCATGTTCATTAATTATGGTTCATTGAACAAGCATGGGAAACAGTGTTTAAACCCTTTACAATGAAGATCTGTGAAGTTATTTTAATTTTTACGAATTATCTTTGAAAGACAGGGTCCTGAAAAAGGGTTGTTTCTTTTTTTGATGAGTTTTAGATTCATAGATTTATAGAATGGAGTTAGAAGGGTGAACACCTACTTTGAAAGGACAGGAAGAAGTTGTGCACTTGACCAGGCAATCCACATTCAACCCCACCCACATTTGAACATCGAAATATCAAGTTGTTTTGGGGTTTTATATGCACAATCAAAAACAAACAAGCAATTTTTTTTATTGTTCGATTTCTATTAAAAAACAAATAAAGAGGCCATTTTCAAGTTCCCGATTGCTCCGTTTCAACTCAGAAAACAAATGATCATAGCATACACGGACTATAATCTTACCTCAGGAATCATGATTTAATGTTGTCCACAAAGTTGACTAATTATCTTTACTGCCATAACAACATAGACACCAAAATGTTCTGTCAATCCTTGACATCAACATTAATTCCCGTGTTTTGGCTTTTAAATCACGTGCAGTATCACACAAGCTCTTTATCACTTGGCTGTTATTCAGAAAATCCTTTCCTGAATCAGCTGATGTTGCGCGATTAATGTCCCCACATAACTAAACAGCTAGACATCAAATGTGCATCAAACAACTATTATGCGAAATTATTGACGAACCCTGTTAATGACAGAATCAATTTTTTTTATTTAATGTTTGAAGCATTGGATTTTGCAATCACATACATTATTTTGGATATTTGTGCCCATGAAAACTGTTTTCACACTGTAACATAGGGAGATACGAAATGTTACAAGGTTACAGTACACTTCCGAGATCTCCATACGAAAAAGAGTCCGACAGCAATATCCAGGAATTTCACAGGATCAAGGTCAATGTGTAATTCAATTATTAAATGCTTAGTATATGATATAACAACAAACTATAATATCATAAATGTAAGCAAAGAAAGGTATTGCTTTATTTCTGCTCATCAATTTGACCAAAACTTTTACCAAACTATTTCTCAATGTTTCTGAAACTTACTGTAGCTGGCTAATTAATTTGATCAGGCTTCGTGATACATCTGGTTTAATGCTGTTTTAGTCCACACAATATGTCCCCCTGTCACCTACAGTAGAACCTGATAAACAACATCAGGGAGAAATAATAAAATTGGCCATGCTTTTTTGTCCTACCAGATCCGCGAGGAGAAGTTTCTAGCTAATGTATCCCTCTGTCTGTCACGTTCGTTGAAGGACTGGTCGAACCAAGGCGCAGCGTGATATGCATACATGTTTATTTGAACCGAATAAACAACGACAAAACAACAAACGAAACGAAACGTGAAGTCCAAGGTACACAAACAACATACCTCACACGGAACAAGATCCCACTACCCACTAGTGCCAATAGGCTGCCTAAGTATGGTCCCCAATCAGAGACAACGAGCGACAGCTGCCTCTGATTGGGAACCACACCGGCCAACATAGATCTAGACATACTAGACTATAAACATAGATCTACACCACATAGAAAATCACACCCTGACTCAATAAATAAGAGTCCCCAGAGTCAGGGCGTGACACTGTCCTTTGACTCTTGTTGAATGTAGTTGTCTAGTTTCAGGTCCCAGGCTCCCATGACTGTTATGATTATTTACAGGTTAATTAGTATTTGCTTTTTGCTTTAGCGCCATCTGTACCTGATAGAATAGATCTAGTCTCGCATGCGGAAGTAAGCCATCTGGCGCGAGAGACTCATTGGGAGGAGGTGACTAGAGCAGACCCAGAAGTTCTGACTTAACAGAAGCACATTTGAGCGCCCCAGGGCGGTCCATTTACTTTGTGCTGTTATAATTTATGCTATGAAATCCTGCCATTTTATTGGGGCAGTTCCCCCTTATAGCAAATAGCTGGCAAAACAATCCAAGCAATGTTTGCATGGCCTATGCGCCCATAGAGGCGGCGCTGCTGCTGGCAGTCACTGAGCGGCAGAGTAGTAACTGAACAGCTCGTTTTGAACTACATATTTTTTTTTATGGGAAAATGTACACATTTACCACACTTTTATGAGCATTTAATACATAATCCACGATTTATATAATACAGTGCCTTCAGAAAGGATTCATACCCCTTGACTTTTTCCACATTTTGTTGTGTTACAGCCTGAATTTAAAATTGATTGAATTGAGATTTTTTTGACACTGGTCAACTACACACAATACCCGATAATTCCAAAGTGGAATGAAAAGCTGATATGTCTTGAGTCAAGTATTCAACCCCTTTGTTATAGCAAGCCTAAATAAGTTCAGGATTTAAAAGTTGCTTAACAAGTCACATAAATTGCATGGACTCACTCTGTGTGCAATAATAGTGTTTAACATGATTTGTTTATGACTAACTTATCTCTGTAGCCAACACATACAATTATCGGTAACACTTTTTACATGACATCCAGTGTCATAACACATTATGACACGGTTATAACCATGTCATAATATGTCATAACAGCTGACATAACTTGTCATAGCCTTTCATAATATGGTCATAACACTGTCATGTCCTATATATTTACACCTGTTGTAACATATATTGCATTATTTTATGGCTGGTTATATGACACCTACATAAGAGTGTCAAAACCCACATTTATTCTGAGTTTTTCCCCTGCCAAGAAGTTTCCTTTCGTTTGAAAGTTTGTTTCTTAAATCCTTTGTTGTTGTTGAAATTACTTCTTTACAGTCATGTTTTTTTTCATAATATTTTAAACAACTTGTAGTAAATACACTTTATAACACTGTCATGAAGCATTATGACCATCCTGTGTCACTTTACTTGGACTAAGAAAATACACTTTATGACACTGTCAAGAAGCATTATGACCATCATAATCGTATAAGCCAGATAGGCCTGTCACGTACATGCCCTTATGTCAGTCATCAGTCAAAAAGAGGGTGTCTTGTCCTGCTCCTGAAATCTGCTCATGCATTCATCCCAGTCATCAGCAACAGCGCATTGGGGTAGGTGTATGTCTGAAATCAATGTGTGTGCAATTACAATGATAATTGAACATGGTCAATAAAGAAAATATATACTGTATATATAACATAAACACTGTCAGGGATTTCACCATGAGGCCTTTGGTGATTTTAAAACTGACAGGAGATAACTGAGGATGGATCAACAACATTGTAGTTACTCCACAATACTAACCGAATTAACAGAGTGAAAAGAAGGAAGCCTGTAGAGAATCAAAATATTCCAAAACATGCATCCTGTTTGCAACAAGGCACTAAAGTAATAGAAAAAATGTGGCAAAGCAATTAACCTTTTGTCCTGAATACAGTGTTATGTTTGGGGACAATCCAATCCAACACATTACTGTGTACCACTCTCCATAGTTTCAAGCATAGTGGTGGCTGCAGCATGTTATGGGTATGCTTCAGTGGCCAAACCATGTCATAACCGCTACACACAGCCTACATTGTTGTCCCCATATTAGCTAAAGTAACGTCCTAGTCAACATAGCTAACGTTAATATAACTAATGTGTTAGTAAACCCGCTACAATCATGCAGTGACGTTACAGCGTACAGTCAGTAAGCAGCCCCGGTGGCAATAAATTAATAAAACCAAAAGCTTACCTTGACTTGGAAGAGTTCCAGTGTTGTGTTGGATAGTCATAGCCAGCTAGCTAACATAGCATCCCTCTGCTTGAGACGAGGGTTTGAGTAACTAAACTAGCCAGCTGCATTTGCTAGCTAAGTAAGTGAAACTGAAAGTGAAAAAAAATTACTCTCTCTCTTGCTTCTCCTTCATTTTGGAAGAAATTAATTTGTTAAACTGTTCAACTATTGTCTTTCTCTCACTTTGAGTCAACTACTAAAGACACATGCAGTGCTAGCTAGCTGTAGCTTATGTTTTCAGTACTAGAGTCATTCTCTGATCCTTTGATTGGGTTAACAACATGCTGCAAGAGCTCTGATAGGTTAGAGGACGCCCTCCGGAAGTTGTCAGAATTACTGTGTAAGTCTATGGAAGGGGGTGAGAACCAAGAGCCTCCTAGGTTTTGTATTGAAGTCAATGTACCAAGAGGAGGACAGAAGCTAGCTGTCCTCTGGCTACACCATGGTGCTACCCTACAGAGTGTTGTTGAGGCTACTGTAAACCTTCATTGCAAAACAGTGTGTTTTAATCAATTATTTGGTGACGTGAATATATTTAGAATAGTTCTATCTAAAAAGGAAAACTTTTTCAATGTTTTACCGTTTTTATTTGTATGAAATTCACTGAGGAGGATGGTCCTCCCATTTCTCCTCAGAGGAGCCTCCACTGGTATGCTTGTAATCGTTAAAGACTGGGGAGTTTTTCTGGATACAAAATAAACGGAATGGAGTTAAGCACAGGCAAATGCTTAGAGTAAAACCTGGTTCAGTCTGCTTTCCACCAGACAATAGGACAATAACCTAAAACACAAGGCCAAATCTACACAGGAGTTGCTTACCAAGAAAACAGTGAATGTTCCTGAATGGCTGAGTTTTGACTTCAATCTACTTGAAAATCTATGGCAAGTCCTTAAAATGGTTGTCTAGCAATGATGAACAACCAATTTGACAGAGCTTGAAGAATTTTGTAAAGAATAATGGACAAATGTTGCACAATCCAGATGTGGAAAGCTCTTAGAGACGTAGCCAGAAAGACTCTCAGCTGTAATCACTGCCAAAGGTGCTTCTACAAAGTTTTGAATCGGGTGTGAATACTTATGTAAATGAGATATTTCTGTATTTCATTTTCAATAAATCTGTAACAACAAAATGTGGAATAAGTCAAGTGGTATGAATACGTTCTGAAGGCACTGTATGTATTTTATTTATACATATATATATATATATATATATATATATATATATATATATATATATATATATATATATATATATATATATATATATATATATATATATATATATATATATATATATACAGTACCAGTCAAAAGTTTGGACACACCTACTCATTCAAGGGTTTTTCTTTATTTTTCCTATTTTCTACATTGTAGAATAATAGTGAAGACATCAAAACTGCCGTCCGACTCATCCCAAACCATCTCACTTGGGTTGAGGTCGGGGGATTGTGGAGGCCAGGTCATCTGATGCAGCACTCCATCACTCTCCTTCTTGGTAATATAGCCCTTACACAGCCTGGAGGTGTGTTGGGTCATCGTCCTATTGATAAACAAATGATAGTCCCACTAAGCCCAAACCAGATGGGATGGCGTATCGCTGCAGAATGCTGTTTTAGCCATGCTGGTTAAGGCTTAGTGGGACTATCATAACACCTCCTCCTCCATGCTTTACGGTGGGAACTACACATGCAGAGATCATCCATTCACCCACACCGCGTCTCACAAAGAAACGGCGGTTGGAACCATAAATCTCCAATTTGGACTCCACCGGTCAAATGTCCATTGCTCGTGTTTCTTGGCCTAAGCAGGTCTCTTCTTCTTATTGGTGTCCTTTAGTAGTGGTATCTTTGCAATAAAAATGCAAATTCATTACTTAAAAATCATACAATGTGATTTTCTGGATTTTTGTTTTAGATTCCGTCTCTCACAGTTGAAGTGTACCTATGATAAAAATTACAGACCTCTACATGCTTTGTAAGTAGGAAAACCTGCATAATCGGCAGTGTATCAAATACTTGTTCTCCCCACTGTATGTATGTATATATATATATATATATATATATATATATATATATATATATATATATATATATATATATATATATATATATATATACATACAGTGGGGGAAAAAAGTATTTAGTCAGCCACCAATTGTGCAAGTTCTCCCACTTAAAAACATGAGAGAGGCCTGTAATTTTCATCATAGGTACACGTCAACTATGACAGACAAATTGAGATTTATTCTCTCCAGAAAATCACATTGTAGGATTTTTAATGAATTTATTTGCAAATTATGGTGGAAAATAAGTATTTGGTCACCTACAAACAAGCAAGATTTCTGGCTCTCACAGACCTGTAACTTCTTCTTTAAGAGGCTCCTCTGTCCTCCACTCGTTACCTGTATTGATGGCACCTGTTTGAACTTGTTATCAGTATAAAAGACACCTGTCCACAACCTCAAACAGTCACACTCCAAACTCCACTATGGCCAAGACCAAAGAGCTGTCAAAGGACACCAGAAACAAAATTGTAGACCTGCACCAGGCTGGGAAGACTGAATCTGCAATAGGTAAGCAGCTTGGTTTGAAGAAATCAACTGTGGGAGCAATTATTAGGAAATGGAAGACATACAAGACCACTGATAATCTCCCTCGATCTGGATCTCACCCCGTGGGGTCAAAATGATCACAAGAACGGTGAGCAAAAATCCCAGAACCACACGGGGGGACCTAGTGAATGACCTGCAGAGAGCTGGGACCAAAGTAACAAAGCCTACCATCAGTAACACACTACGCCGCCAGGGACTCAAATCCTGCAGTGCCAGACGTGTCCCCCTGCTTAAGCCAGTACATGTCCAGGCCCGTCTGAAGTTTGCTAGAGTGCATTTGGATGATCCAGAAGAGGATTGGGAGAATGTCATATGGTCAAATGAAACCAAAATAGAACTTTTTGGTAAAAACTCAACTCGTCGTGTTTGGAGGACAAAGAATGCTGAGTTGCATCCAAAGAACACCATACCTACTGTGAAGCATGGGGGTGGAAACATCATGCTTTGGGGCTGTTTTTCTGCAAAGGGACCAGGACGACTGATCCGTGTAAAGGAAAGAATGAATGGGGCCATGTATCGTGAGATTTTAAGTGAAAACCTCCTTCCATCAGCAAGGGCATTGAAGATGAAACGTGGCTGGGTCTTTCAGCATGACAATGATCCCAAACACACCGCCCGGGCAACGAAGCATTTCAAGGTCCTGGAGTGGCCTAGCCAGTCTCCAGATCTCAACCCCATATATTATATTTATATATATATATATATATATATATATACACTGCTCAAAAAAATAAAGGGAACACTTAAACAACACATCCTAGATCTGAATGAATGAAATAATCTTATTAAATACTTTTTTTCTTTACATAGTTGAATGTGCTGACAACAAAATCACACAAAAAGTATCAATGGAAATCAAATTTATCAACCCATGGAGGTCTGGATTTGGAGTCACCCTCAAAATTAAAGTGGAAAACCACACTACAGGCTGATCCAACTTTGATGTAATGTCCTTAAAACAAGTCAACATGAGGCTCAGTAGTGTGTGTGGCCTCCACGTGCCTGTATGACCTCCCTACAACGCCTGGGCATGCTCCAGATGAGGTGGCGGATGGTCTCCTGAGGGATCTCCTCCCAGACCTGGACTAAAGCAGCCGCCAACTCCTGGACAGTCTGTGGTGCAACGTGGCGTTGGTGGATTGAGCGAGACATGATGTCCCAGATGTGCTCAATTGGATTCAGGTCTGGGGAACGGACGGGCCAGTCCATAACATCAATGCCTTCCTCTTGCAGGAACTGCTGACACACTCCAGCCACATGAGGTCTAGCATTGTCTTGCATTAGGAAGAACCCAGGGCCAACCGCACCAGCATATGGTCTCACAAGGGGTCTGAGGATCTCATCTCGGTACCTAATGGCAGTCAGGCTACCTCTGGCGAGCACATGGAGGGCTGTGCGGCCCCCCAAAGAAATGCCACCCCACACCATGACTGACCCACCGCCAAACCGGTCATGCTGGAGGATGTTGCAGGCAGCAGAACGTTCTCCACGGCGTCTCCAGACTCTGTCACGTCTGTCACATGTGCTCAGTGTGAACCTGCTTTCATCTGTGAAGAGCACAGGGCGCCAGTGGCGAATTTGCCAATCTTGGTGTTCTCTGGCAAATGCCAAACGTCCTGCACGGTGTTGGGCTGTAAGCACAACCCCCATCTGTGGACGTTGGGCCCTCATACCACCCTCATGGAGTCTGTTTCTGACCGTTTGAGCAGACACATGCACATTTGTGGCCTGCTGGAGGTCATTTTGCAGGGCTCTGGCAGTGCTCCTCCTGCTCCTCCTTGCATAAAGGCGGAGGTAGCGGTCCTGCTGCTGGGTTGTTGCCCTCCTACGGCCTCCTCCACGTCTCCTGATGTACTGGCCTGTCTCCTGGTAGCGCCTCCATGCTCTGGACACTACGCTGACAGACACAGCAAACCTTCTTGCCACAGCTCGCATTGATGTGCCATCCTGGATGAGCTGCACTACCTGAGCCACTTGTGTGGGTTGTAGACTCCGTCTCATGCTACCACAAGATTAAAAGCACCGCCAGCATTCAAAAGTGACCAAAATATCAGCCAGGAAGCATAGGAACTGAGAAGTGGTCTGTGGTCACCATCTGCAGAACCACTTCTTTGTTGGGGGTGTCTTGCTAATTGCCTATAATTTCCGCCTGTTGTCTATTGAATGTGAAATGTATTGTCAATCAGTGTTGCTTCCTAAGTGGACAGTTTGATTTCACAGAAGTGTGATTGACTTGGAGTTACATTGTGTTGTTTAAGTGTTCCCTTTTATTTTTTTGAGCAGTGTAATATATATATATATATATATATATATATATATATATATATATATATATATATATATATATACACTGCTCAACTTTCTTTTTTTGGCCAATCACAGGTGGGGCGCGCCCATAATGGACAGGCCGCCGCTGTTAGAAGGGCTGTGTGTGATCCACACTTCACTCTCTATTGTTTCGTTAACTGTTGTGTCTCAAGCAACTATCATTCACAATGTCCAGTCTATATGAATAGAAAACCCTGAAAGGTCGAAAACATTCAACCAGACAATACATATATTATGGCTGAAGGTTTTAGCCCAGAAACCCTGCTACAGGCCTGTGTGTGGATGGTGCTCACAAATCAGCTCTCATCATGTAAGTGGTGACTGTTGAGAGCAATCATGTCATATAGCTTACTGTATAATGCATGTTTATATACAGTACAGTATGATGCGCATCAGGGTAAGGGTCAATACAATTTTCAATTCAGGAAGTAAATTGAAAATCAGTTTATGAATTGAGAATGGCCAATTACGATATGAGTCAGGGGTGAAAGAGGAAGATACAGTTTTATCAGAGGAGCAGCTGGATGTGTTCTACCCATCATTTCTGGTGATACAGTCAGTGTTTTACCATAAAGCACATTGCTCTATCCCTCATCCTAGTATAGAACCCAGAGTAGTTCAAGGCTCATCTTCTTGACCAGCAGCATGATTCATTCTATATTTTTACCTGTGTGTGCGTGCCTGTGCTACCAACCACGATCGACATGACGGTCTCACAAAATCAATACATTTTCATGAAATAGGGCCTACCTTTTTGGTTTTTGTCCTTAACACTAACGCTGCATTTTTCATGGTATTGAAAATATTCCTAGTCCTCTCACTGTGGGTTGAAGGTGAAAACAGTTATAATAAGGTGGCATTCTTAAAAGGTTTGCCGTTGCACTGAGAAATGAAAGGGCAACCAGCTGAACAAATGTTGTCATCTCGACCAGTCAGAAGATATTGCTTTGAGGCATAGGAGATCACGCATGCATGAAATGTGGTGACATATGAAAAGCTTTCAAACAAAGTTCCCCTCGCTCTTAGACCATGTACATTGCTAAAATATCAAAGGGAGTAGTGAGCTGTCTGTCAAATTGCAAGTGAATTGGAGAGTGGAGACATAGTTGAAAACAGCAAGGCTAGCCTAATTATACTGCAGGGTTTGAAGTGAGGTCCTCTCAGCAGTAGCACTAGTGGCATCGTGCAGGCAGCGCACACCGAGCATGTGCTATTAAAATGGGTTTTCCCCCCTCGTTCTGTCTTTTGCCAATCTTTATCTAGGGACCTCCTTGAAAAGATGGCAAGTTGCGACAGATGTAGCAGAACGGGTAGTGAACTTAGATGTATTCCTGCAGGAAGCTGCGTTTTGAGAGAAATGTTGCATTTTTAATTCTAGCTGACAGGATTGAGAGCCTGGAAGACCAGATGAGAATGTTGCAGCCAGTCTTTCTGTGTGATGCTCAGGAAATTATCCCGTTTTTTCTTTCTTTCTGTCTTTTTTTGGTGGAACCCAGATTGTTTATGTTACTTACTCTGATTAATCCATCTTCAAGTGGATTTTAGACCGCTTCCCATTTCTCAACTATTCATCAAGATTGGGATTTCGCTCTCCCAACTTTTGTAGTTTATCTTTGGGATAATTTACATGCTACTGTCTCACCCCTTCTCTCTAAGCCGGTGAACAGACACAAGACAAGCTTAAGGTGAAATTGGCCTCCTCTCTTTGTGTGCTGAGGGAGAGCTTATTAAAACCCAAATGAAAACCCTTATTTTTTCGAGATCATCTTAACAATCATATGCAATGGTTCTCAGATAGGTATTGCCTATCATTTTTCCCATTTTATCATTTCATCATTTCGTAATTTGGCCATTCACATCACGTTTTTGATCATTTCATAGAGTGGTTAAAGTGATACTTAGTTAGCAATTGCGCTAACACTAGTTAGCGACTTCCTTCAAACTGCATGCAGAGACATAAAAATGGTATCCACGAGTTCATCTGACTCTGGGGAAGTAGATCAAGGGCTTCATTGCCAAAATCCTGAAGTATCCCTTTAAAGTCCTGGTCTGCCCACCCACTAGATCGAACTGTAAGAGGAGCTAATGCAGTCATCACTATGGACATCATTCAGCTCCACTCGGTCGGCAGTAATGAATTGCACTCTTTGCCATTATAGGTTTGTTCGTACATGCTATTTAGGTGTACTCTAACAGTTTGTGTCTGACCGATCAACAGCATTTGCTCCAGCACAGTGTGAATTAAGCCTATGTGTATTACTTCAGTCGTACTATAGGAATGTGTGTGTGTGTGTGTGTGTGTGTGTGTCAGTTTGTTTCAGCCATACTGTAGGACTGTGTGTGTGTGTGTGTGTGAGTGTGTGTATTTCAGCCATACTGTAGGACTGTGTGTGTGTGTCTCTGTCTGTTGTGTGTGTATTTCAGCCATACTGTAGGACTGTGTGTATTTCAGCCATACTGCAGGACTGTGTGTGTGTGTGTGTGTGTGTGTGTGTGTGAGTGTGTGTATTTCAGCCATACTGCAGGACTGTGTGTGTGTGTGTCTCTGTCTGTCTGTTGTGTGTGTGTGTGTGTGTGTGAGTGTGTGTATTTCAGCCATACTGTAGGACTGTGTGTGTGTGTCTCTGTCTGTTGTGTGTGTGTGTGTGTGTGTGTGTGTGTGTGTGTGTGTGTGTGTGTGTGTGTATTTCAGCCATACTGCAGGACTGTGTGTGTGTGTGTCTCTGTCTGTCTGTTGTGTGTGTGTGTGTGTGTGTGTGAGTGTGTGTATTTCAGCCATACTGTAGGACTGTGTGTATTTCAGCCATACTGTAGGACTGTGTGTATTTCAGCCATACTGTAGGACTGTGTGTATTTCAGCCATACTGTAGGACTGTGTGTATTTCAGCCATACTGTAGGACTGTGTGTATTTCAGCCATACTGCAGGACTGTGTGTATTTCAGCCATACTGCAGGACTGTGTGTATTTCAGCCATACTGTAGGACTGTGTGTATTTCAGCCATACTGTAGGACTGTGTGTATTTCAGCCATACTGTAGGACTGTGTGTATTTCAGCCATACTGTAGGACTGTGTGTATTTCAGCCATACTGCAGGACTGTGTGTATTTCAGCCATACTGCAGGACTGTGTGTATTTCAGCTATACTGCAGGACTGTGTGTATTTCAGTCATACTGCAGGACTGTGTGCTACGTTGTTCCTTTCATCAGCTGTTCTGAATGCTTCCCTCCAGTGAAACCTGTTCCTGTTTGGCTTGGTCATAAAGAAATGCAGCGGCCATGACTGAAGCCAAACAAGTGTTGTCTTGTACTATTTTGAACAATTTACACAGTATACACAGTATATTTTATAATAAGACATCTGCCACACTGATCCTCAACACGGGGGCCCCTCAGGGGTGCGTGCTCAGTCCCCTCCTGTACTCTCTGTTCACCCATGACTGCATGGCCAGGCACGACTCCAACACCATCATTAAGTTTGCCGACGACACAACAGTGGTAGGCCTGATCACCGACAACGATGAGAGAGCCTATAGGGAGGAGGTCAGAGACCTGGCCGTGTGGTGCCAGGACAACAATCTCTCCCTCAACGTGACCAAGACAAAGGAGATGATTGTGGACTACAGGAAAAAAAAGAGGACTGAGCACGCCCCCATTCTCATCGACGGGGCTGTAGTGGAACAGGTTGAGAGCTTCAAGTTCCTTGGTGTCCACATCACCAATGAACTATCATGGTCCAAACACACCAAGACAGTCGTGAAGAGGGCACGACAAAGCCTATTCCCCCTCAGGAGACTGAAAAGATTTGGCATGGGTCCTCAGATCCTCAAAAAAGTATACAGCTGCACCATCGAGAGCATCCTGACTGGTTGCATCACCGCCTGGTATGGCAACTGCTTGGCCTCCGACCGCAAGGCACTACAGAGGGTAGTGCGTACGGCCCAATACATCACTGGGGCCAAGCTTCCTGCCATCCAGGACCTCTGTACCAGGCGGTGTCAGAGGAAGGCCCTCAAAATTGTCAAAGACTCCAGCCACCCTAGTCATAGACTGTTCTCTCTGCTACCGCACGGCAAGCAGTACCGGAGTGCCAAGTCTAGGTCCAAAAGACTTCTCAACAGCTTCTACCCCCAAGCCATAAGACTCCTGAACAGCTAATCATGGCTACCCGGACTATTTGCACTGTCCCCCCACCCCATCCTTTTTACGCTGCTGCTACTCTGTTAATTATTTATGCATAGTCACTTTAACTCTACCCACATGTACATATTACCTCAACTACCTCAACTAGCCGGTGCCCCCGCACATTGACTCTGCAACGGTACCCCCCTGTATATATAGCCTCCCTACTGTTACTTTATTTTACTTCTGCTCTTTTTTTCTCAACACTTTTTTTGTTGTTGTTTTATTTTTACTTTTTTTGTTAAAAATAAATGCACTGTTGGTTAAGGGCTGTAAGTAAGCATTTCACTGTAATGTCTGCACCTGTTGTATTCGGCGCATGTGACCAATAAAATTTGATTTGATTAGATTTTGTTGTCCTGGCACCACACGGCCAGGTCCCTGACCTCCTCCCTATAGGCTGTCTCATCGTTGTCGGTGATCAGGCCTACCACTGTTGTGCCATCGGCAAACTTAATGATGGTGTTGGAGTCGTGCCTGGCCATGCAGTCATTAGTGAACAGGGAGTACAGGAGAGGACTGAGCACGCACCCCTGAGGGGCCCCCGTGTTGAGGATCAGCGTGGCGGATGTGTTGTTACCTACCCTTACCACCTGGGGGCGACCCGTCAGGAAGTCCAGGATCCAGTTGCAGAGGGAGGTGTTTAGTCCCAGGGTCCTTAGCTTAGTGATGAGCTTTGAGGGCACTATGGTGTTGAACGCTGAGCTGTAGTCAATGAATAGCATTCTCACATAGGTGTTCCTTTTGTCCAGGTGTGGAGCGCAATAGAGATTGCATCATCTGTGGATCTGTTGGGACGGTATGCAAATTGGAGTGGGTCTAGGGTTTCTGGGATAATGGTGTTGATGTGAGCCATGACCAGCCTTTCAAAGCACTTCATGGCTACAGACGTGAGTGGTACGGGTTGGTAGTCATTTAGGCAGGTTACCTTAGTGTTCTTGGGTACAGGGACTATGTTGGTCTGCTTGAAACATGTTGGTATTACAGACTCAGACAGGGAGAGGTTGAGTCAGAGAAGACACTTGCCAGTTGGTCAGCACATGCTCGGAGTACACGTGCTGGTAATCCGTCTGGCCCTGCGGCCTTGTGAATGTTGACCTGTTTAAAGGTCTTACTCACATCGGCTACGGAGAGCGTGATCACACAGTCATCCGGAACAGCTGATGCTACTTGCATCGAAGCGAGCGTAGAAGTAATTTAGCTCATCTAGTAGGCGCGTGTCACTAGGCAGCACGCGGCTGTGCTTCCCTTTGTAGTCTAATAGTTTGCAAGCCCTGCCACATCCGACGAGCATCGGAGCCGGTGTAGTACGATTCCATCTTAGTCCTGTATTATCTCTTTGCCTGTTTGATGGTTCGTCGGAGGGCATAGCGGGATTTTTTATAATCTTCCAGGTTAGAGTTCCGCTCAATGAAAGCGGCAGCTCTACCCTTTAGCTCAGTGCGGATGTTGCCTGTAATCCATGGCTTCTGGTTGAGGTATGTTCGTACAGTCACTGTGGGGACGACGTCATCGATGCACTTATTGATGAAGCCAGTGACTGATGTGGTGTACTCCTCAATGCCATCAGAAGAATCCCAGAACATATTCCAGTCTGTGCTAGCAAAACAGTCCTGTAGTTTAGCATCTGCTTCATCTGACTACCTTTTTATTGACCGAGTCACTGGTGCTTCCTGCTTTAGTTTTTGTTTGTAAGCAGGAATCAGGAGGATAGAATTATGGTCAGATCTGCCAAATGGAGGGTGAGGGAGAGCTTTGTATGCGTCTCTGTTTGTGGAGTAAAGGTGGTCTAGAGTTTTTTCCCCTCTGGTTGCACATTTAACATGCTGGTAGAAATGAGGCAAAACGGATTTAAGTTTCCCTCTTAAGGATCGGTCCCTTTTTTTTCAATTTTCGCCTAAAATGAAAACTGCCTGTAGCTCAGGACCTGAAGCAAGGATATGCATATTCTTGATACCATTTGAAAGGAAACACTTTGAAGTTTGTGGAAATGTGACATTAATGTAGGAGAATATAACACATTAGATCTGGTAAAAGATAATACAAACAAAAAAACATGCGTTTTCTATATATTTTTTTGTTCCATCATCTATGAAATGAAAGAGAAAGGACACAATAGTAATATTGCAGTTGAGTCGCAATTTAGATTGTGGCCACTAGATGGCAGCAGTGTGTGTGTGTGTGTGCTAAGTTTCAGATTGATCCAGGCAAGCATTGCAATGCTGGACTATTTTGTATCAAGTCTGCCCAAATGTGTTGAATTGGTCAATTGATACATTTTCAAGTACAGAACTATATAGAACATACAAAAATGATATGGTAATACAAAATGTAAGTTTCACACTCCCAGGAATGTCATACATGATGGATCATTAGCTTATACACTAACTTTCACACATCTAGATGGCCGGGCGGGGTGGGTGTGGAGCCAGAGACAGCAGGGGTTCAAACTGTAGAACCCAGTTTCTTCATTTGAATATAGAAATTGATTTTATCAAACAAAACTATACTACATTTTATCTCTGGGACCCTTAGGATGACAAATCATATTATTTACCTTCAGAGGTGAATGTATCAAACCAGTTGCCGTGATACGTTTTTTGTTGTTGTGCACTCTCCTCAAACAATAGCATGGTCTTTTTTCACTGTAATAGCTACTGTAAATTGGACAGTGCAGTTAGATTAACAAGAATTTAAGCTTTCTGCCCACATAAGACATGTCTATGTCCTGGAAAGTTTGCTGTTACAACAGTTATGCTAATCACATTAGCGCACGTTAGCTCATCAGTCCCGTATACGGGACACCGATCCCGTAGAGGTTAAAGTCCCCGGCCATTAGGAGAGCCGCCTCTGGATGAGCGTTATCTTGTTTGCTTATGGCCATATACAGCTCATGGTCATAGTGCCAGCATCAGTTTATGGAGGTAAAAAGACAGCTACGAAGAATATAGATAAACTCTCTTGGTAGAGATACTCTACTTCAGGCGAGCAAAACCTCGAGACTTCCTTAGATATCGTGCTCCAGCTGTTGTTTACAAATATACATAGACCGCCACCCCTTGTCTTACCAGAGGCTGCTGTTCTATCCTGCCGATACAGTGTCTAACCCGCCAGCTGTATGTTATTCATGTCGTCGTTCAGCCACGACTCTGTGAAACATAATATAGTACAGTTTTTAATGTCCTGTTGGTAGGATATACGTGCTTGTAGTTAGTCCTTTTTATTATCAAGCGATTGTACGTTGGCCAATAGTACCGATGGCAAAGGCAGATTAGCCACTAGTTTCCGGCTCCTTACCAGGCACCCCGATCTCCTTCCGCGATATCTCCGTGTCTTCCTACTACGAATGACGGGGATGAGGGCCCTGTCCGGTGTCTGGAGAAAATCCCTCTCGTCCGACTCATTAAAGAAAAATTATTAGTCCAGTTCAATGTGAGTAATCGCTGTTCTGATGTCCAGAAGCTCTTTTCGGTCATAAGAGAAGCAACATTATGTACAAAATAAGTTACAAACAATGCGAATAAACAAACCAAATACCACGGTTGGTTAATTTTTATTGTATTTTTTTATTTCACCTTTATTTAACCAGGTAAACCAGTTGAGAACAAGTTCTCATTTACAACTGCGACCTGGCCAAGATAAAGCAAAGCAGTGCGATAAAAACAACAACACAGAGTTACATATGGGGTAAAACAAAACAAAGTCAAAAATACAACAGAAATACATATAATATACAGTGTGCAAATTTAGCAAGTTATGAAGGTAAGGCAATAAAATAGGCTATAGTGCAAAATAATTACAATTTAGTATTAACACTGGAATGATGTGCAAGAGATGATGTGCAAATAGAGATACTGGGGTACAAATGAGCAAAATAAATAACAATATAGGGATGAGGTAGTTGGGCGGGCTAATTTCAGATGGGCTGTGTACAGGTGCAGTGATCGGTAAGGTGCTCTGACAACTGATGCTTAAAGTTAGTGAGGGAGATAAGTGTCTCCAGCTTCAGAGATTTTTGCAATTTGTTCCAGTCATTGGCAGCAGAGAACTGGAAGGAATTGCGGCCAAAGGAGGTGTTGGCTTTGGGGATGACCAGTGAGATATACCCGCTGGAGCGCAGACTACGGGTGGGTGTTGCTATGGTGACCAATGAGCTAAGATAAGGCGGGGATTTGCCTAGCAGTGATTTATAGATGGCCTGGAGCCAGTGAGTTTGGCGACGAATATGTAGTGAGGACCAGCCAACAAGAGCGTACAGGTCACAGTGGTGGGTATTATATGGGGCTTTGGAGACAAAACGGATGGCACTGTGATAGACAACATCCAATTTGCTGAGTAGAGTGTTGGAGGCTATTTTGTAAATGACATCGCCGAAGTCAAGGATCGGTAGGATAGTCAGTTTTACGAGGGCATGTTTGGCAGCATGAGTGAAGGAGGCTTTGTTGCGAAATAGGAAACCGATTCTAGATTTAACTTTGGATTGGAGATTCTTAATGTGAGTCTGGAAGGAGAGTTTACAGTCTAACCAGACACCTAGATATTTGTAGTTGTCCACATACTCTAGGTCAGACCCGTCTAGAGTAGTGATTCTAGTCGGGTGGGCGGGTGCAAGCAGCGTTCGGTTGAAGAGCATGCATTTAGTTTTACTAGTGTTTAAGAGCAGTTGGAGGCTACTGAAGGAGTGTTGTATGGAATTGAAGCTCGTTTGGAGGTTTGTTAACACAGTGTCCAATGAAGGGCCAGATGTATACAAAATGGTGTCGTCTGCGTAGAGGTGGATCTGAGAGTCACCAGCAGCAAGAGCGACGTCATTGATATACACAGAGAAAAGAGTTGGCCCAAGAATTGAACCCTGTGGCACCCCCATAGAGACTGCCATAGGTCCAGACAACAGGCCCTCCGATTTGACACATTGAACTCTATCTGAGAAGTAGTTGGTGAACCAGGCGAGGCAGTCATTTGAGAAACCAAGGCTATTTAGTCTGCCAATAAGAATGCGGTGGTTGACAGAGTCGAAAGCCTTGGCCAGGTCAATGAAAACGGCTGCACAGTACTGTCTATTATCGATCGCGGTTATAATATCATTTAGGACCTTGAGCGTGGCTGAAGTGCACCCATGACCAGCTCGGAAACCGGATTGCATAGCGGAGAAGGTACGGTGGGATTCGAAATGGTCGGTGATCTGTTTGTTGACTTGGCTTTCAAAAACTTTTGAAAGGCAGGGCAGGATGGATATGGGTCTGTAACAGTTTGGATCTAGAGTGTCACCCCCTTTGAAGAGGGGGATGACCGCGGCAGCTTTCCAATCTCTGGGGATCTCAGACGTTACGAAAGAGAGGTTGAACAGGCTAGTAATAGGGGTTGCGACAATTTCGGCGGCTAGTTTTAGAAAGAAAGGGTCCAGATTGTCTAGCCCAGATGATTTGTAGGGGTCCAGATTTTGCAGCTCTTTTAGAACATCAGCTGTCTGGATTTGTGTGAAGGAGAAGCGGGGGGGGCATGGGCAAGTTGCAGCGGAGGGTGCAGAGCTGGTGGCCGGGGTAGTGGTAGCCAGGTGGAAAGCATGGCCAGCCGTAGCAAAATGCTTGTTGAAATTCTCGATTATTGTAGATTTATCGGTGGTGATAGTGTTTCCTAGCCTCAGTGCAGTGGGCAGCTGGGAGGAAGTGCTCTTATTTTCCATGGACTTTACAGTGTCCCAAAACTTTTTGGAGTTAGTGCTACAGGATGCAAATTTCTGTTTGAAAAAGTTAGCCTTTGCTTTCCTAACTGCTTGTGTATATTGGTTCCTAACTTCCTTGAAAAGTTGCATATCACGGGGGCTATTTGATGCTAATGCAGTACGCCACAGGATGTTTTTGTGCTGGTCAAGGGCAGTCAAGTCTGAGGAGAACCAGGGGCTATATCTGTTCTTAGTTCTGTATTTTTTGAATGGGGCATGTCTATTTAAGATTGAGAGGAAATTACTTTTAAAGAACAACCAGGCATCCTCTACTGACGGAATGAGATCTATATCCATCCAGGATACCTGGGCCAGGTCAATTAGGAAGGCCTGCTCGCTGAAGTGTTTTTGGGAGCGTTTGACAGTGATGAGGGGTGGTCGTTTGACCGCGGACCCGTTACGGACGCAGGCAATAAGGCAGTGATCGCTGAGATCCTGGTTGAAGACAGCGGAGGTGTATTTAGAGGGTAAGTTAGTCAGGATGATATCTATGAGGGTACCCATGTTTACGGATTTAGGGTTGTACCTGGTAGGTTCGTTGATAATTTGTGTGAGATTGAGGGCATCTAGTTTAGATTGTAGGATGGCCGGGGTGTTAAGCATATCCCAATTTAGGTCACCAAGCAGTACGAACTCTGAGGATAGATGGGGGGCAATCAATTCACATATGGTGTCCAGGGCACAGCTGGGGGCTGAGGGGGGTCTGTAGCAAGCGGCAACAGTGAGAGATTTATTTCTGGAAAGGTGGATTTTTAGAAGTAGAAGCTCAAACTGTTTGGGCACAGACCTGGATAGTATGATGGAGCTCTGCAGGCTATCTCTACAGTAGATTGCAACTCCACCCCCTTTGGCAGTTCTATCTAGACGGAAAATGTTATAGTTGGGGATGGAAATTTCAGAATTTTTGGTGGCCTTCCTAAGCCAGGATTCAAACACTGCTAGAACATCAGGGTTGGCGGAGTGTGCTAATGCAGTGAATAACTCAAACTTAGGAAGGAGGCTTCTGATATTTATGTGCAGAAAACCAAGACTTTTACGGTTACAGAAGTCAACAAATGATAGCTCCTGGGGAGTAGGAGTGATACTGGGGGCTGCAGGGCCTGGGTTAGCCTCTACATCACCAGAGGAACAGAGGAGGACTAGAATAAGGATACGACTAAAGGCTTTAAGAACTGGTCTTCTAGTGCGTTGGGTACATAGAATAAAGGGGGCAGTTCTCCGGGCGTTGTAGAAAAGATTCAGGGCATTATGTACAGAAAAGGATATGGAAGGATATGAGTACAGTTCAGGTAACCCTAAGCGTTGGGTAACAATGAAAGAGATAGCGTCATTGGAGGCATCGATTGAGCCGGTCTCGGCGTGTATGGGGGGAGGAACAAAGGAACTATATGAGGCAGTTTGAGAGGGACTAGGGGTTCTACATTGAAATTGTATAATAAGAACTAACCCAAACAGCAATAGGCAAGGCATAATTGACATGGGAGAGAGGCATAAAGCAGTCACGTGTTATTAGAGAGAGCTAAGACACAACTGGAAATAGCGATAACGTTTGGGCTAAGACTAAACAGAATAAACAGGACAGAGTACCGTGTAAAGGAACAGTCCAGCAGGCATCAGCTGTGCAGCTGAGTGATCATAAGGTCCAGTGAACAGCAATATGTGAGTCCGAGAGCAGTTCAAATTGGTGCTTCAGCACAGCTAGCAGGGAGCACAGTTGTGGTTTGCGTGTGCTAGCGGGCCGGGGCTGGCAGATGGATCTTCGTGGTCATCGCAACGGGAAGCCTGTTGAAACCACATCAGACTATTTCGTCGGCAAACCAGTCGTGTTGGATCGGCGGGGCTCAGTGTCAACACTAGGAGGTCCCGTCCGGTTGACAGAGAGGTAGATAGCCGGGAGATGGGCCTGAGGCTAGCTCAAGGCTAACTGGTGCTTGCTATAGGGCAATGGTAATGGTAATCAGCCAACAACAGGTTGCAGCTAGCTAGCTGGTTGTGATGATCCGGCGCTAGGGTCCAGTGATTCCGGCAGAAAGTCCAATAAGCTCTGGGTCGATAGCACGCTGGGTCGATAGCACGCTGTGCAGACTGGCCGACGAATTGTCCAGGCTAGAGCTAGAGCTGGCTGGTGGATAGTGTAGGCCACGGACAGTGGTGAAGACGCTAACGGTGACTAATAACAGGTAGCCACTATTTTCAGCTTACGGTTCTTGATGAAAGTTATAAAGAAATAATAGAATCCTTTCCACGTTGGGTGAGGCGGGTTGCAGGAAAGTATATTTAGTTAAAGAATGAAAGTAAAAAATTGAGAAATATAGACAAAAAAACAAGAAACGGGATATTTACACAGGACGAAAAATAAAAGCGACCGCACTGCTACGCCATCTTGGAATAAGAGCCCATAAATCGGCAGCCATCCCCTTCGGTTGCAATTAACAGAAGTAAATTGTAATACAATTACGGTATTCTCCCTCAGTATTTTATGCGACCACGTTTTCAAAAAATCTGCTTCGAATTAAGATTCAAAGATTACTGCAGAAGGAATGAGGTGGTGTCAGCTATAGGGCTGTGACGGTCTTGGAATTAGGGAGGTTAGGGTAATTGGCCGATATATACCGTTCAAGGTGGCTTTTCTCTGCAGCTTCACTATTACCATTACACTTCGTTATTATCATTATCATTACATTTTTATTATTTGAGTTATTACCTCTAAATATAAGTCTCGTATAAAAATGTAAGAAACGTCAGATAGGAGAGGATTGTCACATTTCCGTATTGACACAACTTAACGCAGGCTATCAGACTCAAAAGAAACGTGCAATTTCACTGTTGCATAACACATCGTTACTGGAGTTTTCTTTTCTTTCCCTTTTCATGTATTTTTCGTATTGCTTTTGATGTGTCCATTTTAGTTAAATGTATGTTACTGTTTTCTTAGGCCTATAAGGCCCTATGTAAAAAAAAAGGGAGGTCACATTTCTGTTTGTATACTTGTTTACATGGATGCTTCTTAGTAAAACCTATTTGAAACAAGCCATTACACTTAGTTATTATCATGGCATTTCATTATTATTATTCAGGTTATTACTTATAAATATTAATCTTCAAATTAAGAAATGCCAGGTTGGACAGGATCTGTCACATTTTCGTATTGACACAGCATGACAGAGTAAAAATAAAGATATATGCCTACCTTGTTGTTGTCTGTTGGCTTTTCTGCATATACAATGTTTCAATCAGGATCCTGTTTTGACGCAAAAACCATTCACACAAAGTCTGTTGGTTTTTCTCCCACGGTTCCCGAAATATTTGCATAACTTAACAAACCCTGCTGCTGCTGTCATTTCATGGCAGTGGCATTAGCATATGTTCTTCAAAGAGAGGATTCCGTAATGAGAGAAATAATGTAGCATAAGCTACTGAAAATAGGCCTTTTTCAAGATCAAATCATGACAGGAGCGTTTGATTCTTATTAAAGAGATGGAGTCCAGACAGGCTACTTTAAGAAGCTTTCTGAATGGACATATAGGCCTATATTGTTACAAATGATGGAGTCACCCATGATTCACCAAACAATATTTTAAAAGAGGAAGCGAAGTACTTGAAGCATATGTTTTCATTTCAGTCTCCTCCATCTCCACTAACCGAAGTTAATTGTAAGGATTTGTTTTCTATTAATAATGTAAAATTAACAGCTGTACAGAAAGACTCACATGAAGGCCAAATTACAGAGGAGGAACTTCTTGATGCAATTTAAGTCTTTAAGTCCGGGGAAACTCCAGGGCTGGATGGCGTACCAGTTGAGGTATACCAAACCTTTTTTGATGTACTCAGAGGACCGTTGTTTTAACCACTCCTATAAAATATTGTTTGGTGAATCATGGGTGACTCCATCATTTGTAACAATACAGGCCTATATGTCCATTCAGAAAGTTTCCTAAAGTAGCCTGTCTGGACTCCAACTCTTTAATACGAATCAAACGCTCCTAGCATGATACTCAACAAGAAGGTATGATTTCATTATTACTGAAGCAGGACCCAAGTGTTAAATATAAAGATCCAGTCCATAAAAAAATTGGAGGCCCCTTACACTTGAGTGTTGTGATGCAAAGATTCTAGCAAAATGCATAGAATTAAAAAGGTATTGTCAGATATTATTCATCCTAATCAGACAGGGTTTTTACATGGATGATACATTGGAGATAATATAAGACAAGTACTGGAAACAATAGAACACTA
Source organism: Coregonus lavaretus (assembly GCF_964263955.1). NCBI lineage: Eukaryota > Metazoa > Chordata > Actinopteri > Salmoniformes > Salmonidae > Coregonus > Coregonus lavaretus. The sequence continues at coordinate 2,752,838 of NC_140013.1, read as the reverse complement.
TGAAAAATCTGGGAAACCAGCCCTGGTATTCATAGCTGACTTTGAAAAGGCTTTTGATAAAGTACAACTGGAATTGATATATAAAATATTTCAATATTTGAGAATCTCTTATACAATGGGTTGAAGTTATAACCCTAGGTGTAAAATAGTAAATAATGGCTACTTCTCAGAAAATATTAAACTGTCAAGAGGAGTAAAACAAGTTTGGCCACTATCAGCATATACTGTATATTTATTATGGCCATCGAAATGTAAGCTATTAAAATCAGATCCAACAATATCAAGGGATTAGAAATCCAGGGCTTAAAAATAAAGGTGTCATTGTACGCTGCTGATTCATGTTTTCTTTTAAATCCACAATTTGGATCCCTCCACAGCCTCATAGAGGATCTAGATAATTTTAACCTCTCTGGATTACAACCAAATTACAAGTGTACTATATTACATATTGGATCACAAAAAAAAAATACTTTTACATTACTGTGTAGTTTACCAATAAAATGGTCTGACGGTGAAGTGGACATACTCGGTAATCATATTTTGAAAAAAGGAATGATCTCACTACAATAATTTTAATGGAAAGTTAGCAAAAATAGATAAGATCTTGCTACCATGGAAAGGAAAATACCTGTCTTGATTAACTCTTTAGTATTATCCCAGTTTACCTATTTGCTTATGGCCTTGCCTACGCCTAGCGACCTGTTTTTTAAAATTATATGAGCAAAAAATATACCTTTTTATTTGGAACGACAAGCCAGACAAAATTAAACGGGCCTATTTATATAATGAATATGAATTCGGAGGGCAGACATTATTAAATATTAAAGCATTATACCTCTCACTAAAGGCTTCAGTCATACAAAAGTTATACTTAAATCCGAACTGTTTCTCTAGCAGATTAGTAAGAATGTCTCACCCCGTGTTCAGGAATGGTCTTTTTCCCTTTATTCAGATTACAACCACTCACTTTTGGTTATTTGAAAATGAAAGAATCTCCAAAATATCGCAATTTTTATTACAAGCCAAAGAAAGTTGGTTGCAATTTCAGTTTAATCCACCAGAAAAGACATAACAAATATTACAACAAATATTATGGTTAAACATTTTTGAAAAAATTAAAATAAAAGTTTAATATTTTTGTAAATTCTATCATAAATAGGACTGGTGGCGTTATGTCACACATGCAGCTAACAGAAATATATGGAAATGTTTGCTCTACTCAAAATTACAACCAACTAATTGCAGCATTACCGCAAAAATGGAAGGGGGAGAAAGTAAGGAACTTGTCTGTCGGCCTGGCATTAAAGACCAATATTGGGTAAAGAAAATTGTGCTAAAAAATATATATACCCATTTCATTTAAGGACCAAAAAATGTACAGCTGTGCCATATAGATTGCTAAATAGTTGGGAAGAGATTTTCGATGTAGCAATTCCATGGCACATGGTTTATGAACTGATACACAAAACGACGCAGGATTCAAAACTTAGTTTTTCAATTTAAATTATTATACAAAAGTGAAACATCACATCACAGTTGAAAAATATATGGCAAATAGAGATGGATGGGAGGGGTTGAGTGGAGCTGAAGGGTGGGACAAAAATTAACAAGATAACTAATGTAAAATATACTGTGTCTGTAAAATGTACAGTGAGGGGAAAAAAATATTTGATCCCCTGCTGATTTTGTACGTTTGCCCACAGACAAAGAAATGATCAGTCTATAATTTTAATGGTAGGTTTACTTGAACAGTGAGAGACAGAATAACAACAAAAAAATCCAGAAAAACGCATGTCAAAAATGTTATAAATTGATTTGCATTTTAATGAGGGAAATAAGTATTTGACCCCCTCTCAATCAGAAAGATTTCTGGCTCCCAGGTGTCTTTTTTACAGGTAACGAGCTGAGATTAGGAGCACACTCTTAAAGGGAGTGCTCCTAATCTCAGTTTGTTACCTGTATAAAAGAGACCTGTCCACAGACGCAATCAATCAATCAGATTCCAAACTCTCCACCATGGCCAAGACCAAAGAGCTCTCCAAGGATGTCGGGGACAAGATTGTAGACCTACACAAGGCTGGAATGGGCTACAAGACCATCGCCAAGCAGCTTGGTGAGAATGTGACAACAGTTGGTGCGATTATTCGCAAATGGAAGAAACACAAAAGAACTGTCAATCTCCCTCGGCCTGGGGCTCCATGCAAGATATCACCTCATGGAGTTGCAATGATCATGAGAACGGTGAGGAATCAGCCCAGAACTACACGGGAGGATCTTTTCAATGATCTCAAGGCAGCTGGGACCATAGTCACCAAGAAAACAATAGGTAACACACTACGCCGTGAAGGACTGAAATCCTGCAGCGTCCGCAAGGTCCCCCTGCTCAAGAAAGCACATATACATGCCCGTCTGAAGTTTGCCAATGAACATCTGAATGATTCAGAGGAGAACTGGGTGAAAGTGTTGTGGTCAGATGAGACCAAAATGGAGCTCTTTGGCATCAACTCAACTCGCCGTGTTTGGAGGAGGAGGAATGCTGCCTATGACCCCAATAACACCATCCCCACCGTCAAACATGGAGGTGGAAACGTTATGCTTTGGGGGTGTTTTTCTGCTAAGGGGACAGGACAACTTCACCGCATCAAAGGGACGATGGACGGGGCCATGTACCGTCAAATCTTGGGTGAGAACCTCCTTCCCTCAGCCAGGGCATTGAAAATGGGTCGTGGATGTCATGCTGGAATACCCAATGACCCAAAACACACGGCCAAGGCAACAAAGGAGTGGCTTAAGAAGAAGCACATTAAGGTCCTGGAGTGGCCTAGCCAGTCTCCAGACCTTAATCCCATAGAAAATCTGTGGAGGGAGCTGAAGGTTCGAGTTGCCAAACGTCAGCCTTGAAACCTTAATGACTTGGAGAAGATCTGCAAAGAGGAGTGGGACAAAATCCCTCTTGAGATGTGTGCAAACCTGGTGGCCAACTACAAGAAACGTCTGACCTCTGTGATTGCCAACAAGGGTTTTGCCACCAAGTACTAAGTCATGTTTTTCAGAGTGGTCAAATACTTATTTCCCTCATTAAAATGCAAATCAATTTATACAAATGTTGACATGCATTTTTCTGGATTTTTTTGTTGTTATTCTTTCTCTCACTGTTCAAATAAACCTACCATTTAAATTATAGACTGATCATGTCTTTGTCAGTGGGCAAACATACAAAATCAGCAGGGGATCAAATACTTTTTTCCCTCACTGTAGGTAGGGGTAAAGTGACTATGCATAGATAATAAACCGTGAGTAGCAGCAGCGTAAAGAAAAAGGGGGGGGGGGTCAATAAATATAGTCCAGGAAGCCATTTCATTAGCTGTTCAGCAGTTTTATGGCTTGGGGGTAGAAGCCATGCGGTAGCAGAGAGAACAGTTTATGACTAGGGTGGCTGGAGTCTTTGGCAATTTTTAGGGCCTTCCTCTGACACCGCCTGGTATAGAGGTCCTGGATGGCAGGAAGCTTGGCCCCAGTGATGTACTGGGCCATACGCACTACCCTCTGTAGTGCCTTGCGGTCGGAGGCCGAGCAGTTGCCATACCAGGCGGTGATGCAACCAGTCAGGATGCTCTCGATGGTGCAGCTGTATAACTTTTTGAGGGTCTGAGGACCCATGCCAAATATTTTCAGTCTCCTGAGGGGGAATAGGCGTTGTCGTGCCCTCTTCTGTCTTGGTGTGTTTGGACCATGATAGTTTGTTGGTGATGTGGACACCAAGGAACTTGAAGCGCTCAACCTGCTCCACTACAGCCCCGTCGATGAGAATGGGGGCGTGCTCAGCCCTCCTTTTCCTGTAGTCCACAATCATCTCCTTTCTCTTGATCACGTTGAGGGATGTGTTGTTGCCTACCCTTACCACCTGGGGGAGGCCCGTCAGGAAGTCCAGGATCCAGTTGCAGAGGGAGATGTTTAGTCCCAGGGTCCTTAGCTTAGTGATGAGCTTTGAGGGCACTATGGTGTTGAACGCTGCGCTGTAATCAATGAACAGCATTCTCACATAGGTGTTCCTTTTTTCCAGTTGGGAAAAGGTAGTGTTGAGTGCAATAAAGATTGCGTCATCTGTGGATCTGTTGGGGCGGTATGCAAATTGGAGTGGGTCTAGGGTTTCTGGGATGATGGTGTTGATGGAAGCCATGACCAGCCTTTCAAAGCACTTCATGGCTACAGACATGAGTGCTACGGGTCGGTAGTCATTTAGGCAGGATACCTTGGTGTTCTTGGGCACAGGGACTATGGTGGTCTGCTTGAAACATGTAGGTACAGTGGGGAAAAAAAGTATTTAGTCAGCCACCAATTGTGCAAGTTCTCCCACTTAAAAAGATGAGAGAGGCCTGTAATTTTCATCATAGGTACACGTCAACTATGACAGACAAATTGAGAATTTCTTTTCCAGAAAATCACATTGTAGGATCTTTTATGAATTTATTTGCAAATTATGGTGGAAAATAATTATTTGGTCACCTACAAACAAGCAAGATTTCTGGCTCTCACAGACCTGTAACTTCTTCTTTAAGAGGCTCCTCTGTCCTCCACTCGTTACCTGTATTAATGGCACCTGTTTGAACTTGTTATCAGTATAAAAGACACCTGTCCACAACTTCAAACAGTCACACTCCAAACTCCACTATGGCCAAGACCAAAGAGCTGTCAAAGGACACCAGAAACAAAATTGTAGACCTGCACCAGGCTGGGAAGACTGAATCTGCAATAGGTAAGCAGCTTGGTTTGAAGAAATCAACTGTGGGAGCAATTATTAGGAAATGGAAGACATATAAGACCACTGATAATCTCCCTCGATCTGGGGCTCCACGCAAGATCTCACCCCGTGGGGTCAAAATGATCACAAGAACGGTGAGCAAAAATCCCAGAACCACACGGGGGGACCTAGTGAATGACCTGCAGAGAGCTGGGACGAAAGTAACAAAGCCTACCATCAGTAACACACTACGCCGCCAGGGACTCAAATCCTGCAGTGCCAGACGTGTCCCCCTGCTTAAGCCAGTACATGTCCAGGCCCGTCTGAAGTTTGCTAGAGTGCATTTGGATGATCCAGAAGAGGATTGGGAGAATGTCATATGGTCAGAAGAAAACAAAATATAACTTTTTGGTAAAAACTCAACTCGTCGTGTTTGGAGGACAAAGAATGCTGAGTTGCATCCAAAGAACACCATACCTACTGTGAAGCATGGGGGTGGAAACATCATGCTTTGGGGCTGTTTTTCTGCAAAGGGACCAGGACGACTGATCCGTGTAAAGGAAAGAATGAATGGGGCCATGTATCGTGAGATTTTGAGTGAAAACCTTCCATCAGCAAGGGCATTGAAGATTAAACGTGGCTGGGTCTTTCAGCATGACAATGATCCCAAACACACCGCCCGGGCAACGAAGGAGTGGCTTCGTAAGAAGCATTTCAAGGTCCTGGAGTGGCCTAGCCAGTCTCCAGATCTCAACCCCATAGAAAATCTTTGGAGGGAGTTGAAAGTCTGTGTTGCCCAGCGACAGCCCCAAAACATCACTGCTCTAGAGGAGATCTGCATGGAGGAATGGGCCAAAATACCAGCAACAGTGTTTGAAAACCTTGTGAAGACTTACAGAAAACGTTTGACCTGTGTCATTGCCAACAAAGGGTATATAACAAAGTATTGAGAAACTTTTGTTATTGACCAAATACTTATTTTCCACCATAATTTGCAAATAAATTAAAAAAAAATCCTACAATGTGATTTTCTGGATTTTAAAAAATCATTTTGTCTGTCATAGTTGACGTGTACCTATGATGAAAATTACAGGCCTCTCTCATCTTTTTAAGTGGGAGAACTTGCACAGTTGGTGGCTGACTAAATACTTTTTTTCCCCACTGTATAACAGACTCGGCCAGGGACATTTTGAAAATGTAATTATGTACAAAATAAGTTACAAACAATGCGAAAAAACACACAAAATAGCTAATTGTTTCTCACTGCAAATACACAGGGAACACCTGGCTAGGAGCCCGTAAACGGCAGCCATCTCCTCCGGCACCATTTTTCTATGAATAGCCTACCTTATAATAGTCTAAACGATCACCCCATATACAGACCATCAGGGTCCTACCTATTTCGCACCGACATGCAAAAATACAAAAAAATTTGACATACCATAATTTGGTTTAAAGGCTATATTTCTCAAATTCCCATTAAGCTGTGAGAAAACCTGAATACCATGGGGACGTTTATTCTAGTTTGGGCAACACACTTTTATCCCTTATACACAGTGTATAGGCTTGTTGGCCGTAATCTATCCACCATAATCTATAAAAATCCTACACTGGACTCAACACAAGCCTTATAACCGCCCAAAATAATTGAACAGAGAAAGAAGAGAAAGCGACCCACAGTCTGCAACTTTGGTGATCATACAGCTTACCTTAGGTCCTATAACAGCCGTAATAGTAGCCTTCAAGAAAACAATATATACTGTTGTAACAGTAGGCCTAATGAAACGTGGGTGAGAGAAAAGCACACTCAGATTCACCCTCACCAAAGGACCCTATACATCCAATCCATCAGTGTCCCATTTGCCTATTCGTTAGATACACATTGGCTGTGAGTTGCAGAAATTAGGCTACCGCTCTGAATAGTAGCCCAATCATTAACTTGTAACATAATAGCTCAAATATAAATATATTATCTTCCATTACACAATATTAGGCATGGGTAACCACCGAGCCCATGTCTTGCCCTGCTAAAAGCCTTCATTAATGCAAACAGCATTCAGTCCGATATCATTTTAGTGGGCGTCTTCATCCAGACATTTTAAAAAATCAAGAAATTGTCACATGAAAGATTATTTTGCATATTTTTGCGGACTGACCAAATTTTAACTACTTTTCAACATCCATGGACATCCGGTGTCGATCGGTGCTCTGTGAGTGAGGATGCTTGTTTCAGTAAATGGAAAGACGGCAGGTGTCAGTAAGAGCCGGGAGAGGTGACATTAACTGGAGAAAGAGAGGAGAGGGAGAATGAGATTGAGGGGTTGTCCAGACTTTCCACAGTCTTGCTTTGACCACGAGAAAAAAACTGTTATAAGCTGAACATTACATTTTTAGTCATTTAGCGGACGCTCTTATCCAGAGCGACTTATAGTGAGTGAGTGCATACATTTTCATACTGGCCCCCCGTGGGAATCGAACCCACAACTCTGGCGTTGCAAACGCCATGCTCTACCAACTGAGCTACACGGGACTATACAGTGGGGAGAATAAGTATTTGATACACTGCCGATTTTGCAGGTTTTCCTACTTACAAAGCATGTAGAGGTCTGTAATTTTTATCATAGGTACACTTCAACTGTGAGAGACGGAATCTAAAACAAAAATCCAGAAAATCACATTGTATGATTTGTAAGTAATTCATTTGCATTTTATTGCATGACATAAGTATTTGATACATCAGAAAAGCAGAACTTAATATTTGGTACAGAAACCTTTGTTTGCATTTACAAAGATCATACGTTTCCTGTAGGTCTTGACCAGGTTTGCACACACTGCAGCAGGGATTTTGGCCCACTCCTCCATACAGACCTTCTCCAGATCCTTCAGGTTTCGGGGCTGTCGCTAGGCAATACGGACTTTCAGCTCCCTCCAAAGATGTTCTATTGGGTTCAGGTCTGGAGACTGGCTAGGCCACTCCAGGACCTTGAGATGCTTCTTACGGAGCCACTCCTTAGTTGCCCTGGCTGTGTGTTTCGGGTTGTTGTCATGCTGGAAGACCCAGCCACGACCCATCTTCAATGCTCTTACTGAGGGAAGGAGGTTGTTGGCCAAGATCTCGCGATACATGGCCCAATCCATCCTCCCCTCAATACGGTGCAGTCGTCCTGTCCACTTTGCAGAAAAGCATCTCCAAAGAATTATGTTTCCACCTTGGGATGGTGTTCTTGGGGTTGTACTCATCCTTCTTCTTCCTCCAAACACGGCGAGTGGAGTTTAGACCAAAAAGCTCTATTTTTGTCTCATCAGACCACATGACCTTCTCCCATTCGTCCTCTGGATCATCCAGATGGTCATTGGCAAACTTCAGACGGGCCTGGACATGCGCTGGCTTGAGCAGGGGGACCTTGCGTGCACTGCAGGATTTTAATCCATGACGGCGTAGTGTGTTACTAATGGTTTTCTTTGAGACTGTGGTCCCAGCTCTCTTCAGGTCATTGACCAGGTTCTGCCATGTAGTTCTGGGCTGATCCCTCACCTTCCTCATGGTCATTGATGCCCCACAAGGTGAGATCTTGCATGGAGCCCCAGACCGAGGGTGATTGACCGTCATCTTGAACTTCTTCCATTTTCTAATAATTGCGCCAACAGTTGTTGCCTTCTCACCAAGCTGCTTGCCTATTGTCCTGTAGCCCATCCCAGCCTTGTGCAGGTCCACAATTTTATCCCTGATGTCCTTACACAGCTCTCTGGTCTTGGCCATTGTGGAGATGTTGGAGTCTGTTTGATTGAGTGTGTAGACAGGTGTCTTTTATACAGGTAACAAGTTCAAACAGGTGCAGTTAATACAGGTAATGAGTGGAGAACAGGAAGGCTTCTTAAAGAAAAACGAACAGGTCTGTGAGAGCCGGAATTCTTACTGGTTGGTAGGTGATCAAATACTTATGTCATGCAATAAAATGCAAATTAATTACTTAAAAATCATACAATGTGATTTTCTGGATTTTTGTTTTAGATTCCGTCTCTCACAGTTGAAGTGTACCTATGATAAAAATTACAGACCTCTACATGCTTTGTAAGTAGGAAAACCTGCAAAATCGGCAGTGTATCAAATACTTGTTCTCCCCACTGTACATAACAGTATGCCAGTGGAAGAGAGTAGCAGGTCACCCAACTGGTTTGTGACTTCTATGATTTCCCTTATTAGCTGGTTTGTGACTTCTATGATTTCCGTTAGTAGCCAATTCAATTGCTGTAATTCCGTTACATATTTTTCGGTAATTCCATTACAGATAACAGATTTCATCACAAAATAATTCATAAACAAACTTGATATCAGTAAAAACACTATAACTAATTGGTAGGTCTACCTTGTTACTTCTATTAACTTTCATTATCCTCCCTCTTCATAAGGGAGAGAAATTAGAAAATATCTTAAAGATATGTGGAATTTTAAAGTGGTTGTCCCACTGGCTATCATGTTATTTTTTATTTTTTTATTTCACCTTTATTTAACCAGGTTAGCCAGTTGAGAACAAGTTCTCATTTGCAACTGCGACCTGGCCAAGATAAAGCAAGCAGTGCGATAAAAACAACAACATATAGTCATATATAAAACATAATGTCAAAAATACCACAGAAAATATATATACAGTGTGTGCAAATGTAGCAAGTTATGGAGGTAAGGCAACAAATAGGCCATAGTGCAAAATAATTACAATTGTTATTAACACTGGAATGATAGATGTGCAAGAGATGATGTGCAAATAGAGATACTGGGGTGCAAATGAGCAAAATAAATAACAATAAGGGGATGAGGTTGTTGGGTGAGCTAATTTCAGAAAGGCTGTGTACAGGTGCAGTGATCGGTAAGGTGCTCTGACAACTGATGCTTAAAGTTAGTGAGGGAGATAAGAGTCTCCAGCTTCAGAGATTTTTGCAGTTCGTTCCAGTCATTGGCAGCAGAGAACTGGAAGGAATGGCGGCCAAAGGAGGTGTTGGCTTTGGGGATGACCAGTGAGATATACCTGCTGGAGCGCATACTACGGGTGGGTGTTGCTATGGTGACCAATGAGCTAAGATAAGGCGGAGATTTGCCTAGCAGTGATTTATAGATGGCCTGAAGACAGTGGGTTTGGCGACGAATATGTAGTGAGGACCAGCCAACAAGAGCGTACAGGTCACAGTGGTGGGTAGTATATGGGGCTTTGGTGACAAAACGGATGGCACTGTGATAGACTACATCCAATTTGCTGAGTAGAGTGTTGGAGGCTATTTTGTAAATGACATCGCCGAAGTCAAGGATCGGTAGGATAGTCAGTGTTACGAGGGCATGTTTAGCAGCATGAGTGAAGGAGGCTTTGTTGCGAAATAGGAAGCCGATTCTAGATTTCACTTTGGATTGGAGATGCTTAATGTGAGTCTGGAAGGAGAGTTTACAGTATAACCAGACACCTAGGTATTTGTAGTTGTCCACATACTCTAGGTCAGACCCGTCGAGAGTAGTGATTCTAGTAGGGTGGGCGGGTGCCAGCAGCGTTCGATTGAAGAGCATGCATTTAGTTTTACTAGTGTTTAAGAGCAGTTGGAGGCTACGGAAGGAGTGTTGTATGGCATTGAAGCTCGTTTGGAGGTTTGTTAACACAGTGTCCAATGAAGGGTCAGATGTATACAAAATGGTGTCGTCTGGGTAGAGGTGGATCTGAGAGTCACCAGCAGCAAGAGCGACATCATTGATATACACAGAGAAAAGAGTCGGCCCAAGAATTGAACCCTGTGGCACCCCCAAGTTGCAGCGGAGGGTGTAGAGCTGGTGTGCTTGTTAAAATTCTCGATTATTGTAGATTTATCGGTGGTGATAGTGTTTCCTAGCCTCAGTGCAGTGGGCAGCTGGGGGGAGGTGCTCTTATTCTCCATGGACTTTACAGTGTCCCAAAACTTTTTGGAGTTAGTGCTACAGGATGCAAATTTCTGTTTGAAAAAGCTAGCCTTCGCTTTCCTAACTGCTTGTGTATATTGGTTCCTAACTTCCCTGAAAAGTTGCATATCGCGGGGCCTATTCAATGCTAATGCAGTACGCCATAGGATGTTTTTGTGCTGGTCAAGGGCAGTCAAGTCTGAGGAGAACCAGGGGCTATATCTGTTCTTAGTTCTGAATTTTTTTAATGGGGCATGCTTATTTAAGATTGAGAGGAAAGCACTTTTAAAGAACAACCAGGCATCCTCTACTGACGGAATGAGATTGATATCCATCCAGGATACCTGGGCCAGGTCAATTAGGAAGGCCTGCTCGCTAAAGTGTTTTAGGGAGCGTTTGACAGTGATGAGGGGTGGTCGTTTGACCGCGGACCCGTTACGGATGCAGGCAATAAGGCAGTGATCGCTGAGATCCTGGTTGAAGACAGCGGAGGTGTATTTAGAGGGTAAGTTAGTCAGGATGATATCTATGAGGGTGCCCATGTTTACGGATTTAGGGTTGTACCTGGTAGGTTCCTTGATAATTTGTGTGAGATTGAGGGCATCTAGTTTGGATTGTAGGATGGCCGGGGTGTTAAGCATATCCCAGTTTAGGTCACTGAGCAGTACGAACTCTGAGGATAGATGGGGGGCAATCAATTCACATATGGTGTCCAGGGCACAGCTGGGGGCTGAGGGGGTTCTGTAGCAAGCGGCAACAGTGAGAGACTTATTTCTGGAAAGGTGGATTTTTAGAAGTAGGAGCTCAAACTGTTTGGGCACTGACCTGGATAGTATGATAGAGCTCTGCAGGCTATCTCTACAGTAGATTGCAACTCCACCCCCTTTGGCAGTTCTATCTAGACAGAAAATGTTGTAGTTGGGGATGGACATTTCTGAATTTTTGGTGGCCTTCCTAAGCCAGGATTCAGACACTGCTAGAGCATCAGGGTTGGCGGAGTGTGCTAACGCTGTGAATAACTCAAACTTATGATGTTAACGTGCAGAAAACCAAGGCTTTTACGGTTACAGAAGTCAACAAATGATAACTCCTGGGGAATAGGAGTGATACTGGGGGCTGCAGGGCCTGGGTTAGCCTCTACATCACCAGAGGAACAGAGGAGGACTAGAATAAGGATACGGTTAAAGGCTTTAAGAACTGGTCTTCTAGTGCGTTGGGTACAGAGAATAAAGGGGGCAGATTTCCGGGCGTTGTAGAATAGATTCAGGGCATTATGTACAGACAAGTATATGGAAGGATATGAGTACAGTGGAGGTAAACCTAAGCGTTGGGTAACAATGAAAGAGATAGCATCACTGGAGGCTCCGATTGAGCCGGTCTCGGCGTGTATAGGGGGTGGAACAAAGGAGCTATTTGAGGCAGTTTGAGAATGACTTGGGGTTCTATATTGAAATTGTATAATTACATTTTACATTACATTTTAGTCATTTAGCAGACGCTCTTATCCAGAGCGACTTACAGTTAGTGAGTGCATACATTATAATTTTTTTATACTGGTCCCCCGTGGGAATCAAACCCACAACCCTGGCATTGCAAACGCCATGCTCTACCAACTGAGCTACACCCCTGCCGGCCATTCCCTCCCCTACCCTGGACGACGCTGGGCCAATTGTGCACCGCCCCATTGGTCTCCCGGTCGCGGCCGGGAGAACTAACTGGAACAGCAATAGGCAAGGCATATTGACATGGGAGAGAGGCATAAAGCAATCACAGGTGTTATTAGAGAGATCTAAGGCAACAACTGGTAATGGCGATGAAAGTTTGGGCCGAGGCTAAACAGATAAACAGTACAGGGTACCGTGTAAAGGAACAGTCCAGCAGGCATCAGCTGTGCAGCTGAGTGATCATAAGGTCCAGTGAACAGCAATATGTGAGTCCGAGAGCAGTTCGAATTGGTGCTAAAGCACAGCGAGCAGGAAGCACGGCTGTTGTTTGCGTGTGCTATCGGGCCGGGGCTAGCAGATGGATCTTCATGGTCGTCGCAACGGGAAGCCTGTTGAAACCACAGACGATTACGTCGGCAGACCAGTTGTGATGGATCGGCGGGGCTCCGTGTCGACTCTAGGAGGTCCCGTCCGGTTGACAGAGAGGTAGATAGCCGGGAGATGTGCCTAACTCGAGGCTAGCTCAAGGCTGATTAGCCAACAACAACATAAGGTGAATGCACCAATTTGTAAGTCGCTCTGGATAAAAAGCGTCTGCTAAATGGCATATTATTATTATTATTATTATTATAAATGACATAAATGTAATGTAAATGTAATGTTTTTGGTAATGAAATTACAAGGCAAAATGCAATGTTTCTTAAATTTACACAAGGCAAATAATTTATCCAAAACTAAACATAAGTGTTAATATTAGTTAGCAGGGCTTTTTACTTCAACATGATTGGGTTTTGATGTACAGTATTTCTAATCCCTTTAAAAACTTTTTCTGCTAGATGTTGTCTAAGATCCCTTGTCCATCTGTTTCACCAGAAATCAAAGCCTTTCCTTATTCCACATTTTTAGGATGGAAAATGTTTGTTTGAAAAATGTATATATGCCTCAACTTAAAAAAAAATATAGACTCTTTGCTTTCATTTGACACCCAATTTGACATGCTCCTATGAACTTCACATGTTGGTGCTCATTGGTCCTTTTAGATGGAAATGCCCCTAGGCTAGCTAGTAGTGCTAGCCAGCTTCTTTCGCCAATTAGCCGGTGTGCGACCGTGGCAAAGTTGGTTTGACATGACATTGGATAGCCTATCTCTGGGGTTAGTTAGGGAACGTCAATAAATTAAACAATGTAAATGGGACAATATTTTCATGTTATAATATAATATGCCATTTAGCAGACTCTTTTATCCAAAGCGACTTACAGTCATGCGTGCATACATTTTTACGTATGGGTGGTCCCGGGGATCGAACCCACTACCCTGGCGTTACAAGCGCCATGCTCTACCAATTGAGCTACAAAGGACCACATGTTGCACATCTTTTAGTTGTCTCATTGCATTTTGTCAATATTTGTATATGAATTTCTACAATTTATAGTTTGTTTGAGGTTTTTAATTCATTGAAATTTGGAAATATTGTCCCATGAACATTGTGTAATTTACTAACTAGCCCCATAGGGATATCGAATGTCAAACCAAATTGACCGTGGGCATTACGATCGGGTCGCATGCAGCTGCGCTCCGAATTGATGATTAGTTGGGTGCTGTGGGCATATAGGCAGGATTGAAATAAACCCAACCCAAGGAGAACTGTTACAGTACCCTTCATTACATGACATACCATTATGACCAAAATTATCATATAAAATTTTGACACTAGAATAAAGGTTTCTGATTCATATTGATGCCACATAGGCTGTTTTCAAAATGAGAAGTTGCTTTTTTAGGGGCAGTCGCTCTTTAACCGTTCACACTCAGCTCTCTTTGGGACGCTAATGTTGTTGAGAGCTATTTGTGCTCTGTGTAGCCAAAGCTGTTTGCGTTTATGCACGCTAAAATAATTAATCGGAATGTTAATTGTTGTTTTCTTGGCGGTTGGTTAATTAGCAGTAAGCACTCCGTGGAGCTTTGTGAGTCTCTCACGTTGATACTTTAATTATACTATGATGATCTCTCCTTACACCTCTATCCTTACATCCTTGTAAGTACCTTGTAATAGAAAAATAATTTGCGTTTTCCCTCTTTGGAAAAACAATGTCATTAAAGGTTGGTTTCCCTGAGTTACTGTACATTCAGTCACACACACACACACACACACACACACACACACACACACAGTATGCTGCCTTGCACTCTACTACACCACACCAGTAAATGTATTCTTGTACCTGTGGTGAGACATTTGTAATTTAGTTGAGGAAATTGGCCTGTTTTTGTTTTTATTCTGGTCTATTCAGTGTCATTACTGGATGTCTCTGAATATTCAAGCTTATTCCTACTCCAACTAATGGCCTATTCTCGAGGCTGCTTGCGTACACTGTTTTAATTTGAAGAGAACCGAACCTTGTGAATAATTTAGTAAGAGATACACTGTACCATGGCCGATGTACAGACCAGGGTTGTGTTCATTAGGCACCAAACAAAAGCCAGACCAACACATCGGTTCACCGATAGTATCGGTCGATGTTGGCATTTTTAGGCTTTTACAGATATATTGGTACCAATCTTTAAACCACAGATATAATTTAAAACAAAATGGGGGCTCGTCCGGGATCTTGGTTCCCATGTGTATGGTAGTCGCTTTAATCACCTACTCTGAAGCTCTGCTGTGCCCAGATATTTGAGTGTTCAAGAGACATTTTTGTGGAAGAGTTTCTGCCACTGACATCCACCCAGAGGGGTTATAAGATTGGTGAAATCATTTTGAAAGTTGCATAAACACGCATGCTTATAAAATATAAAATAAATCTGCCATGGACTTTAAGTTGGAAGCATTTGTGAAAAACCATACACGGGAGATGCTAGATAAATGTATGAAGGCAAATCTGCTCATCATTGAGGGTCCTATGGTAGAGTACACCCCGTAGACGTGCAACTGAGGGAGTTAGAACTAAAGTTGGAGCAACAGAAATTCCAGTTAGAGCACAGGGAAAGACAAGAGGAGCGTGCAGCCAAACATTAAAAACTGTGAGAATGCATTTTGATTAAGAGAGATAGATCTGGAAGCACTCTGCATCCAGTCAGGCCATCCTGCACCCTCAGCAGAGTTTGATCTTGGTCGGAACAGCCAGTTTGAGCGGATTGCCACATCCCTAAAATGGCCACGCGATATCTGGTCACTGCTCATCCGAAGTGTTCTGGTAGGAGAAGCTCAGAAAGTGTCAGTGATGGAAAAAGTACCCAATTGTCATACTTGAGTAAAAGTAAGATGCCTTAATAGATAATTACTCAAGTAAAAGTAAAAGTCACTCAGTAAAATACTACTTGAGTAAAAGTCTAAAATTATTTGGTTTTAAATATACGTAAGTATTAAAAGTAAATGTAATTGCTCAAATATACTTACGTTTCAAAAGTAAAAGTATCAATCATTTCAAATTTCTTATATTCAGCAAACCAGATGACACAATGGTATTTTTTTAAATTATAATTTTGGGGATAGCTAGAAGCACACTCCAACACTCAGACATAATTTCCAATGAAGCATTATTGAGTCCGCCAGATCAGAAGCAGTAGGGTTGACCAGGGATGTTCTCTTGATAGGTTTGTGAATTGGACCATTTTCCTGTCCTGCTAAGCATTCAAAATGTAACGAGTACTTTTGGGTGTCAGGGAAAATGTATGTACAAAGTACATTCTTTTCTTTAGAAATGTGTTAAGTAAAAGTTGTCAAAAATGTAAATAGTAAAATAAAGTACAGATACCCCCCCAAAACTACTTAAGTAGTACTTTAAGTATTTTTACTTGAGTACTTTACATCACTGGAAAGTGTACGCCGCTTTATCTCTTGACCGGAGTTCAGATTATGACACTTTAAAGCTGCTCTCCTTCGGGCTTACGTGTTGGTTCCAAAGGCACACAGACAACAGTTCCGTAAATTACGAAAGACAGAATCACAAAGCCATGTTGAATTCGCAAGGAATCAAGCATGTTTTTTTGATCGGTGGTGTGGTTCTCAAGAGGTTAAGGACCTTGAGGTTTTAAAGACACTCATACTTCACCATTTAGTGTAAAAACAAAAGGTGTATATACAGTGCATTCGCAAAGTATTCAGACCCCTTGACTTTTCCACATTTTGTTACGTTACAGCCTTATTTTTTATTTTATATATTTTTTATTTAACCTTTATTTAACTAGGCAAGTCAGTTAAGAACAAATTCTTATTTACAATGACGGCCTACACCGGCCAACCCAGTTGTGATACAGCCTGGAATCGAACCAGGGGGTCTGTAGTGACGCCTCAAGCACTGAGATGCAGTGCCTTAGACCACTGCGCCACTCGAGAGCCCAATTATTCTCAAATTGATTAAATTATTTTTTCCCATCATCAATTTACACACAATACCCCATAATGTCAAAGTGAAAACAGGTTTTTAGAAATTGCAAATGTATTACAAATATAAAACAGAAATACTTTATTTACGTAAGTATTCAGACCCTTTGCAATGAGACTCGAAATTGAGCTCAAGTGCATCCTGTTTCCATTTCTCTTCCTTGAGATTTTTCTACAACAACCTTGAGATTTTTCTACAATTGAATATACCTGTGGTATATTCAATTGATTGGACATGATTTGGAAAGGCACACACCTGTCTATATAAGGTCCCACAGTTGACAGTGCATGTCAGAGCAAAAACCAAGCCATGAGGTTGAAGGAATTGTCCGTAGAGCTCTGAGACAGGATTGTGTCGAGGCACAGATCTGTGGAAGGGTACCAAAAAATGTCTGCAGCATTGAAGGTCCCCAAGAACACATTGGCCTCCATCATTCATAAATGGAAGAAGTTTGGAACCACCAAGACTCTTTATGGTAGAGTGGCCAGGCGGAAGCCACTCCACAGTAAAAGGCACATGACAGCCCGCTTGGAGTTTGCCAAAAGGCACCTAAAGGATTCTCAGACCATGATGAATCCAAGATGTAACTTTTTGGCTTGAATGCCAAGCGTCACGTCTGGAGGAAACCTGGCACCATCCCTACAGTGAAGCATGGTGGTTGCAGCATCATGCTGTGGAGATGTTTTTCAGCAGCAAGGACTGATAGAATAGTCAGGATCAAGGGAAAGATGAATGGAGCAAAGTACAAAGAGATCCTTGATGAAATCCTGCTCCGGAGCGCTATGGACCTGCTCCGGAGCGCGGGACAAATCTCTGAGTGTCCTTGAATAGCCCAACCAGAGCCGGGACTTGAACCCGATCTGGAGAGACCTGAAAATAGCTGTTCAGCGACGCTCCCCATCCAACCTGACAGAGCTTGAGAGGATCTGCGGAGAAGAATGGGAGAAACTCCCCAAATACAGGTGTGCCAAGCTTGTAGTGTCATACCCAGGAAGACTTGAGGCTGTAATCGCTACCAAAGTTGCTTCAACAAAGTTGCTTCAACAAAGTACTGAGTAAAGGGTCTGAATACTTATGTAAATGTGGTGTCATTTTTTCATTTTTAATACATTTGCAAAAATTCAAAAAAACAGTTTTTGCTTTGTCATTATGGGGTATTGTGTGTAGATTGATGAGGGGGAAAAAACTATTGAATCAATTTTAGAATAAGGCTATAATGTAACAAAATTTGGAAAAAGTAAAGGGGTCTGAATACATTCCGAATGCACTGTGTGTATATGTATGTATGTACAGTTGAAGTCGGAAGTTTACATACACCTTAGCCAAACACATTTAAACTCAGTTTTTCACAATTCCTGACATTTTATCCTAGTAAAAATTCCCTGTCTTAGGTCAGTTAGGATCACCACTTTATTTTAAGAATGTGAAATGTCTGAATAATAGTAGAGAGAATGATTTATTTAAGCTTTTTTTTCTTTCATCACATTCCCAGTGGGTCAGAAGTTTACATACACTCAATTAGTATTTGGTAGTATTGCCTTTAAATTGTTTAACTTGGGTCAAACGTTTCAGGTAGCCTTCCACAAGCTTCCCACAATAGGTTTTTGGCCCATTCATCCTGACAGAGCTGGTGTAACTGAGTCAGATTTGTAGGCCTCCTTGCTCGCACATGCTTTTTCAGTTCTGCCCACAAATGTTCTATAGGATTGAGGCCAGGGCTTTGTGATGGCCACTCCAATACCTTGACTTTGTTGTCCTTAAGCCATTTTGCCACAACTTTGGAAGTATGATTGGGGTCATTGTCCACTTGGAAGCCCCATTTGCGACCATGCTTTAACTTCCTGACTGATGTCTTGAGATGTTGCTTCAATATATCCACATAATTTTCCTTCCTCATGATGCCATCTATTTTGTGAAGTGCACCTGCAGCAAAACACCCACACAGCATGATGCTGCCACCCCCGTGCTTCACGGTTAGGATGGTGTTCTTCGGCTTGCAAGTCCCCCTTTTTCCTCCAAACATAACGATAGTCATTATGGCCAAACAGTTCTATTTTTGTTTAATCAGACCAGAGGACATTTCTTCAAAAAGTACAATCTTTGTCCCCATGTGCAGTTGCAAATGTAAGTCTGGCTTTTTTATGGCGGTTTTGGAGCAGTGGCTTCATCCTTGCTGAGCGGCCTAACAGGTTATGTCGATATAGGACTCATTTTACTGTGGTTATAGATACTTTTGTACTTGTTTCCTCCAGCATCTTCACAAGGTCCTTTGCTGTTGTTCTGGGATTGATTTGCACTTTTCGCACCAAAGTACGTTCAGCTCTAGGAGACAGAAAGCATCTCCTTCCTGAGCGGTATGACAACTGCGTGGTCCCATGGTGTTTATACTTGCGTACTATTGTTTGTACAGATGAATGTGGTACCTTCAGGCATTTGGAAAGTGCTCCCAAGGATGAACCAGACTTGTGGAGGTCTACACATTTTTTTCTGAGGTTTTGGCTGATTCCTTTTGATTTTCCCATGATGTCAAGCAAAGAGGCACTGAGTTTGAAGGTAGGCCTTGAAATACATCCACAGGTACACGTCCAATTGACTCAAATTATGTCAATTAGCCTATAAGAAGCTTCTAAAGCCATGACGTCATTTTCTGGAATTTTCCAAGCTGTTTAAAGACACAGTCAACTTAGTGTATGTAAACTTCTGACCCATTGGAATTGTGATACAGTGAATTATAAGTGAAATAATCTGTCTGTAAACAATTGTTGGAAAAATTACTTGTGTCATGCACAAAGTAGATGTCCTAACCGACTTGCCAAAACTATAGTTTGTTAACAAGACATTTGTGGAGTGGTTGAAAAACTAGTTTAATGACTCCATCCTAAATGTATGTAAATTTCCAACTTCAACTGTAGGTTCAGAAACTTTTGTGAAACAGCACAGTAGAAAAATATATGGCAAATAGAAATCAGAACTGTGTGGTATTCAGAGATATATGGGAGGGGTTGCGGGTAGCTGAAGGATGGGGCTGAAGGATGTGGCTGAAAACAAACAAAAGATAACTATTGTAAAAGATACTGTATCCATAAAATGTAGATAGGATGTATAAGCTGGAAGTAGAAGCCTAAGTGGTGTTATATACAGTGGGGAGAACAAGTATTTGATACACTGCCGATTTTGCAGGTTTTCCTACTTACAAAGCATGTAGAGGTGTGTAATTTTTTTTCATAGGTACACTTCAACTGTGAGAGACGGAATCTAAAACGAAAATCCAGAAAATCACATTGTATCACATTAATTTGCATTTTATTGCATGACATAAGTATTTGATACATCAGAAAAGCAGAACTTAATATTTGGTACAGAAACCTTTGTTTGCAATTACAGAGATCATATGTTTCCTGTAGGTCTTGACCAGGTTTGCACACACTGCAGCAGGGATTTTGGCCCCATTTTCTATTGGGTTCAGGTCTGGAGACTGGCTAGGCCACTCCAGGACCTTGAGATGCTTCTTACGGAGCCACTCCTTAGTTGCCCTGGCTGTGTGTTTCGGGTTGTTGTCATGCTGGAAGACCCAGCCACGACCCATCTTCAATGCTCTTACTGAGGGAAGGAGGTTGTTGGCCAAGATCTCGCGATACATGGCCCCATCCATCCTCCCCTCAATACGGTGCAGTCGTCCTGTCCCCTTTGCAGAAAAGCATCCCCAAAGAATGATGTTTCCACCTTGGGATGGTGTTCTTGGGGTTGTACTCATCCTTCTTCTTCCTCCAAACACGGCGAGTGGAGTTTAGACCAAAAAGCTCTATTTTTGTCTCATCAGACCACATGACCTTCTCCCATTCCTCCTCTGGATCATCCAGATGGTCATTGGCAAACTTCAGACGGGCCTGGACATGCGCTGGCTTGAGCAGGGGGACCTTGCATGCGCTGCAGGATTTTAATCCATGACGGCGTAGTGTGTTACTAATGGTTTTCTTTGAGACTGTGGTCCCAGCTCTCTTCAGGTCATTGACCAGGTCCTGCCATGTAGTTCTGGGCTGATCCCTCACCTTCCTCATGATCATTGATGCCCCACAAGATGAGATCTTGCATGGAGCCCCAGACCGAGGGTGATTGACCGTCATCTTGAACTTCTTCCATTTTCTAATAATTGCGCCAACAGATGTTGCCTTCTCACCAAGCTGCTTGCCTATTGTCCTGTAGCCCATCCCAGCCTTGTGCAGGTCTACAATTTTATCCCTGATGTCCTTACACAGCTCTCTGGTCTTGGCCATTGTGGAGAGGTTGGAGTCTGTTTGATTGAGTGTGTGGACAGGTGTCTTTTATACAGGTAACGAGTTCAAACAGGTGCAGTTAATACAGGTAATGAGTGGAGAACAGGAGGGCTTCTTAAAGAAAAACTAACAGGTCTGTGAGAGCCGTAATTCTTACTGGTTGGTAGGTGATCAAATACTTATGTCATGCAATAAAATGCAAATTAATTACTTAAAAATCATACAATGTGATTTTCTGGATTTTTGTTTTAGATTCCGTCTCGCACAGTTGAAGTGTACCTATGATAAAAATTACAGACCTCTACATGCTTTGTAAGTAGGAAAACCTGCAAAATCGGCAGTGTATCAGTCAGTTGTTCTCCCCACTGTATATATATATATATATATATATATATATATATATATATATATATATATATATATATATATATATATATATATATATATATATATATATATATACTCCCAGTCAAAAGTTTGGACACCTACTCATTCAAGGGTTTTTCTTTATTTTTACTATTTTTTACATTGTAGAATAATAGTGAAAACATCAAAAAAACATATGGAATCATGTAGTAACCAGAAAAGTGTTAAACAAACCAAAATATATTTTATATTTGAGATTCTTCAAAGTAGCCACCCTTGATGACAGATTTGCACACTCTTGGCATTCTCTCAACCAGCTTCATGAGGTAGTGACCTGGAATGCATTTCAATTAATAGATGTGCTTTCTTAAAAGTTAATTTGTGGGATTTATTTCCTTCTTAATGGGTTTGAGCCAATCAATTGTATTGTGACAAGATTGCCCTATTTGGTTAAAGACCAAGTCCATATTATGGCAAGAACAGCTCAAATAAGCAAAGAGAAACTACAGTCCATCAATACTTTAAGACATATAGGTAAGTCAATACGGAACATTTCAAGAACTTTCACAGTTTCTTCAAGTGCAGCTGCAAAAACCAACAAGCGCTATGATGAAACTGGCTCTCATGAGGACCGCCACAGGAATGGAAGACCCAGAGTTACCTCTGCTGCAGAGGATAAGTTCATTAGAGTTACCAGCCTCAGAAATTGCAGCCCAAATAAATGCTTCACAGAGTTCAAGTCACAGACACATCTCAACATCAACTGTTCAGAGGGGACTGTGTGAATCAGGCCTTCATGGTCAAATTGCTGCAAAGAAACCACTAAGAAACCACTAATAAAAGACACCAACAAGAAGGAGAAGAGACCTGCTTGGGCCAATTAACATAAGCAATGGACATTAGACCGGTGGAAACCTTTCCTTTGGTCTGGAGTCCAAATTAGAGATTTTTGGTTCCAACCGCTGTGACTTTGTGAGACGTAGTGTGGGTAAATGGGTGATCTCCGCATGTGTAGTTCCCTCCGTAAAACATGGAGGAGGAGGTGTTATGGTGTGGGGGTGCTGTACTGGTGACACTGTCTGTGATTTATTTAGAAATCAAGGCACACTTGACCAGCATGGCTACCACAGCATTCTGCAGCGATACGCCATCCCATCTGGTTTGGGCTTAGTGGGACTATCATTTGTTTTTCAACAGGACAATGACCCAACACACCTCCAGGCTGTGTAAGGGCTATTTTACCAAGAAGGAGAGTGATGGAGTGCTGCATCAGATGACCTGGCCTCCACAATCCACCGACCTCAACCCAATTGAGATGGTTTGGGATGAGTCGGACGGCAGAGTGAAGGAAAAGCCTCCAACAAATGCTCAGCATATGTGGGAACTCCTTCAAGACTGTTGGAAACGCATTCCAGGTGAAGCTGGTTGATAGAATGCCAAGAGTGTGCAAAGCTGTCATCAAGGCAACGGGTGGCTATTTGAAGAATCTCAAATATAAAATATATTTTGATGTGTTTAACACTTTTTTTGATACTACATGATTCCATATGTGTTATTTCATAGTTTTGATGTGTTCACTATTATTCTACAATGTAGAAAATAGTAAAAATAAATAAAAACCTTTGAATGAGTAGGTGTGTCCAAACTTTTGACTGGTACTGTATGTATATTAATAGAAAAGGTGCTTGTTTTAATAAAATTTCACCTGTACAGGTGAGATTTAAGATTGGCTGGCCCAGTGCTCCAGTTGGCTTGAGCAATGTCAAGGGTTAACACCTTAAGTTGGCTCTCCCTATTTGATAAAACAATTATAATAATCCTTTATTGGTTCATCCCTGTTTTCATTTTGCTCCACTTTTTGGTTTGCTTCCTTTCTTTTAAGTTTGGTTTGAGTTTAAATTTTGTTTGCCTCCTCTTGGGCAAATTTTGTGGCCGCTCATGGTGGGTGTCGTTTACGTCCCAGTTGTTGTTGCTAGTCAACTTTCTGTGTCTTTCAGAAGCCCTCCTAGAACCCCACCTGTTTCGTTTTGGTTGTTGTTGGTGACTCTTTGTTAGTTCCTCCTGCTGTTTGAGTGACAATTTTTGGTTTCTTGCTTGGGAACGTAACAAGGATGAAAAAATAAATGTAATTCTAATATGTGCACTTCAGGTGTTTTCAATAAGAAACTCAAATTTTCGTATTAAAATCACATTTTATTTGCCACATGTGCCGAATACAACAGGTGTAGACATTACGGTGAAATGCTTACTTACAGCCCTTAACCAACAATGCATTTATTTTTTAAATAAAAAAGTAAAATAAAACATCAACAAAAAAGTGTTGAGAAAAAAAGAGCAGAAGTAAAATAAAATAACAGTAGGGAGGCTATATACAGCGGGGTACCGGTGCAGAGTCAATGTGAGGGGGCACCGGCTAGTTTTGGTAGTTGAGGTAATATGTACATGTGGGTAGAGTTAAAGTTACTATACATAAATAATTAACAGAGTAGCAGCAGCGTAAAAAGATGGGGTGGGGGTGGGGAGGCAGTGCAAATAGTCTGGGTAGCCATGATTAGCTGTTCAGGAGTCTTATGGCTTGGGGGTAGAAGCTTTTCCATGTCCTAATGAACACTACCCAGTTGACATGATGGGGACACAGCTGGATGCTCATAAAGATAATGCGTTGTTTCCTTCACAATGTTACTGTGTGGGTGAAACAGTGTAGGCCTAATGAACATAGGTAGAAACGATTGACTCCTTCTCAGAGTACATCATGTGTGGGTTGGTTGATGAAATGAATCACATGTGTTCCTGTGTGGCTCAGTTGGTAAGAGGATGTAACTAGCAATGCCGAGGGTGTGTTTCTATTGCCGCAGATGCACGTACTCTAAAAATACATGTTCAAAAAAATGAATGTACTACAACACAGATGTGGAAAATGTTGAGTGGTGTTAAGTACATATAAAGTATAGGCTAGGCAGTAGTATATATTCATAAGGCTATATTCTGTGTCCTGGCTGGCTTCTCCTCAGCCTAGGGCTCCTGCAGCTTCATCAACAACTCCTCTCTCTCTCTCTCTCTCTCTCTCTCTCTCTCTCTCTCTCTCTCTCTCTCTCTCTCTCTCTCTCTCTCTCTCTCTCTCTCTCTCTCTTGCTTTCTCTCTCTCTCTCTCTCTCGCTCTTGCTTTCTCTCTCTTGCTTTCTCTCTCTCTCGCTCTTGCTTTCTCTCTCTTGCTTTCTCTCTCTCTCTTGCTTTCTCTCTCTTGCTTTCTCTCTCTCTCTTGCTTTCTCTCTCTTGCTTTCTCTCTCTCTCTCTCTCTCTCTTGCTTTCTCTCTCGCTCGCTCTCTCTCTCTCTCTCGCTTTCTCTCTCTCTCTCTCTCTCTCTCTCTCTCTTTCTCGCTCTTGCTTTCTCTCTCTCTCGCTCTTGCTTTCTCTCTCTTGCTTTCTCTCTCTCTCTTGCTTTCTCTCTCGCTCTCTCTCTCTCTCTCGCTTTCTCTCTCTTGCTTTCTCTCTCTCGCTTTCTCTTTCTTGCTTTCTCTCTCTCTCTCTTGCTTTCTCTCTCGCTCTCTCGCTTTCTCTCTCTCGCTTTCTCTCTCTCTCTCTCTCTCTCTCTCTCTCTCTCTCTCTCTCTCTCTCTCTCTCTCTCTCTCTCTCTCTCTCTCTCTCTCTCTCTCTCTCTCTCTCGCTCTCTGTGTGTGTGTGTCTGAGCCTCGGATGGCTACTTTAGACAATACAGGAAATGTGACTCTTCAGCTCTATCTGGTAATTACATTTAGATCTGAAGCTGTTAGGAGCCACAACACACACACACACACACAGCAGCCTGCTAATGTCAAATTGACCATTCTAGAAATATATTCTCCAAACTGCTGTTTTGATCCTCAGTATTGATTTGGAATCCTCATGCGAAGGCCCCTTTTGCCTTGAATCAATAGCGTTAAATTTGGATATAGGCTCTCCATGGTCTAATTGCAAACTTTCATAGATTAATCGTGGTGCACACAAACTGCGTACTATCAGAAACTCAACACACACACACACACACACACACACACACACACACACACACACACACACACACAGGAAAGAGCTTCCTACCTGAGGGGACTGTTAAATCTTCTGCTAACGAAAATTTCTGCTACGATGGGCTCCAATTATGTTTCATTAGGCAGGTTCCTCTATACTGAGCAGAGTCGTGACTATAAAGTCCTTGGGCCAAAATATATATTTGGTGCACATTTCTGTCAACCAGTCTAAATGGTTTGACTTGCCTAGTTAAGTAAAGGTTAAATAAAAAAAAATAAAAAAAATAATTGTCAGGCTTTCAGTGACTTCAGTGTCTCATTTTGATTTGTGATATATATTTTTTCTCTTGTTCTTTGTAGTTCCTGCCTACATTGCCACCAGCAGCTCAAGACAAGGCTCCCAGGTAAGGATATTTTTTTTGCTTCATTGCGTCATGATGCCACAATTATGCTAATTTCACTCCAACTTTATTTGAGTGCCTGTTGCTAATTTGGGCTGATTGGTATGCTTCTCATGTTTCTACCGGTTCCCTCATCAACCCCTATTAAAGGATTTGATTTCTTCAGCAACCTGAATCAAACCCCAAGCTTTTCTGTTCTCTATCAACCGCTTGATCAATGGCCTCCTGGTCAAATCCCCGCTATCGCTACAAATCCATACCCTTTTTTATCTCTTCTCTTTCTCGCCCTCAAGTAGGGGCTCCTTTACTGTTGCTGTTGCTGTTCTTTTCCTTTTTTGTTTTCAATCAGTCCTGCGTACTCACCTCTCAATAAATAATGAGGGTGTTCAGTCACTATAATTGTTATCGGTGTGAGGGGAACGCTGACAGAAGCGCTTATGGCGGAGCTGCTTAGCTTCACACGCTCCGCTCCGAAATTCTCTCTTTGTTTACCTCCTGTCAGCAGTTTCTGCCTCCCCTCTTCTCCACATCCTCCCCATTGTGTCCTCCCCCACATACGTTCACAGTTTCTGTATCATATTTTTTCATTTGGCTTTTGTCAGTTTAAAACAGTGCCAGGCAGAGAAAAAAATCACAAGGCGTAAGAAACTACAGTGGAATCTAAAGGAGGGAGACTGTACCCATCTAAAGGAGGGAGACTGTACCCATTGCCTCTCGTTTACGCTTGCCTCTGCGGCTCGAGCTGCTGTCACAGCCAACAGACAGACTTTAACCACTGCTTTAAACTTCAAAGGATCTTTATTTGACTCCAAACTTTGTTTGCTTTGTGAATCCATTTCACTAACCACGTTTCCATCCACAGTTTTTATTCGAGTAAAGTCCTTCCATCTAAAACAAAATGTGATGGAAACAGGAAGTGTTGGTACAATTTGATAAATGCCAACAGAATATTTGTTTGTTCGACATGGTGGGATCATTTTGTGTCGGTAAATTTAATTATGGGAGAAATGGAGGTGGAAACACCTTTATGCGCAACAATCTATATACTGTATACTGAACAAAAATAAAAAGGAATCGTGTACAGATCCTTGTGACATGGGGTCGTGCATTATCATGCTGAAACATGAGGTAATGGCGGCGGATGAATGGCACGACAATGGGCCTCAGGATCTCGTCACGGTATCTCTGTGCATTCAAATTGCCATCAGTAAAAGGCAATTGTGTTCGTTGTCCGTAGCTTATGCCTGCCCATACCATAACCCCATCGCCACCATGGGGCCCTCTGTTCACAATGTTGACATCAGTAAACCGATCGCCCACATGACGCCATACATGTTGTCTGCGGTTGTAAGGCCGGTTGGACATACTGCCAAATTATCTAAAACGATGTTGGAGGTGGCTTATGGTGGAGAAATTAACATTCAATTCTCTGCAACCAGCTCTGGTGGACATTCCTGCAGTCAGCATGCCAATTGCACGCTCCCTCAAAACTTGACATCTGTGGCATTGTGTTGTGTGACAAAGGTGGCCTTTTATTGTCCCCAGCACAAGGTGCACCTGTGTAATGATCATGCTGTTTAATCAGCTTCTTGATATGCCACACCTGTCAGGTGGATTGATTATATTGGCAAAGGAGAAATGTTAATTAACAGGGATGTAAACAAATTTGTGCACACAATTTGAGAGATACGTTTTTTTGTGCATATGGAAAACAAATATTTTTATTTATTTTTTAGCTCATGAAACATGGGACTTTACAGTCGTGGTCAAAAGTTTTGAGAATGACACAAGTATTGGTCTTCACAAAGTTTGCTGCTTCAGTGTTTTTAGATATTTTTGTCAGATGTTACTATGGTATACTGAAGTATAATTACAAGCATTGCATAAGTGTCAAAGGCTTTTATTGACAATTACATTAAGTTTATGCAAAGAGTCAATATTTGCAGTGTTGACCCTTCCTTTTCAAGACCTCTGCAATCCACACTGGCATGCTATCAATTAACTTCTGGGCCACATCCTGACTGATGGCAGCCCATTCTTGCATAAGCAATGCTTGGAGTTTGTCAGAATTTGTGGGGTTTTGTTTGTCCACCCGCCTCTTGAGGATTGACCACAAGTTCTCAATGGCCTTATGGCAAGGTGCTCCATCATGCTGGAAAAGGCATTGGTCGTCACCAAACTGTTTTTGATGGTTGGGAGAAGTTGCTCTCTGAGGATGTGTTGGTACCATTCTTTATTCATGGCTGTGTTCTTAGGCAAAATTGTGAGTGAGCCCACTCCCTTGGCTGAGAAGCAACCCCACACATGAATGGTCTCAGGATGCTTTACTGTTGGCATGACACAGGACTGATGGTAGCGCTCACCTTGTCTTCTCCGGACAAGGTGTTTTCCGGATGCCCCAAACAATCGGAAAGGGGATTCAACAGAGGAAATGACTTTATCCCAGTCCTCAGCAGTCCAATCCCTGTACCTTTTGCAAAATATCAGTCTGTCCCTGATGTTTTTCCTGGAGAGAAGGGGCTTCTTTGCTGCGCTTCTTGACACCAGGCCATCCACCAAATATTTTCGCCTCACTGTGCGTGCAGATGCACTCACACCTGCCTGCTGCCATTCCTGAGCAAGCTCTGCACTGGTGGTGCCCCTTTTCCCACAGCTGAATCAATTTTAGGAGACGGTCCTGGCGCTTGCTGGACTTTCTTGGGCGCCCTGACGCCTTCTTCACAATAATTGAACCTCTCTCCTTGAAGTTCTTGATGATCCGATAAATGGTTGATTTAGGTGCAATCTTACTAGCAGCAATATCCTTGCATGTGAAGCCCTTTTTTGTGCAAAGCAATGATGACGGCACGTATTTCCTTGCAGGTATCCATGGTTAACAGAGGAAGAACAATGATTTCAAGCACCACCCTCCTTTTAAAGCTTCCAGTCTGTTATTGTAACTCAATCAGCATGACAGAGAGATCTCCAGCCTTGTCCTCGTCAACACTCTCACCTGTGTTAACGAGAGAATCACTGACATGATGTCAGCTGGTCCTCTTGAGGATTGACCACAAGTTCTCAATGGCCTTATGGCAAGGTGCTCCATCATGCTGGAAAAGGCATTGGTCGTCACCAAACTGTTTTTGATGGTTGGGAGAAGTTGCTCTCGGAGGATGTGTTGGTACCATTCTTTATTCATGGCTGTGTTCTTAGGCAAAATTGTGAGTGAGCCCACTCCCTTGGCTGAGAAGCAACCCCACACATGAATGGTCTCAGGATGCTTTACTGTTGGCATGACACAGGACTGATGGTAGCGCTCACCTTGTCTTCTCCGGACAAGGTGTTTTCCGGATGCCCCAAACAATCGGAAAGGGGATTCAACAGAGGAAATGACTTTATCCCAGTCCTCAGCAGTCCAATCCCTGTACCTTTTGCAAAATATCAGTCTGTCCCTGATGTTTTTCCTGGAGAGAAGGGGCTTCTTTGCTGCGCTTCTTGACACCAGGCCATCCACCAAATATTTTCGCCTCACTGTGCGTGCAGATGCACTCACACCTGCCTGCTGCCATTCCTGAGCAAGCTCTGCACTGGTGGTGCCCCTTTTCCCACAGCTGAATCAATTTTAGGAGACGGTCCTGGCGCTTGCTGGACTTTCTTGGGCGCCCTGACGCCTTCTTCACAATAATTGAACCTCTCTCCTTGAAGTTCTTGATGATCCGATAAATGGTTGATTTAGGTGCAATCTTACTAGCAGCAATATCCTTGCATGTGAAGCCCTTTTTTGTGCAAAGCAATGATGACGGCACGTATTTCCTTGCAGGTAACCATGGTTAACAGAGGAAGAACAATGATTTCAAGCACCACCCTCCTTTTAAAGCTTCCAGTCTGTTATTGTAACTCAATCAGCATGACAGAGAGATCTCCAGCCTTGTCCTCGTCAACACTCTCACCTGTGTTAACGAGAGAATCACTGACATGATGTCAGCTGGTCCTCTTGAGGATTGACCACAAGTTCTCAATGGCCTTATGGCAAGGTGCTCCATCATGCTGGAAAAGGCATTGGTCGTCACCAAACTGTTTTTGATGGTTGGGAGAAGTTGCTCTCGGAGGATGTGTTGGTACCATTCTTTATTCATGGCTGTGTTCTTAGGCAAAATTGTGAGTGAGCCCACTCCCTTGGCTGAGAAGCAACCCCACACATGAATGGTCTCAGGATGCTTTACTGTTGGCATGACACAGGACTGATGGTAGCGCTCACCTTGTCTTCTCCGGACAAGGTGTTTTCCGGATGCCCCAAACAATCGGAAAGGGGATTCAACAGAGGAAATGACTTTATCCCAGTCCTCAGCAGTCCAATCCCTGTACCTTTTGCAAAATATCAGTCTGTCCCTGATGTTTTTCCTGGAGAGAAGGGGCTTCTTTGCTGCGCTTCTTGACACCAGGCCATCCACCAAATATTTTCGCCTCACTGTGCGTGCAGATGCACTCACACCTGCCTGCTGCCATTCCTGAGCAAGCTCTGCACTGGTGGTGCCCCTTTTCCCACAGCTGAATCAATTTTAGGAGACGGTCCTGGCGCTTGCTGGACTTTCTTGGGCGCCCTGACGCCTTCTTCACAATAATTGAACCTCTCTCCTTGAAGTTCTTGATGATCCGATAAATGGTTGATTTAGGTGCAATCTTACTAGCAGCAATATCCTTGCATGTGAAGCCCTTTTTTGTGCAAAGCAATGATGACGGCACGTATTTCCTTGCAGGTAACCATGGTTAACAGAGGAATAACAATGATTTCAAGCACCACCCTCCTTTTAAAGCTTCCAGTCTGTTATTGTAACTCAATCAGCATGACAGAGAGATCTCCAGCCTTGTCCTCGTCAACACTCTCACCTGTGTTAACGAGAGAATCACTGACATGATGTCAGCTGGTCCTCTTGAGGATTGACCACAAGTTCTCAATGGCCTTATGGCAAGGTGCTCCATCATGCTGGAAAAGGCATTGGTCGTCACCAAACTGTTTTTGATGGTTGGGAGAAGTTGCTCTCGGAGGATGTGTTGGTACCATTCTTTATTCATGGCTGTGTTCTTAGGCAAAATTGTGAGTGAGCCCACTCCCTTGGCTGAGAAGCAACCCCACACATGAATGGTCTCAGGATGCTTTACTGTTGGCATGACACAGGACTGATGGTAGCGCTCACCTTGTCTTCTCCGGACAAGGTGTTTTCCGGATGCCCCAAACAATCGGAAAGGGGATTCAACAGAGGAAATGACTTTATCCCAGTCCTCAGCAGTCCAATCCCTGTACCTTTTGCAAAATATCAGTCTGTCCCTGATGTTTTTCCTGGAGAGAAGGGGCTTCTTTGCTGCGCTTCTTGACACCAGGCCATCCACCAAATATTTTCGCCTCACTGTGCGTGCAGATGCACTCACACCTGCCTGCTGCCATTCCTGAGCAAGCTCTGCACTGGTGGTGCCCCTTTTCCCACAGCTGAATCAATTTTAGGAGACGGTCCTGGCGCTTGCTGGACTTTCTTGGGCGCCCTGACGCCTTCTTCACAATAATTGAACCTCTCTCCTTGAAGTTCTTGATGATCCGATAAATGGTTGATTTAGGTGCAATCTTACTAGCAGCAATATCCTTGCATGTGAAGCCCTTTTTTGTGCAAAGCAATGATGACGGCACGTATTTCCTTGCAGGTAACCATGGTTAACAGAGGAAGAACAATGATTTCAAGCACCACCCTCCTTTTAAAGCTTCCAGTCTGTTATTGTAACTCAATCAGCATGACAGAGAGATCTCCAGCCTTGTCCTCGTCAACACTCTCACCTGTGTTAACGAGAGAATCACTGACATGATGTCAGCTGGTCCTTTTGTGGCAGGGCTGAAATGCAGTGGACATGTTTTTTTGGGATTAAGTTCATTTTCATGGCAAAGACGGACTTTGCAATTAGTTGCAATTCATCTGATCACTCTTCATAACATTCTGGAGTATATGCAAATTGCCATCATAAAAACTGAGGCAGCAGACTTTGTGAAAATTAATATTTGTGTCATTCTCAAAACTTTTGACCACGACTGTACATGTTGCATTTATATTTTTGTTCAGTGTAATAACCATCATATCGAAATAAACTTGAAGTTAAGCGATGATATGGTGTGTGGTCCTCCCGCTACGACTTGGGAAAGCATGTAGTTTATTAGTCTATAGATGAAATAAGTTATGAGGAACTTCATGGGGTGGTGAAAGTGCCCGGTGATGAGCTTGATGCTGCTTTCCAATAAATATCAAGGGTCTTATTCTGGTGACATGATTAGTGATGTTTGACTGCCATTTGACAAATAAAAATATTCTCGCTTTAGTTTACCTGCACTGTATCTGCGAGTTGTTGGCTAGAGCACAGATTTCAAGACCAGAGTAGGCACATTTGCTATTTAACGCAGATCGGTAGAGTTGAAAATGTGATGGAAACACATTGAACTTTAGAGTTTTATTCGGTACATATAAATTTAAGCGAAAAATGAAATGTTATATGCACTACGTCATCACACACATTTTCTTAATGCAGATTTTAGAATATTCACATGAATATCTGTCGCCAATTGGATGGAAACCTAGCTACTGATGTATTTCCATTCCTGTGCATCCAACTCATATATTTTTCAAGCGTGCACGCACGTGTGTAGACGCACATGCGCATTAGGGATGGGCGGTATTCAAATCAAATCAAATGTTATGTCACATGCTCCGAATACAACTGGTGTAGACCTTACCGTGAAATTCTTACTTACAAGCCCTTAACCAACAATGCAGTTCAAGAAATAGAGTTCAGAAAATATTTACTAAATAAACTAAAGTAAAAGATTAAATATAAAGTAACACAATAAAATAACAATAACGAGGCTATATACAGGGGGTACCGGTACAGAGTCGATGTGTGGGGGTACAGATTAGTCGAGGGAATTTGTACACGAAGGTAGGGGTAAAGTGACTATGCATAGATAATAAACAGCGAGTAGCAGCAGTGTAAAAACAAAGGGGGGATCAATGTAAATAGCCCGGGTGGCCATTTGATTAATTGTTCAGCAGTCTTATGGCTTGGGGGTAAAAGCTGTTAAGGAGTCTTTTGGACCTAGACTTGGCGCTCCAGTACCGCTTGCCGTGCGGTAGCAGAGAGAACAGTCTATGACTTGGGTGACGGGAGTCTTTGACAATTTTGGGGGTCTTCCTCTGACACCGCCTAGTATAGAGGTCCTGGATTTTACCCCCAAGGCAAGCAACACTGAAGCATGCATGAGAGCACCAGCTGTTCCGGACGACTATGTGATCACGCTCTCCGTAGCCGATGTGAGTAAGACTTTTAAGCAGGTCAACATTCACAAGGCCGCAGGGCCAGACGGATTACCAGGACGTGTACTCCGAGCATGTGCTGACCAACTGGCAAGTGTCTTCACTGACATTTTCAACATGTCCCTGACTGAGTCTGTAATACCAACATGTTTCAAGCAGACCACCATAGTCCCCGTGCCCAAGAACTCTAAGATAACCTGCCTAAATGACTACCGACCCGTGGCACTGACGTCTGTAGCCATGAAGTGCTTTGAAAGACTGGTCATGGCTCACATCAACAGCATAATCCCAGAAACCCTAGACCCACTCCAATTTGCATACCGCCCCAACAGATCCACAGATGATGCAATCTCTATCGCACTCCACACTGCCCTTTCCCACCTGGACAAGAGGAACACCTACGTGAGAATGCTATTCATTGACTACAGCTCAGCATTCAACACCATAGTGCCCTCAAAGCTCATCACTAAGCTAAGGATCCTGGGACTAAACACCTCCCTCTGCAACTGGATCCTGGACTTCCTGACGGGCCGCCCCCAGGTGGTAAGGGTAGGTAACAACACATCTGCCACACTGATCCTCAACACGGGGGCCCCTCAGGGGTGCGTGCTCAGTCCCCTCCTGTACTCTCTGTTCACCCATGACTGCATGGCCAGGCACGACTCCAACACCATCATTAAGTTTGCCGACGACACAACAGTGGTAGGCCTGATCACCGACAACGATGAGACAGCCTATAGGGAGGAGGTCAGAGATCTGGCCGTGTGGTGCCAGGACAACAACCTCTCCCTCAACGTGACCAAGACAAAGGAGATGATTGTGGACTACAGGAAAAAAAAGAGGACTGAGCACGCCCCCATTCTCATCGACGGGGCTGTAGTGGAACAGGTTGAGAGCTTCAAGTTCCTTGGTGTCCACATCACCAACGAACTATCATGGTCC
Organism: Coregonus lavaretus; assembly: GCF_964263955.1. NCBI lineage: Eukaryota > Metazoa > Chordata > Actinopteri > Salmoniformes > Salmonidae > Coregonus > Coregonus lavaretus. The sequence goes on along the minus strand of NC_140013.1, from coordinate 2,718,821 downwards.
AAACACACCAAGACAGTCGTGAAGAGGGCACGACAAAGCCTATTCCCCCTCAGGAGACTAAAAAGATTTGGCATGGGTCCTCAGATCCTCAAAAAATTCTACAGCTGCACCATCGAGAGCATCCTGACTGGTTGCATCACCGCCTGGTATGGCAACTGCTTGGCCTCTGACCGCAAGGCACTACAGAGGGTAGTGCGTACGGCCCAGTACATCACTGGGGCAAAGCTCCCTGCCATCCAGGACCTCTATACCAGGCGGTGTCAGAGGAAGGCCCTCAAAATTGTCAAAGACTCCAGTCACCCTAGTCATAGACTGTTCTCTCTGCTACCGCACGGCAAGCGGTACCGGAGTGCCAAGTCTAGGTCCAAAAGACTTCTCAACAGCTTCTACCCCCAAGCCATAAGACTCCTGAACAGCTAATCATGGCTACCCGGACTATTTGCACTGCCCCCCCACCCCATCCTTTTTACGCTGCTGCTACTCTGTTAAGTATTTATGCATAGTCACTTTAACTCTACCCACATGTACATATTGCCTCAACTGCCTCAACTGGCCGGTGCCCCCGCACATTGACTATGCAACGGTACCCCCCTGTATATATAGCCTCCCTACTGTCACTTTATTCTATTGTATATATAGCCTCCCTACTGTCACTTTATTTTTTACTTCTGCTCTTTTTTTCTCAACACTTTTTTGTTGTTGTTTTATTCTTACTTTTTTGTTTAAAATAAATGCACTGTTGGTTAAGGGCTGTAAGTAAGCATTTCACTGTAATGTCTACACCTGTTGTATTCGGCGCATGTGACCAATAAAATGTGATTTGATTTGATTTGAGGTCCTGGATGGCAGGAAGCTTAGCCCCAGTAATGTACTAGGCCATACGCACTACCCTGTGTAGCGCCTTACGGTCGGATGCCGAGCAGTTGGGATGGAAGAACCTTCCAGAAGGACAGTCATCTCATCTCTGCAGCACTCCACTAATCAGGCCTTTATGGTAGAGTGGCCAGACGGAAGCCACTCCTCAGTAAAAGGAACGACAGCCTGCTTGGAGTTTACCAAAAGGCCCCTAAAAGACTCTCAGACCATGAGAAACAAGATTTTCTGGTCTGATGAAACCAAGATTGAACTCTTTGGTCTGAATGTCAAGCGTCATGTCTGGAGGAAACTTGGCACCATCCCTACGGTGAAGCATGGCGGTGGCAGCATCATACTGTGGGGATGTTCTTCAGCGGCAGGGACTGGGAGACTAGTCAGGTTTGAGGGAAAGATGAATGGATGAAAGTACAGAGAGATCCTTGATGAAAACCTGCTCCCGAGTGTTCATGACCTCAGACTGGGGCGAAGGTTTACCTTCCAACAGGGCAACGACCCTAATCACACAGCCAAGACAATGCAGGAGGGGCTTCGGGACAAGTCTCTGAATATCCTTGAGTGGCCCTGTCAGAGCCCGGACTTGAACCCGATCAAACATCTCTGGAGAAACCTGAAAATAGCTGCGCGGTGACGCTCCCCATCCAACCTGACAGAGCTTGAGTGGATCTGCAGAGAAGAATGGGAGAAACTCCCCAAATACAGGTATTCCAAGCTTGTAGCGTCATACCCAAGAAGACTCAAGGCTGTAATCGCTGCCAAAGGTGCTTCAGCATAGTACTGAGTAAAGGGTCTGAATACTTATGTTAAATATGGTACACTTGTCATAATTAGGTTTTATTCCAGAGAGGCTAGAAAAGTGATCAAGATCTTCAATTCAAGGTGTAGCGTTTATATTACGTTTAAATGTTTTGTTGCAAGTTCAACTAGTCAGAATTCAGGCAAAATGCTGTATACAACATGGACTGTGTTAGGATATAAAAATGGATGTCTGTGTATGTATATGTCTGTGAAAATTTGCTTTTGTTTACAACGTCATTGTAGTCACATTATTCGTGTTGAGCAACAGCTGTCCCGATTTCGGGACACCCATCCAGTAGAGGTTAATAGCTAGCATTTCGATGGCCATCATACATAGATATGGAGACAACGGACAGCGTTGTTTTACTCCTCTTAAAAGCTCAATACTTTCTGAGAAGTAACCATTATTTACTATTTTACACCTGGGGTTGCTGTACATAACTTTTAACCCATTGTATAAGAGATTCACCGAAATTAAAGTAATCCAAGCATTTATATATACATTCTAGTCGTACTTTATCAAACGCCTTTTCGAAATCTGCTATAATGTTCCATTGTTTCAAGTAATTGTTGTATATTATCTCCAATTTATCGTCCGTTTAAAAAACCTGTCTGATCAGGATGAACAATATCTGCTAAAACCTTTTTTATTCCATGTACTATGCATTTCGCCAGGAATTTCGCATTACAACATTGAAGTGTAAGAGGCCTCCAGTTTTTTAAATGGACTGGATCTTTATACTTACCACCTGGGTCCTGTTTCAGTAGTAATGAAATCAGACCTTGTTGAGTACCTGAAAGTCTACCATTTTTATAGGAGTAATTAAAACGTACTAATAATGGATCTTTGAGTACATCAGAAAAGGTCTGATATACCTCTACTGGTATACCATCAAACCCTGGTTTTTTTCCAGACTGAACATATTTAATTGCCTCAAAGTTCCTCCTCTGTAAGTTGGCCTTCATTTGTTAATTTTACATTATTATTATTATTAGAAAATAAATCCTTACAGTTAACATCATTCAGTGGAGATGGAGGAGACTGAAAATAAAACATATTCTTAAAATATTTTGCTTCCTCTTTAAAATATCATTTGGTGAATCATGAATGACTCCATCATTTGTATCAAGTTTCTTAAAATTATTTTTGGTAGCAAAGAAAAAGCCATACCTCAGACTGGCCAATAAAAAGAAAAGATTAAGATGGGTGGTCTGAGATATGGCTTTTTCTTTGCAACTCTGCCTAGAAGGTCAGCATCCCGGAGTCGCCTCTTCACTGTTGACGTTGAGACTGGTGTTTTTCGGGTACTATTTAATGAAGCTGCCAGTTGAGGACCTCTGAGGCGCCTGTTTCTCAAACTAGACACTCTAATGTATTTGTCCTCTTGCTCAGTTGTGCACCGGGGCCTCCCACTCCTCTTTCTATTCTGGTTAGAAACAATTTGCGCTGTTCTGTGAAGGGAGTAGTACACAGTGTTGTACGAGATCTTCAGCTTCTTGGCAATTTCTCACATGGAATAGCCTTCATTTCTCAGAACAAGAATAGGCTGACGAGTTTCAGAAGAAAGTTATTTGGTTCTGGCCATTTTGAGCCTGTAATCGAACCCACAATTGCTGAAGCTCCAGATACTCAACTAGTCTCAAGAAGGCCAGTTTTATTGCTTCTTTAATCAGCACAACAGTTTTCAGCTGTGCTAACATAATTGCAAAAGGGTTTTCTAATGATCAATTAGCCTTTTAAAATGATAAACTTGGATTAGCAAACACAATGTGCCATTGGAACACAGGACTGATGGTTGCTGATAATGGGCCTCTGTATGCCTATGTAGATATTCCATAAAAAATGTGCAGTTTCCAGCTACAATAGCCATTTACAACATTAACAATGTCTACACTGTATTTCTGATCAATTTGATGTTATTTTAATGGACAAAAAAATTGCTTTTCTTTCGAAAACAAGGACATTTCTAAGTGACCCCAAACTTTTGAACGGTAGTGTATATAAGTTATATATCAATAACAGTCACTTATTAAATAATTACCTCTTATTAGTCCCATTCTGAACACAAATTGGCTTAATTATTTATTCACTAACTAACTAAATAATAACACAATACAAACACACACACACATAGGTTATTGATTACTAATGTAATACAATGAAAACAGGTCCCTAGTGGACTGGACAAACAATAGCATGAATGCTTGGAAGGAAGAGATAGTTTGAATCTCTATCGTTGATACTTTGGAAACTACGCTCATGGAAATACAAATGTTTAGCACCCGCTCATTCGGATTAGAAATGCAACATGTATTTACGTGTAGCTGTCCTCGATAGTTGAGTTGATGGTGTAGGACTCTGGTTTGCCCACCAGAGATCCCAATGTCCTTGGTAGAGTTTCTGGTTGTAGTGGTGGTTAGAATGGATACTTCAGCGTACCCTGTAGTTCGTAGAGATCTGTTCGAATTGATACTTCAGATGTACCAACGGTTGTCTGAGAGGGATTGTCCTTCCCAACTCGTGTCTTTAGTGAATGTTCTCTAGACGACTATACATGCCAGCTGCAGACTGAAATGATAAGGTCTAGTGCGTTGTCTTCTTCTTCACCTCATGTAGAGGTTGAGAGTTTCAGTTTCTCCATATTCAAACGTGCAGTCGCCACTCTCATGTTTTCTGGTCTCTCTGGTCTAACCATTTTGTAGCGTTTAGCTCACGCTTCACGTATGCTGGTCTGTAGAGTGTCAACCATTTTAAGCCGTGTGGCTTCCTGGTCTAACCGTTTTAAGCCGTTTAGCTTCAGCTTCACGCTTCCTGGTCTGGTAGAAATTCAACCATTTGCAACATCCGGCTTATACCGTAATTTGCTTGGTCTGAGGGGAATTTCGTCATGAGGGGTTTTATACTTGAGTAGAAAAGGGGCGTTTCATCATGTTTGTGCTCATCTGGGCGAGGCCACTGACTGAGAACAAATCAATAAGGAAAACAATAATGTAATCTAGAATGCTAAATTCACATTGTTATCTTCACAAAAGTATTATTATACTTAATATTTCGTTTTATACCACAATTAGATGCAAACCTCGTAACTGGGAAGTGTACACCCCCGGAGATACAGTTATGTTGTTCCACCATCTTTAATGACATCACAACATAGTAACGAATTTACATGATTGTTCTTTAAGTCCCCACTGACCATTTCCCACATTTTTGAAGTAGGAATATTGTTTCATTATCCACTTTTGGATGTTGGAGTCTTGGCGGGAAGACTTCCTTTGTTCCACAGGGAAATTCCCTCTCCCAATACTGCATGGCATGGAAAATAATGTTTCTTCAAGGAATTTATGACCGGTCATAAAACTGGCCCCCAGGAAAGGGGGTGTTCAAACCTTTGCCCAGCCGGCATCTTTGATCCTCAACCCATGAGGGCAAGTCATGACAATACCCAAGTTTCAATTATACTTACCACAACCAATGTTTGTTAACTTACTATCAAAAAGCACCATGATGATTAAGTGTCCATATAGCAGTACCATAATATTTGCCCTGTTAAGCATACTGTAGCTGAAACTGTGTAAACCTCCAATTGTCCTAATATTCCACCCACTAAAACCTCCCCCCATATCTAGGATGTCTGTTGTCACTAAGACCTAAGAGAACTAACCAAATAACATGGGAAACTGTCAGAAAAATACAATAATAATAAAATAATAATATATATTATAATGAAATAATAAATTATATTATTAATAATATAATAACAATAATAGTTTGATGCTCATATTAAGAAAGTCCTAACAAAGGCTATAAACATGTCAGCCCAGTCTGCTCAGTTCACTGGATCCAATTGTTAGAAAAAAAATTAACAATTAAGAGAAGAATGCCTATAAATATCGCAAGACCAGTTCTTCATGTCCATTGCCTATCGGCAGAGAGACATATTTCATGTAGTCCTTATTATATCCTGTTTTATTCTGACAAAAATGAAGAAGGAAAAAGGAACATGCATTCTAACAGCCGCTAGTGACTGCCAGTAAAAATGTTTCTTAGGAATCACACTACCCATAAAGGGATAAATAAGTTTAACTTACAATCGACCCTGACACAGCCATGGCACGATAGCAAAGAAGACATGCAGTACTGACAATTCAGAGCGAGTAAACCTGTAAATCCAACCCTCTCTCCACCCACCCACATTTTGTTTTTATAACGTGTTTTTATATAATACACGTTTGTATTTGTAATTTACTGCCTGTGCAATCTTCAAATTAAATAAATAAGCAAACAAAACTACTTCAGCAGGAGGTAACTCATTCACAGCCAAGTTGTAATCTTCGAGTACTTGAACGTTTGGTTGTTTACGTACAATTTATCGACCACTAGATTAACATTCTGCTTCTCTGCTTGGAGCCTTTTGAAAGTGGGTTACAGGGCACGTCGTCTCTCCACTATTTAATGGGGAAATTGTTCATTAATAGAGAACAGGGTGTTCTTCAGCTCCCTACCCTGTTGTAACAAGGCAATCTTCATTTTGTAGTGAGTTAGCATAGGTGAGTGGTGGCGTTCAGATTGAACACGGGTGGGCAAGAAAAATCCATCCCTACTCTATGTGAATCAGTGGAGGCTACTGAAGGGAGGACAGCTCATAATAATGTCTGGAACGGAGTGAATGGAATGGTTTAATGTATTTGATACCATTCCACTTATTCCGCTGCAGCCATTACCACGAGCCTTTCCTCCCCAATTAAGGTGCCACCAACTTCCTGTGATGTGAACAGGCCCCTGGCCAGTCACAGGTAAAGATCTGAAGGAAGGAAGTAGGGGTCGCATCCCAAATGCCACCCTATTCCCTACATAGTGCACTACGGGCCACTACAGAGTCCTATGGGCCCTGGTCAAAAGTAGTGCACTATATAGGGAATAGGGTGCAATTTGGGATAAACCCTAGGTCTCAGCATCAGCAGGTGTCCTTGATTGGATAGCACTTATTAACCAGGCTCTGGAAGACGTGGCTGTCAGCTGACTCGCCACTAACCCCAATTTCAAAAATATTGAAATATGGAACTACTTTCTCTCCGAGCCTCTCCTAGATGTAATGCTCCTGATCTTTCTCCACCTCTGTAACCCCAATTATATATAGATGGCAATAGATGTATTGTAGATGTGTAGTATGTATGAGATGTATACTGTAGACTGCATGCCAAAATGGCACCCTATTCCCATAGTGCACTACTTTTGACCAGAGCCCTACGGGCCCATAGTAGGGAATAGAGTGGCATTTGGGACATCCCTCTCCAGCCCTGTCTGTGTCATGGGTGAGGGCTATACAGATAAATGTTCCCATGTCGACAGACACTGCAGATGAACAGACTACAGTCAATCACTCCTACATGGTGCTACTAGCCATGTTTTGAGGCTAACATGCGATGGGTGTCAGAGTTACAGACAACCAGTCAGCCGCCATCTCTATGACTCTCTCTCTCTCTGTATCTTCACTGCTGTGGCAGACACTCTCACTACTCCCCCGCTCGAAGGATAACCACTCCAGGGGAGAGAGAGAGACGGTCAAGGAAGAAATATTTTATTGAGAGATTTATCTAAGCCTACGAGATGGGTTGAGTGGTGTGGACTCAGTGTAATGTGTTTTTAACACCACCGGGTTCCAGGGCCCATCCTGCAAAATGTTTGACAGCCTCCTGTCAGATAGGATTACCGGAATAGGCCTAGACAGACAGACAGACGGCGTGCTATCTGGGCTCAAGCCCTAGCTGGCACCGATCGGCTCGAGCTCTATGAGCCGAGAACAATCCATCTCTGGGATAATGGGGAAAATGCTGCTGGATTTGACCTCAGCGCTCTCTGCCACTGTCCATCAAATAATTTACTGTGAGGGAGATTTGCACACCAGTTTTATGCCAGCCCGCCTTTATGAGGTCTGCAGAGAGGTGCACTCATGGAATGTGCTCTGAATGGACCGGCGTTTCTTTGCTTTAACAATGCCATTGAGATAGCAACTGCACATCGCCTTGATTCAGCAATACTCTGTCTGCAGACTTTGTGCTAAACTCCTGCTTGGGGGTGAAATGACCCCCCCAGACTTTACTGAAGCCAAGCAGAGGATTATTCAGATCGCTTAATTGCTTTTCTGCAATGACAGAGTCCATTCTAAAGCCTTTAGAATTGTTTTACAGCTCTCCTAGTGAGTGGAGTATATTCTCAGAGTGATGGTGTCACACCCTGGCTCTGGGGACTCTATATGTTGAGCCAGGGTGTGTAAATTCTATGTGTTTTTGTTCTATGGTGTAAATTCTATGGGTTCTATTTCTATGTTGGCCAGTGTGGTTCTCAATCAGAGACAACGAGTGTCAGCTGTGGCTGGTTGTCTCTGATTGGGAACCACATTTATACAGCCAGTTTACCCACAGTAGTTGTGGGATCTTGTTCCTTTTGGTTTGTTCCGTGTTGGTTGTTTAACCTAGGACGTCACGTCATCGTTTATTGTTTTGTTCGTGTATTCACTTTTGAAAATAAAATATGTTCGTTCATCACGCTGCGCCTTGGTCTACTCCCTCTAACGATCGTGACAGAAGATCCCACCATACCAGGACCAAGCAGCGTGTCCAGGAGCAGGCAGCCTGGACATGGGAGGAAGCGCCGGGAAAGGAGCTGGAGAGGTTGGCGATGGCCCAGGTGGGCAAAGGGTGGTCCTGGGAGGACATGCTTTGGGACCAAGCCAAGGGTGCGAGTCGTCAGCCCGGTACGGCCCGTTCCTGCTCCACGCACCAAGCCAGGGGTGTGAGTCGTCAGCCCGGTACGGCCCGTTCCTGCTCCACGCACCAAGCCAGGGGTGCGAGTCGTCAGCCCGGTACGGCCCGTTCCTGCTCCACGCACCAAGCCAGGGGTGCGCATCGTCAGCCCGGTCCGGCCCGTTGCTGCTCCACGCACCAAGCCAGGGGTGCGCATCGTCAGCCCGGTCCGGCCCGTTCCTGCTCCACGCACCAAGCCAGGGATGCGCATCGTCAGCCCGGTCCGGCCCGTTGCTGCTCCACGCACCAAGCCAGGGGTGCGCATCGTCAGCCCGGTCCGGTCCGTTCCTGCTCCACGCACCAAGCCAGGGGTGCGCGTCGTCAGTCCGGCACAACCCGTGCCTGGGTCACCGGTGCCTGGTCAGGTACCGGTCAGCTGCTCCACACCGGAGCTTAAGCAATCCGCTCCTACGATGTCCAGTCCAGCTCCAGCCAGCGGGGCCAGGCCGGACCAGGGGCGCTACGGGGGGATTATTGGAGGGTGGTGGTCAAGCCCGGAGCTGGAACCGCCTCCGAGGAGGAATGCCCACCCAGCCCTCCCCTGTTTTGTTTATGTTGAGGCGCGGTCGCAGTCCGCGCCTTTGGGGGGGGGTACTGTCACACCCTGGCTCTGGGGACTCTATATGTTGAGCCAGGGTGTGTAAATTCTATGTGTTTTTGTTCTATGGTGTAAATTCTATGGGTTCTATTTCTATGTTGGCCAGTGTGGTTCTCAATCAGAGACAACGAGTGTCAGCTGTGGCTGGTTGTCTCTGATTGGGAACCACATTTATACAGCCAGTTTACCCACAGTAGTTGTGGGATCTTGTTCCTTTTGGTTTGTTCCGTGTTGGTTGTTTAACCTAGGACGTCACGTCATCGTTTATTGTTTTGTTCGTGTATTCACTTTTGAAAATAAAATATGTTCGTTCATCACGCTGCGCCTTGGTCTACTCCCTCTAACGATCGTGACAGAAGATCCCACCATACCAGGACCAAGCAGCGTGTCCAGGAGCAGGCAGCCTGGACATGGGAGGAAGCGCCGGGAAAGGAGCTGGAGAGGTTGGCGATGGCCCAGGTGGGCAAAGGGTGGTCCTGGGAGGACATGCTCGGGGGAAAAGGGCCATGGGCCAAGATTAAGGCCCTGGCGAGAGAGGAGCAACGGCGTCAACAGTGTCGTCGTCGGACGGACGAGAGGCAACCCCAAAAAAAATTTAGGGGGGGGCACACGGCATGGGCGACTGGGCAGCAGGAGGCTGCCACAGGGCGATTTGGGAGGTTAGCAGAGGAGGCCGCCAGGTTACGGGGGCCACTGGTCAAAGAGGGGAAGGAAGGTGTAGGGGCACGGCGAGAGGTACTGGGGTGTGTTACCAGTCCGGTCCGGCCCGTTCCAGATCCCTGCGTAGGGCCAGTGGTGTGTGTCCCCAGTACGGTCCGGTCTGTTCCTGCTCCCCGCACCAAGGTAATGGTGCGCGTCGCCAGCCCGGCCCGGCCTGTTCCTGCCCCTCGCACCAAGCCTACGGTGCGCGTCGCCAGCCCGGCCCGGCCTGTTCCTGCTCCTCGCACCCAGCCTACGGTGCGCGTCGCCAGCCCAGCCCGGCCTGTTCCTGCCACTCGCACCAAGCCTACGATGCGCGTCGCCAGCCCGGCCCGGCCTGTTCCTGCCACTCGCACCAAGCCTAGGGTGCGCGTCGCCAGCCCGGCCCGGCCTGTTCCTGCCACTCGCACCAAGCCTACGGTGCGCGTCGCCAGCCCGGCCCGGCCTGTTCCTGCCACTCACACCAAGCCAAGGGTGCGAGTCGTCAGCCCGGTACGGCCCGTTCCTGCTCCACGCACCAAGCCAGGGGTGCGAGTCGTCAGCCCGGTACGGCCCGTTCCTGCTCCACGCACCAAGCCAAGGGTGCGAGTCGTCAGCCCGGTACGGCCCGTTCCTGCTCCACGCACCAAGCCAGGGGTGCGCATCGTCAGCCCGGTCCGGCCCGTTGCTGCTCCACGCACCAAGCCAGGGGTGCGCATCGTCAGCCCGGTCCGGCCCGTTCCTGCTCCACGCACCAAGCCAGGGGTGCGCATCGTCAGCCCGGTCCGGCCCGTTGCTGCTCCACGCACCAAGCCAGGGGTGCGCATCGTCAGCCCGGTCCGGTCCGTTCCTGCTCCACGCACCAAGCCAGGGGTGCGCGTCGTCAGTCCGGCACAACCCGTGCCTGGGTCACCGGTGCCTGGTCAGGGTACCGGTCAGCTGCTCCACACCGGAGCTTAAGCAATCCGCTCCTACGATGTCCAGTCCAGCTCCAGCCAGCGGGGCCAGGCCGGACCAGGGGCGCTACGGGGGGATTATTGGAGGGTGGTGGTCAAGCCCGGAGCTGGAACCGCCTCCGAGGAGGAATGCCCACCCAGCCCTCCCCTGTTTTGTTTATGTTGAGGCGCGGTCGCAGTCCGCGCCTTTGGGGGGGGGTACTGTCACACCCTGGCTCTGGGGACTCTATATGTTGAGCCAGGGTGTGTAAATTCTATGTGTTTTGTTCTATGGTGTAAATTCTATGGGTTCTATTTCTATGTTGGCCAGTGTGGTTCTCAATCAGAGACAACGAGTGTCAGCTGTGGCTGGTTGTCTCTGATTGGGAACCACATTTATACAGCCAGTTTACCCACAGTAGTTGTGGGATCTTGTTCATTTTGGTTTGTTCCGTGTTGGTTGTTTAACCTAGGACGTCACGTCATCGTTTATTGTTTTGTTCGTGTATTCACTTTTGAAAGTAAAATATGTTCGTTCATCACGCTGCGCCTTGGTCTACTCCCTCTAACGATCGTGACAGGTGGGTCTAGGAGGGCAAAGGTTGTCTGTTAACTAAGCCCTTAGATCACAATATCTACTGAGCTAACATATTGAATTGTTTTAAGATGGTCATAAAATGTATCATTTAGCCATTTGATTTTGAACTTTAGGACCCGTGGTGTAAAATGAAAAATATAACAAAGTTATTTGATGAAACATTGAATGTTGTCTTTATCGCTATAGCCCATAGAAACACATTGAAAAACACTTTTGTACATGGCAAAACATGTAGTAAAAAAAGTAATCATAAGAAACAAGGTTTTGAAGTCTGGCCTATATCTGAGCTAAATAAAAAAACTCAGAAAATATAGTAAATTCACCCATGTTTGGTCACGTGATTCACAATTTGTACAGCCTGGTACTGGGTAGACTCCCCTGAAGCTGGTGTGCGTCGTAGAGCAGAGCAGAACAACCGGCACCTTTGTGTTCGTGAGAGTTTCCACTTTCGATATTGGTGAAATATTAGTTTGTAGCTCCAACGGTTCGGTCTGGACAGTTGGTTTTGTGAGAAGACCTCTTCAAAATGAGGAAAGCCGCAACAGAGAGTTCAGACGAATGCGGTAAAGCTTGTGGATATTGTAGAGCAAAACAACCGACATTGTAGTGTTAGTGAGAGTCTCATCTTTCGATGGTGGTGACTTATGAGTTTGTAATTCGCGCGTTTCGAGTTTTACAAATAATTTTATTAGGATTTTCTTGTCCATCCTCTCATGTTTAGAAAAGGGCAGCTTTCACAAGCCCATGTTAGGAAATGGACGCAAACTTTATATCGGGTGAAAGAGGGGATTTAGCTGCAGCCACTACAAGAAATGGTAAGTCTGTAGCATAAACACACAGGGAGCTATTCAATATTCTAAATGATGTCACCGTGTGACTCTACGGGGTTTAATACATGAACATCTCTAAAACTAAGAGCATTGTATTTGGTACAAATCATTCCCTAAGTTCTAGACCTCAGCTGAATCTGGTAATGAATGGTGTGGCTGTTGAACAAGTTGAGGAGACTAAATTACTTGGCGTTACCTTTGATTGTAAACTGTCATGGTCAAAACATATAGATTCAATGGTTGTAAAGTTGGGGAGAGGTCTGTCCGAAATAAAGAGATGCTCTGCTTTTTTGACACCACATTCCAAAAAGCAGGTTCTACAGGCTATAGTTTGTCTTATCTTGATTAGTGTCCAGTCGTGTGGTCGAGTGCTGCAAGGAAAGACCTAGTTAAGCTGCAGCTGGCCCAGAACAGAGCGGTACGTCTTGCTCTTCATTGTAATCAGAGGGCTGATATAAATACTATTCATGCCAGTCTCTCTTGGTTAAGAGTTGATGAGAGACTGACTGCATCACGTCTTCTTTTTATAAGAAACATTGTGTTGAAAATCCCAAATTATTTGCATAGTCAACTTACACACAGCTCTGACACACACACTTACCCCACCAGACATGCCACCAGGGGTCTTTTCACAGTCCCCAAATCCAGAACAAATTCAAGAAAGCGTACAGTATTATATAGAGCCATTATTGCATGGAACTCCATTCCATCTCATATTGCTCAAATAAACAGCAAAACTGGTTTCAAAAAACAGATAAAGCAACACCTCACGGCACAACGCCTCTCCCCTATTTGACCTAGATAGTTTGTGTGTATGTATGTATTGATATATAGGCTACCTGTGCCTTTTTAGTTCTGTCCTTGAGCTGTTCTTGTCTATTCATGTTCTGTATTATGTCATCTTTCATGTTTTGTGTGGATCCCAGGAAGAGTAGCTGCTGCTTTTGCAACAGCTAATGGGGATCCTAAAAAAATACCAAATACTGTATCTGTATTCCCCACCTGTCTTATTTTTTCTCTCACTGCAGTCTCATAGGATTGGTTCTTGGGGAGAACAACAGAACGACAGAGGCCACACACACACACACTGTCCATTTACTGGCAGCAGCTCTCTAACCAGTCAATGTACAGTTGAGGTCGGAAGTTTTCATACACTTAGGTTGGAGTCATTAAAACTTGTTTTTCAACCACTCCACAAATTTCTTGTTAACAAACTATAGTTTTGGCAAGGCTACTTTGTGCATGACACAAGTAATTTTTCCAACAATTGTTTACAGACAGATAATTTCACTTACAATTCACTGTATCACAATTCCAGTGGGTCAGAAGTTTACATACACTAAGTTGACTGTCCCTTTAAACAGCTTGGAAAATTCCAGAAAATGATGTCATGGCTTTAGGCTAATTGACATCATTTGAGTCAATTGTAGGTGTACCTGTGGATGTATTTCAAGGCCTACCTTCAAACTCTGTGCCTCTTTGCTTGACATCATGGGAAAATCAAAAGAAATCAGCCAAGACCTCAGAAAAAAAATGTAGACCTCTACAATTCTGGTTCATCCTTGGGAGCAATTTCCAAATGCCTGAAGGTGCCACGTTAATCTGTACAAACAATAGTATGCAAGTATAAACACCATGGGACCACGCAGCCGTCATACCGCTCAGGAAGGATACGCGTTCTGTCTCCTAGTGATGAACGTACTTTGGTGCGAAAAGTGCAAATCAATCCCAGAACAACAGCAAAGGACCTTGTGAAGATGCTGGAGGAAACAGGTACACAAGTATCTATATCCACAGTAAAACGAGTCCTATATCGACATAACCTGAAAGGCTGCTCAGCAAGGAAGAAGCCACTGCTCCAAAACCGCCATAAAAAAGCCAGACTACGGTTTGCAAATGCACATGGGGACAAAGATCGTACTTTTTAGAGAAATGTCCTCTGGTCTGATGAAACAAAAATAGAACTGTTTGGCCATAAAGACCATCGTTATGTTTGGAGGAAAAATGGGGTGGCTTGCAAGCCGAAGAACACCATCCCAACCGTGAAGCACGGGGTGGCAGCATCATGCTGTGGGGGTGCTTTGCTGCAGGAGGGACTGGTGCACTTCACAACCTAGATGGCATCATGAGAAAGGAAAATTATGTGGATATATTGAAGCAACATCTCAAGACATCAGTCAGGAATTTAAAGCTTGGTCGCAAATGGGACTTCCAAATGGACAATGACCCCAAGCATACTTCCAAAGTTGTGGCAAAATGGCTTAAGGACAACAAAGTCAAGGTATTGGAGTGGCCATCACAAAGCCCTGACCTCAATCCTATAGAACATTTGTGGGCAGAACTGAAAAAGCGTGTGCGAGCAAGGAGGCCTACAAATCTGACTCAGTTACACCAGCTCTGTCAGGAGGAATGGGCCAAAATTCACACAACTTATTGTGGGAAGCTTGTGGAAGGCTACCTGAAACGTTTGACCCAAGTTAAACAATTTAAAGGCAATGCTACCAAATAATAATTGAGTGTATGTAAACTTCTGACCCACTGGGAATGTAATGAAATAATTAAAAGCTGAAATAAATCATTCTCTCTACTATTATTCTGACATTTCACATTCTTAAAATAAAGTGGTGATCCTAACTGACCTAAGACAGGGAATTTTTACTAGGATTAAATGTCAGGAATTGTGAAAAACTGAGTTTAAATGTATTTGGCTAAGGTGTATGTAAACTTCCAACTGTATCATCGTCCTCACTTTGATTCACTCGGTGGCATAGCAATAATCTGCTGTATCTCTTCTTCTTTAGAGGCTGTGCTGCTGCTAAGGGAGAGAGAGAGCACTGACAGCTTGTGTGTGTGTGTGTGTGTGTGTGTGTGTAGGGTTGATGATAGTGGGGGGATCAGTGCATGCGAGACTGGGACTGTGGCACAGATGGGATTATGGCTCCTGCTCTGCTCCGGCTCATCTGTGACAACTGTGATCTCCATCTGGGGACACAGTGAAGGACAATGGCCTTTTCACCTCATTGGTATTCAGGGACGTTTTGAACTCATCTGCATTTACTGGCCTTATAGTGTTTCACTGCTGTCTGTGTCAAAGCACCGCCGCAACACGTTATATTTTACCTCTAAGGCTGAAGCAGAAGCAAACTCCTTTGTTGGCGACTTTTTCATCCGCGGCTGGCTGGGGAACAACGCTTGTGTGTTGGTGGCTCCATGCACTCGTGAATGCTCTTGTATCTCGGTCTGAAGGCACTCATATATTGGTTCACTTATGCCCTTGAATACATTTGTTCGTAAGGTCAGAATATTGTGTATAAATTACTCCTGAGTGGCGCAGTGGTCTAAGGCACTGCATCGCAGTGCTAACTGTGCTACTAGAGATCCTGGTTCGAATCCAGGCTCTGTCGCAGCCGGCCGCGACCGGGAGACTCATGGGGGGCGCACAATTGGCCCAGCGTCGTCCAGGGTAGGGGAGGGAATGGCCGGCAGGGATGTAGCTCAGTTGATAGAGCATGGCGTTTGCAACGCCAGGGTTGTGGGTTCGATTCCCACGGGGGGCCAGTATATAAATAAATATATATATGTATTCACTAACTGTAAGTCGCTCTGGATAAGAGCGTCTGCTAAATGACTAAAATGTAAATAAAAAAAATTAATATGGGCAGAATATTGTATTAAATAAAAAAAAAAAATGTGCTGCATTCTTTGCCTTCCTTTTAGACAGAATAAATCAAACATGGTTGGGTGAAAACTAGATATATTCATTAATTAATTTAAAGATGTGCACATATAAAAAAAATGTTATTTCGACCTTGTAATAATTCATTTTCTTTCAATTTTCTCTATAGAATCTAATCATCAATATAATCACACTAGGCCTATGATATGTTCTTGAATAGGCTTAGCCTACTCAAACATCATAATTGGCTTTAGCGAGAGCTGTGCAGATTCATTCATTTTCAACACATGAAAGATTAGAGATTCTGCACCGCTGTTTGTCGGAGTATTAGGCTATAGTGATTTGCACCAATAGCCTATGCAAAATCTCTATCAATAGGCTACCAGTTGCATTTTTTCGATGAAAAGGAGTGGGAAATATGACTGACCTGCACTGCACATAGGAACGTGTCCAGACGACTGTGAGCTGATTGACCAGTAGGCTAGTTGTGAATGTTCTGAAAGCTTATCTGAATACGAAACCCATCAACCCCTTATGGGCCATTAGCGGGACAAAAGTATGAGATAGTGCGCTATTAACTCTAGCACCGCTTCATCAAATGTTGAAATGAATATTTTAGGCAATGGCGTATTTGTTTTTCTTCATGGGCACACAAATCCAAAATGATGTATGCTATTGCAAAATTGAATGTTTCTTATCGAAAGAGTCCCCTAACTTGCGTGGTTCTTCAATAGGCTAAGCGTAGGCTAATAGATCTACTTGTTGGGTGCACATTTGCTATCCAGCTGTTTAGTTAGGCCTAGTGATATTGTCAAACATCATCAGCTGATCCAGGAAATATTTTTCTGAATGACAGTCAAGTGACAAACAGCTGTTGCGATAGGCCTATAGCATGCAATGCAAAAACAGCCAGTGTAGGGAAACAGTGTTTGGAAGAATGCCCAGAATATTTTGATATCTTGTTCGTTGCAGAAGTGAAGACAGTTGTGATCCATGTTGGATCAAATCTAATGTCCCTACATTTACACTACTGGTCAAAAGTTTTAGAACACCTTCACATTTAAGGGTTTTTCTTTATTTTTTATTATTTTCTATATTGTAGAATTAATAGTGAAGACATCAAAACTATGAAATAACACACATGGAATCATGTAGTAACCAAAAAAGTGTTAAAAAAATCAAAATATATTTTATATTTGAGATTCTTCAAATAGCCAACCTTTGCCTTGATGACAGCTTTGCACACTTTTGGCATTCTCTCAACCAGCTTCACCTGGAATGCTTTTCCAACAGTCTTGATGGAGTTCCCACATATGCTGAGCACTTGTTGGCTGCTGTTCCTTCACTCTGCAGTCCGACTCATCCCAAACCATCTCAATTTGGTGGAGGTCGGGGGATTATGGAGGTCAGGTCATCTGATGCAGCACTCCATCACTCTCCTTCTTGGTAAAATAGCCCTTACACAGCCTGGAGGTGTGTTGGGTCATTGTCCTGTTGAAAAACAAATGATAGTCCCACTAAGCCCAAACCAGATGGGATAGCGTATCGCTGCAGAATGC